>NC_040911.2:60612625-60922322 GCF_004126475.2 Phyllostomus discolor | reverse complement strand
CATAAGGTCAATCTCTGCTTGGAGCTGACCTGCTCCCATGTTCTCTTCTATAAACTCTGGGTGTTCAGTTCAATTCTTTGTCCTGAATCACTAAGAACCTGGTTACCTGTGCCCACCTGTGACAGTGATCCTGAAGGGGAGGTGGGAAATAGCAAGCCTCAGGATGGAAAAAGGTCTCACCCTACATGTGTGGATCACTCCAATGGCAGCAAAGCAGGAGGGGCCACAGAGAGTTTTCTGGTGTGATGAAAATGTCCTATATATTTAGAATGTCAGAGGTTCCACAAATATATGTGGTCTTCAGATTTCATAGTGGTTCACTAAAAGGAGTAAATTTTACTGTATGTTAATTACATCACAATTTCAAAACAAAATAAAGTGCAGTAACCAGTGTTTGGGCTTAACCAGCTCTTTCAGGGGCCTGCTCCTAATGGCCAGCACTTTCCAGAAAGATCTTAACGCTTCTAGCCCCTAATCAATGAGCTGTCTCCATTTGAATTGTAGGTTCCTCTTTCCCACACAGAGAAAGAGGAAAAGGACCAAATGTACATACATTTTTGTGACAGAGAGTTCCAAAAGACTGTGGGAAGCCTCTCTGCATGGCATGGGCCCAGCTCCCACTGGGAGATGCACAGTACCCACACCCACGGATCGGTTTTCTGGTGGGGAATCAGGCCTACAATGTACCTAGGCCACTATGAGTCTTGCTTTTTGCTAAAACTCCCTCACCCTGAATTAGGACATTTACTGCAAAGCAACTTCCTGAAAACCATACTAAACCTTCCAAGGATGAGTTTAACTGGTTCAACTGCTTTTGCCTTTTCATTTGCAAATATCCCTCTTCTGTGATATGATTACCAAGATTCTCTCCTTTGTTTTCTGTATAAGGTAACCACCTAAATCAAGCCTGTGCATAGTTAATGAGGACTTTCTTGTAATGTGCCCAGTAAGACAATAAAAGCTCATTGGAGTAAGGGCCAAGGCTTTGCTCCCCTTGAGAGAAAAGCAATGCCATCCCCTTTCCTCCACAGATTCAGTAATCTGTGTGAATGTGTCATTTTCACCCATAATGACACGGACCCCACAAGCCAGGGTCCACATCAAAAGAGCCCTGCATTTTAGTTGATGATGCTGTCTACTTTAAGAAGATGAAGATGGCAGTAGTCATTGTTTCTGAGTGGTTAAACTCTAATGTGCAGTAGAGGAAATCCACTCACAGGAAAGAGTCACAGAGGTGCCTGTGACTTCCCCTGTGGGGAAGTTAAGTGCCCAGACCCATCACCTACTTGCAATACTCCAGTTAGAGGACAGTTGAGAAAGTTTAGAATTTGAGTCAAGGTCTCACTGTGAGGATTTGTGTACAACTGGTTCTGTGCATCAATTTGAACTGATGATTCTTTTCTCTTTTTCAGGTTCCTCTTTGGTGTTGCTAACTTGAGGGCCCCTTCATGATAGCTGAGGGGGAGGGGGAGAGTACAAGGGTGCCCCTTCCCCAGCAGATTTGGGTTCTTTCTAGACTGGAGCCAATTTTCTCTTTCTCCTTTGGATCCTAAGAAAGCAAGCAGGGCACTTAAAGGTGTGTTCTCTCCTTCTCTGTGGCCTCCCTGGGAGCAAAATAGAGGGTATCTGTGCACTCCATCTTTTGATGGACTTGGAAACAGGGTTAATAGATCTTGGGAACAGGGCCACCTCTCCCCTTGTGCCAACATATCCCTTGTTTAACTCTGTTCAATGCCCCAAATCCCATCATGACCCTTCCTCTAGAATTGACAGTATTTATTCTGATTGCACTTTCACTTGAAACAATACATTCTACTTTCTGCACAACCTTGAAGTTACCCTAATGATCCTCAAGGTCTCAGTATAACCTTTTTCTTCATTCACTTATGCATCCACTAAATTAGTGGCATAGAGAGTGACATTTACCAGTCACCTGCTATGTGCGGAAATCTGTAATCACTCACCTCATCTAATCTTCATGGAAACCCTGTAAAGTGTCCCTGATAGCACCTGTTTTGTAGCCTTAGAGGGGGTTTATGATTCTCATGGTCAAGTGGACACAAGGTGTCAAATCTAAGTGTGTATGGCACTCACATTTTATGCTTACAAGAGAAACTCTGTAGCTATCTGCCTTTAGAAAGACATAATTAAGTTTAGGATTGTTACATTCCTATACAATTTCACTTCAAACACCAGCACATTCTTATTAAAACTCCTTGTACCTAGAAGTCAACATTTTTATACTGGCTTACAGTTGCCAATCCCCCTCCACTTTTATATCTCCATATCTTCAGCCTCATCTTGACCACCCTCCTGCTTTTTCACTATGCTCTATGCCCTCTGCCAAAACTCTTCCAGGTGCAGGACATTTGCACATGCTGTTTTGTTTTGTTGTTGTTGTTGTTGTTGTTGTTGTTGTTTTAAGCTGGACTGCTCTCCCTTCCACTTCACATTTGACTAACTGCTGCTCTCCCTCAAGTCTAGTGTTAAGGTCAGCTCATCAAAGATGTTTCTCCAGTCCTCTAATCTAAATCCTGATTTTCTTGGGGGGGGAGGGCTGTGCTTATCTTACCCAGTTTTTATTGTTACTACAGGCAGTGGTCAGTTGGAGCATGGGCCCGTTGGCCAACTCAGAGAGTTGGGACACATATCAGCTGCACAGAGGATGTGAGTGTGCCAAGATCCAGTGGTGTCAGTGGACTCCAACTGGCTCCCCACATGTGTGGGCAATGTGTCAGGTGTCAGAAGGCAGGCTGAGGTCTGTGGCATCTCCAGGCCTTCTGACTGAGGGTTCTATAGCCATTCCCACTACTGTATATAGTCACAAAGCACCAGGGAATCTCCTCCATGGGCCAAGATGGTGGCAAGCTGATGTTTTTATACTGGGTATGCTGGAAATCTAGAAAGATGAATGAATAGCACCCCAGCAAGCCAAAAGCTAAAAAGATGAATAGAAGGACATGAGTACACCATAAACTAGAATGAAAATTGATAGGAAAAAAGCATTCCTTTCTCTATCCCTATAAAACCTGCGGGCTTGAGCAGGAAGTGGAGATGGTCTTTGAGACAGGAGCCCACCATTCTCCCAGGTCATGGCACCTGAATAAACCTCTTTCCTTATACACCAGCACCTTTCTTACATATTTGGCTTTCACTGTGGCAGGCAGTCAAACCTGCATTTTTGCTTACAGTATTGGGCTACTCTGTTGAGATAGCATGGACCACATTAAGTTCCAGAGGACTCAGATCAGGTACCAGCTGCTTGTGTCAGGCCCACCAGAGAGTGTGACTGTGGGAATTTCTTAGTAGCTGCCAAGAGATTTGCTTGGTAAATTTCTCTGTACTCCTTCTCAAGGCATCAGCCTCCTGAAATGCTTGGCTGGTGAAAGGAAACAGGTTTCTGGGGAGCAGACAGACTTCAAGACTAGGTAAGTTGATCCAGCATGAACATTAGGGGTCCTCTATTCCTGCTACTTGGGCTTTGTTCCACTTGGGCTTTGTGCCCCTTGGGCTTTGTGACCCTTAAGTTCATTTAAAACCATTTGCAGTGCTGGTGGCAGACTATACCTGCTACTTAAGCTTTGTGTCACTTGGATCAGGTTAAAGCCATTTGTGGTACTAGTTGGCAGGCTATCTCTGCTGCTTGGGCTTCATAACACTTGTTTTTGTTGTTGTTGTTGTTGTTGTTGTTGTTGTTGTTGTTTTTACCACTTGAGCTTTGTGTCATTGGGTCCAGTCAGGATCACCTGTGGTATTGTTTAGTGGGAGATAATATACTAAAACTTGCTCATGAGTGGAATAATAGAATTATGGATCCAAGTTTTGTTTACATGTTTCCACATTGTTTTGTGCCTTTCTATGGTTATAGTTTTAGGTTTGTACTTTTGTGCCAAAAGGGGTTTTAACTCCTTAATGGAGCCCACTGGCCTGAATTTTAGCATATTTGTCCCTGTACAACTATGATCCAATGAAAAGAAGGAACTGACTTTCTTTTATAACACTGCTTGGCCTATGTACATGTTAGACTATGGGGGAAAATGGCCCTTAAATTATTCCCTAAATTACAACATCACAGAGTTGAAATTATGTTGCCAATGGTCAGGGAAATAGGATGAAATCCCTTATGTACAGATGTCTATGCCTTTACACAATAAAGATTCAGCACAAAAAGGGTACAATTGAATGATACAGAGAAGAAAATTAGCTTTAAAACCCTTCTTTGATAGTAAGATGCAAGAAGAAAAGGAAAACGAAGCAATGAGTCTCAATGCCCTGAACCTGGGAGACCTATAATTAGAAGCAGGGGGCTTTCCCTGGCCACCACCCCCACTGTTAGATACCCCTGAAATAAGATCCAGAGGGGCAACAGCCCCACCATGGTATGATGAAGGAATTGTCTCCCACTTAAGTCCTAGCATGGCATGCAATTTGGCCAGGGAGAATCCCTATCCAGAGCTATACAATTCCCTTTGAGGTAATCCCTATAGGTGGGATAAACTGTGAATGCCAGCTCACTGGCTACTATTGGGCTATACTCTATTTGCCACTTAGGCTTGACTAAATTGAAAGGATTCTAAACCTTTACATAGGGAGAATCCTCAGAAAATGGCATATCTTATTGCCTCTACTTTTTCCACTCACCAGCCAAACTGGGCAGATATTCAGTCTCTCCTTAGCAACATCCTGCTAATAGCAAATGAAAGGTGGCTAGTTATAAATAAGATTAAGGAAGAAGTTCATTGCCTTAATCAAGAGAACTCCAATTAGACCTCTAAACCAGCCAGGGACATTCTCTTGATAAAGCCCAACTGGGACTCAAATAGCCTTCCTAGAACATTACAAAAGAGGCGTATTGGAAGAACTTCTTAAGTTCTTCCACTAAGCAAAAGAGTCCAAATGCGATAAAGGCCATTCAATGGAAACCAAAGGAAGATCTTGCTGAATTTTTAGAAAAGATCTATCAGCTTTATCAAAAGTACACTGACATTGACCCATAGGCACCAGAAAATGGCCAGATGGTAAACATGACTTTTATCAGGCAAAGTTCCTCAGATATCAGAATGAAGCTCCAACATTTAGATGGGACACTGGGAATAAATGTCTCCCAGCTATTGGACATAGTGTCTGAAATTTACCATAGCTGGGAGAAAAAGAAATTAAAGCAGTCTATCATTTTCTTAGAAACAATTCAGGGAAACCAGGAGAGGCAGGACCTGAGAAGAAAAGGGAAAGGCCCACTAGGCACCAATCAATGAGCCTATGGCAAAGAGGAAGGCCACTGGAGAAAGGGCTGCCTAGAAATCAAAAAGAAAAATTAAAAGGATGGAAACCCTCACCGATAAATGTTAAAAAAGAGTGACAAATCTGATGATAAATGAGGAGGCCCAGGACTCTACTAGACACCTCCCAACCTATTACTATTTTCTCACAGAAGTAATGGGTACAAGTAACAGTAGGGAAGAAGTTAATTGACTTCCTCATAGATACAGCAGTGACATACTCAGTGCTAAAGATAAAACTAACCAAGAAAAGTTCACCCATGGCTGGGCTCCTCAATTGTTTGAAGCATTGTCCCATATACCAAAAGATTGTGGGCTCTAACCCAGTCAGGGCACATGACAGGTTATAGATTAGATCCCTAGTTGGATCACCTATGGCAGGCAACAAGTTGCGCCCTCTCTCTCTCTCTCTCTCTCTCTCTCTCTCTCTCTCTCTCTCTCTCTCTCTCTCTCTCTCTTTCTCCCTCTCCCTCTCCCTCTCTCTCTCCCCTCCTCTCTTATCCCTCCTTCCCTGCCTCTTTCTCTAACATATCCTCAGGTAAGGATTTAAAAAACAAAAAAGTTCAGCTGCATTGTTGATTACTGGATGACCAAACAATTACAAAAACAGGTGTTCCTTCAAACTCTAGAATACCAGCTTGGGGATCAAAAACTTATACATAGCTTTCTCCATATTCCAGACTGCCCCATTCCACTGTTTGGACAATATTTGATTTGCAAATGAATTCACAAATGACTTTTTCCCCTGAGAAGTAACAAAAATGTTTAGGAGTCCTGCTGGAACTTGCTGTCTGATTCCAGGTACTTTGACTTGCCTGGAAATACCTGGAGGTGAACTCTTCCCACCATCTGTGAGCAGGTTGATCAAACTATTTGGTCTAATAGAATCCCAGGCATAGCAGTTAACATCCAACCTGTAAAAATTAACCTAAAAGAAGAGGCACAGGTCCTACAGAATAAACAATACCTCCTTTAAAATGAATTCAACCAGTATCACAGAAATTCTTAAAAGCAAAATTAATATGACATACAGATTTCCCTTTAACACCCCTATTTTGCCTTTGCATAGCCTCACTCTGATGAATATCAATTTGTACAGAATCTTAGAGCCATAAATGATGTTGTCCAGGACATTCATCCTATGGTGACTAAGACTTATACTTTGATGACCATGATGCCCAGGGATAGCAAAGATTTTTGTTCCTAGAACTGAAGGATGCTTTCTTTTCTGCATTCCAATAGAAGATCAGTCTCAATTATTATTTCTCTTTAATAAGGACCCAGAAACTAAAGCCATGCTCCAATACAGTTGGATTGTGTTGCCACAAGGATTTAAGAACTTCCCAAACATATTTGGGAAAATATTAGCAAAATATTTGAAGGATATTTTATTGAAATTGGAAATTTTTCTACAATGTAGATGAATTACTAAAAGGTGGCAATACCTATGGAAAACTGCTCGACATCATTATAGTTCTGAATTATCAGCAAAAAGAAGATACAAAGTATCAACTCACAAAGTGCTGATTTATAAACAGGAGGTGGTATAAATGGGATTCCAACTGAAATAAAGCATGATGAGCTTGACAGCTAATCAAGAGCAAACCATAACTACAATAAATATCCCATAGGACTGGAGGTAGCTTTGTGGATTCCCAGGGATTATAGGTTCTTGCCTTCCAAACTTTGGCCTCATAGCAAAACCATTCATTGAAAATACTGGACTCTGAGCCTCTTGATGGATAAGAAACTGTCATGTGGCATTTGACACCTCTAAGGAAAAACTAGATTTGGTTCCTGCACTAAGATTGCCCAATTTACAGAAAATATTTTAAATTACACATTCATGAATGATAAGGAATTGGACTTAGGATACTAATCCAGACCCTGAAAAATATCCCTCAACTCATAGCCTATCTCTCAAAGAAACTAGATCACAAAATGAGAGGATAGTCTCTATGTCTCTGGGCAATAGCAGCTACCTGTGGTATCTTACAGAAAGCAGAAAAATTCACTCTGGGAAACCTACTAAGGTATTTGTACCACACCATATCCTAACTTTATTGGGACAGAAAGGCTGATGGAAGGGCACATGGGAAAATATCAGGCCATGTTATTAGGCAACTCAAATGTTATCTTAAGAAAACAGCAATACCTTAAACCCAGATACCCTACTCCCAGACTCAGAGGGAACCTCTAACCTCCAACATGATTCCTTAGAAATTATTGAGAGATCTTATTCCAGCATAGTAGATCAATTAGTTCAGATACTGACAGAATCTGACTAGGAATTATATACAGATGGGAGCATCTTCATGGAGAATGGTCAGCAACAAGTTGGGTACACGGTATCTCGATAGGCAAGGTAATAGGAGCCCAAGCCCTTGCTGTAGAACCTCAGCACAAAAGACTGAACTGATAGCTCTCACCAGAACCTTAGAATTATCCCAAGGAAAGAATGATAAAATCTACACTGACTCTAAATATGCCTACTTGGTAGTTCATGCACATGGGACAACATGGAAAGAAAGAAGGCTCTTAACCTCATAGAATAAGGCTATCAAACATGCAAAAAAAGATGTTAAAATTCTTAGAGGTACAAGATGTACTGATTGTACCAGATTGCCACAGTGCACTTCCCAGGACACTAGAAGGATGGTTCTCAAACAAGCCAGGGAAACCAAATTGCTGATAAAGCAGCAAGACAAGCCACACATAGGTCCACTTTGGGGGGCTTTGCTTTCCTACTTGTACTTGTCAGAATTTAAACGATGTTACACAGAACAAGATGAGGAAAGGACCCATGCGGGGGATTCTCTAATACTGACCCTAATTCTATATGGAAGATCAGCACTCATGGTATGATCTTGCTCCCTGAAGCTTTAGTGCATCCCATCCTCAAACACCTACATAAACATACCCATTATGGAAGGAATGCTTTAATGAACCTCGTTAGACCACATTTTAAGGATTCTTGTTTACAAAAAAGAATTCAGAAGACTATCCAAGCCTGTCAGATACATGCCAAAAATAATTCTAAGACAAAATATGCCCCAACAGGAAAGGGAGTACAATATAAAGGGATATGCCCATTTCAGGACTCGCAAGTTGACTTTACACAGATGTCTAAAACTATAAGAACCTTTAAATTTGTCTTAGTTTTTGTTCACACCATTTCTTGATGAGTAAAGATATACCCCACTAAAACTCAGAGGCAACTGAAGTAGCAAAACTTCTCCTCAAATAAATAATCCAATTATGAATCCCATTTCTTGTGGGGGCAGTACACCAACCACAAAGAATGACTTTTCATGGACAAGCTAAATTGGTATTCAAGAGCAAGGGTCCTGGCTTCAAATTCAAAATGATAGAATAGAAAGATCCTGAACTCACCTCCTCTCACTGACACTAAAACTACAACTACATATAGAAGAGATACCTCTGAGAACCACTTGAAGAGCAGCAGAACAGATTTTCTACAACTACAGATATAAAGTAAAAGCCACATTGAAATGTGTAGGAGGGGTAGAGACTAAGTCAGGTCAGAGCAGACCCTACTCTCCATCTTCATGCAGTGACTAACAAATGGGAGGGATATCACAAGGTGGAGGTTGTCCCCGAAGAGTGAAGGATCCAAGCCCTAGCCTGGTTGACCTGAACCAGGAAGTGGTTCATAACATCTGGCTTTGAAAACCACTAAGGCTTATATGAGAGAGCCAAAGGGCTGTAGGAAACCCAGACTGCACTCATTCTGAGTCCTGGCACAGAGGCAGCAGTTTGAATAGCGCCTAGGCCATATGTGAAGGTGATACATTGATTAATTTTAGGGTATGTGCTGGAAGGACAGGTATCTGTTGGAATTTTCTCTTGAGTCAGAGGAGCTGGTATGTGTCATTCCCCCTTTCTTTAATCTAGCTGGTCTGACATGGGCAGGCATGTCTGACACTGCATTAACCTTGCTAATATTGTTCACCCCAACCTGTTGTTTCCCTGAGGATGCACCCAGGGTAGCACCCTCCAAAGTGTCCCCTTCCCTGACACATCTAATGGGTAGCCTCTCAGCACCAGCACACAGTAGTGTGTCTGCAACAGTGGGGCTGAGCCTTGCAGCCAGACATATCAAAGTTTTGCCCCACATACCAGTTAGAGTGCAACATTTGTGGCTCAGCCTCACAGCTGCTGGGCCAGAGACCAACCTTGCCTACCAGTGTGTTCATAGAAGTTCTGGCCAGGCCACAACAGGACATCACAGTAGTCCTCATTCTGGAGCAACTGGATCTGGTAACAAGGAGGACATAGTTTAAATAAGGGCCTCACAGGACACCTTCTAAATAAGGCCACTTTTTCAAGACCAGAAGACTTAACTGACCTACCTAATACATTAAAACAAACAGGCAAAATGAGGATGGAAAAGAATATGTTAAAAACAAAACAAAACAGGACAGAACCCCAGAAAAATAACTAAATTAAATTGAAGTAAGCTGTCTGGTAGATGAAGAGTTCAAGTAACAGTCATAAAGATGTCCATCCAATTCTCCAGACAAATGGATAAATTTATTGAGTACTTCAACAAAGAGACAAAAATTATAAAAAAGGACAGAAGAATATAACTGAAATGACAACAAACTAGACAGAATCAACAGCAAATAAGATGGCAAAGAGAATGGATTGGTAATCAGGAAGACAGGGCACTGGAAATCACACAATTGGAAGATCAAAATGAAAAAAAATAATGAAGAATGAAGATAGCATAAGGGACCTTTGAGACAACATCAAGTATGCTAATATTTGAATCATAAGAGTCCCAGAAGGAGAAGAGGGAGAGACAGAAAAGAATGAAAAAACTATTTTAAGAAATAACAGCTGAAAACTTCCCTAACCTAGTGAAGGAAACAGCCATCCTAGTCCAGGAAGCACATAGTCCCAGACAAGATGAAACCAAAGAGGCCCATGCCAAGGCATATTATAATTAAGCTGTTAAAAGTTAAAGATTGATAGAGAGTGCAGAAGAGACACAAGAGGGCTGGCTAGGCACAGACAAGAAGCAGTTGAAGTTCCAGAGGGCTATTACAATGGCCAGGGTTTACCCTTGAGAAGTGTGGGGTCTAAACCTCAACCTGGGCTCCCCATACTATAGCATCAGAGCCAACAGAGGAATCAAGATAACATCCATCTGTGAAAAACAACAGTGTTCCTTGTCCACCAGGAAGAGATGGCTAGAGATTCAGAAAGCTTCTTAAAGGGCCAATTTACAAAATTCTGTCTGCAGCCACTTTTTCTGGACTCTGGCAGAGGGAGGGCAGAGTAGCCTAGAGATGAATGAGGAGAATCTCGGACTGGTAACTCTGGGGAGAGAACTTAAGGAACAGCTGCTGATCAACTCCATATTGCTGAGGTCATCTTTTTCAGGCAAAGCACACCCCTCCAAGTGGCATGAGCTTTGGGGGAAGCAATAGCCCCACCAACAGAAATTACTGTCCCATTCTGTAGAGCTAAAGCCAGGCTGCTGCAGAGTACAGTTGAAGGTGTCTCAGTGATTGAATTTACAACTAAAGTGGATCTCTGGGAGTTCTGAGGTTTTAGCTGACCAACCACTGGGTCAGGTGCTGGTAAAAGAGGACAGCTTGGTTCTTTCTTCACATATCCAGGCCAAGCAGAAGGAGCCATGAGCTCTGAATTGCTGATAGCTCCAAACAGGTTGCCCAGGGCCAGTCACAATCAGTATCCAACACAAGTCTGCACCAGAGTCTTTGCAGATCTACCAAATACATAAAAGCAAACACAGAGAAAGCCAAAATGGAAAGACAAAGAAACATGACCCAAATTAAAGAACAAAAGAATCCTCCAGAAGAAGAAATAAATGAAATGGAGATAAGCAATTTATGAGATATAGAGTTAAGAGTAATGGTGATAAGGATATTCAACAGCATGAGAAAAGACATAGAAACAAACAAAAAAAAGTCCATCAGAAATAAAGAATGCAATACTTGAAATAAATAATACACTGGAAGGAATAAACAGTCAGTTAGATGAAGCAGAGGGTCAAATTAGTGATTTAAAAGACAAGAAGGAAAAAAACAGCCAAGTACAACAAGAAAAAAGAATGAAGAGACCTTAAGAAACCTCTGAGACAACATGAAGCATAATAATATCTACCTCACAGGAATATCAGAAGAAGAAGAGAGTGAGCAAGGGATCAAGAACCTATTTGAAGAAAAAAAATGACTGAAAACTTCCCTATTCAGGTGAAAGAAGAAGACACACATCCAGGAAGTACAGAGAGTCCCAAATAAGAAAGCCCCATAGACCCTTACACAAAGACACATCAAATTAAAATACCAAAACTTAAAGACAAGAAAAAATCCTAAAAGCCAAAAGCGAGAAGCAGGTAGTAACCTAAAATGAGCTCCCATTACACTGTCACTGGATTTCTCAACAGAAACATTTCAAGCCAGAAGGGATTTGTATGAAATATTCAAGGTGATGAAAAGCAAAGGCCTAAAACCCAGGATATTTACCCAGTAAGGCTATCATTTAAAATGGAAGGAGAAATAAAGAGCTTCCCAGACAAGAAAAAGCTAAAGGACTTTGTTAATATATAACCAATACAGCAGCATATGTTAAAGGGCTTGCTTTAAGAAGAAAGAGAAGCAGAAAAACAAAAGAAAATAGTTTAAAAATAAAATGGCTATAAATACATATCTATCAAAAATCAACTTAAATGTAAGAACAAAAGATCAACTTAAAATGTAAGAACAAAAATCAACTTAAATGTAAATGGCTTAAATGATACATCCAAAAGACATAGGCTATGTGAATAGATCAGAAAACATGACCAATACATACGCTACCTGCAAAAGACCCACCTCACATCAAAAGATACACACAGACTAAAAGTAAAGATGTGGAAAAAGATATTTCAAACAAATGAAAAGGGAAAAAAAGCTGAGGTAGCCACACTTATATCCAACAAAGTTGGAAAAATGAAGTTCCAAAAAATAAAGGTTATATAATAAGAGAAACAGAAAGACACTACATAATAATAAAGGGAAAAATCCAAGAGGATATAACCATAGTAAACATATATGCACTCAATAAAGGAGCACCTAAATATTTAAAGCAAATCTTAGTGGACATACAGGAAGAGAATGACAAACATACAGTCATAGTAGGGAATTTTTACACCACATGTCAGTGGATAGATTTTCCAGACAACAAAATCAACAAGGACAGAGTAGCCTTAAATGACACATTATGTCATATGTATTTAATTGATATCTTCAGAGCATTTCACCCCGAAGCAGAAGAATATACACACTTTTCAAGTACACACAGAATGTTTTCTAAGATAGACCACATGTTAAGACAAAAAAGAAGCCTTGATAAATTTTAAAAGGTTGAAATTATATCAAACATATTTGTTGACCACAATGCTATGAAACTAGAAAAGGCTCAAGGAAGAACACTGAAAAATACACAAAGACATGGAAGCTAAATAATATCTTATTAAACAATAAATGGGTCAACAATGGTATCAAGTAAGAAATGAAAAGAGGCAGAAGGTAGATGGTGGAGGATTGGTGAAAAGCCTGCCAGAGACAGACAATGGGAGATGCAAGGTCTGTTTAAAGGACCAACACACAAATTTTCACTTGCAGCCACTTACACAGGGGTCCCACAAAGGTGGGGACAGAGTGGCCTGGAGATGCCTGAGGAGAGATGTGGATGGAAGCCATGGGGAGAGAACTGAGAGAGTAACTATTGGGATCCTGGTACTGTGTCATCCCACAGATAGCAGCAACCTTTGTGCTCAGGCAGACTACTACCTTCCAAGCAGCAGTAGCCTGAAGGGAAACAATAGTCCAGACCCCAGGAGGATCTCTGCCCTGGCCATTTGGTGCTTAAGCCTGACTGCTGAGTCCTAGTGACCAGATGAACAACCTAAGGAGATAGCCAGAGATAGTAGATCACTGGCAAAGGAAGGGCAGAGTGGACTAGGGAAAACTAGGGAGACTTGAGGAGAGACTGGGGATGGAGGCTTTGGGGAAAGAACTGAAAAAGTAGCTGACAGGATCCAGTCCTGAGCCAACCCCCATATACAACAACCATCCTGCTCCGGCACCCTACTCCCCTCAGAGCAAAAGCATCCTGAGGGAAAACAATAGCCCCCTATTGAGGGATTCAGCCTGCCCTACGGTGCTTAAACTTGACTGCTAAGTGCAGAATGACCAAATTAACAACTGAAGGAGACAGCCAGGGATAGAAGATCCCTGGAAGTATTGAACAGGTTGCCTAAGGTCAGATGGGGTCAACACCTGACATCACCAGAGGCAGATCTAGAAAGAAACAGTAGTAAATACAAGAGGCTACTAAGATGAAAGCCACTGTGGTCTTCTTCATGACTTGTGGTATTTCTTTTCCTGCATAGTTTTATAACATGCATTTATTATCCAACAAGTGTGTATATAATAAGTCACTAGATTTTATACTACAGTGTATTTCAACTCACATATTTTGCCCCACCCTTCTCTTAGCCCATTTTACCTTCCTCTTTCCTTGCAATTTTCTCGTTTAAAATTTGGTTTTCTCTCTAGCTACAACTTGTTTCCATTCCACATTCTTACTATTTCCACCACTTCCAAACACTTAAAATGAATTATCTTGTTAAGGGTCATTTCACATTCTTTTGCCCGATTCCTAAAATACCTGTGTTCTCTCTACACCTGCAATAAACTTTGCTAGTTGAATGTGGGTAGGGTAGTTGTTGTTGCATTGCTTTTTTTCAAGGTTATCTCTAGAATTTCACTAATTCTGTATCTCAACAAATTTTACTGGACCCCTCTCCTACTCTTTTTATTTTTTGCTCAAATTTTAATTCTGCTGCTTTGGCCTGTATTTTTATTTTATTTTTTTTTTATTTTAATCATTGTTCAAGTACAGTTTTTTGTCCTTTACTCCCATCCCAGCATACCCACCCATCCATCCTCACCTCCCTCCCATTTCCAACCCCCCTAGTTTTTGTCCATGTGTCTTTTATATTTGTTCCTGTAAACCCTTCCTATTCTCCCCTGAAATTCCCCTCAGATTATCTCCCTTCTCCCCTCTGGTCACTGTCAGCCTGTTCTCTATTTCAGTGTCTTTGGCTATATTTTGCTTGTTTCTTTGTTTTGTTGTTTAGGTCCCTATTAGCCAGTTTTTTGTTTCTTTTTATTTTTTGTCTTTCTTCTATTTCTCTTTCAATCTGACCTTTTATTTTTCTTTATTCTCCTTTTTTCATTTCCTTTACATCCCAAGCTATATTTTTTCCCTCACTTAGTCTAGTTTTTGTTCTTTACTCTTAGTATTCCTTCTACCTCTTTCATTATAAAATCACTTCCCATTCCCAAAACATCTCTTAGACATTTTTGGTTTCTTTTTTCCCTTCTTATTCCCATACCACATATATTATTTTTAGCTCATTTGTTGTTGATAGTATGCTGGTGAATCTTTCCAATTTGGCTCTTACACTTTCATTAATTATTTAATATTTTCCTTCCTTTTTTCTTTCTCTCTCAACTATTTTAATTTCTCTTTAAACCTAACATTATATGCTTCCCTTCTCATACTCTGTTCCACACTCTTCATTACCTTTCTTTTTTCATGAGGTAAACTTTACCTTCTCTCCTTCCATTGCTCCAACTCCCAACTCTTATTAGTGTTCCTCACTCTACCCTCTCAAAATCATTTCTCTTTCAGTAGGTCATCTCATATCCTCTCTCCTTTCCTATAATAGTTCTAATTTTCTTATGCCCTTATTAATACTACTACATTGCTATTGATAATGGGTTTTTGGGATGAGTTATATTTCTGGGTGTGGGTCTGTTTCTTGAGCTCTGTGGTTTTGTTCAGGCAGTGCCTGCACAACTGCACAGAAGATGTGATGAGCAAAATGACCCTCAATCAACTAGCAGCGGGGAAGGACTCACTAAAGAATTCCCCAACAACAATCAAAACCCAATTACATCCAGAAAACCAGCGTAAAAGAAGTAAAAGACACCCCAAGAATATCAAGTTCAGGTGATCAAGAAGACTACACCACTGAATCTCACAGGTCTGCCACTGTAGAAATTAACACCACAAAGTCAGAAAGACAAAGCAGATCAATTTAATGAATAGAAACAAACAGAGTCCCAGAAAAAATGAGAAGACAAAGAAAAAAACCCAAGTGAAAGAAAAAGAGGAAGCCTCAAAAAGAATACTAAATAAAATAGAGGCAAGTCAACTATCAGATATTGAGTTCAAAACAATGGATATAAAGAAGCTGAAAGAACACAGTGTCAATTACCAAAAACTACATGGAAACTATGAGTAATTTATTGAAAACTATATCAGCATAAAAAAGATATAGAAAAAATGAAAAAGGGCCAAGAAGAAATAAAGAATACAATTTCTGAATTAAAGAACACAGTGAAAGCAATCAAAAGCAGGCTAGATGAAACAGAGGGTTGAATCAGTGATCTGGAAGACAAAGCAGAAAAATACAAAAAGAGCAAGAAAAAGTAAAAAGACTGAAAAAGAATGAAGAGGGGTTAGGGGAGATTCAAGACAACATGAAACAGGATAATATCTGTATAATAGGGATATTATAATCAGAATGAGAAGAAGAGGAGCAAGAGATAGAAAACCTGTTTGAATAAATAATGATGGAAAACTTCCCTAATTTGATAAGAGAAGAAGCCATGCAAATCCAAGAAGCAGAGAAGGTCCCAATCAAGAGGAACCCAAAGAGGCCCACTGCAAGACACATCATAAATAAAATAACAAATTTCAAAGACAGTGAGAGAATCTTAAAAGCAGAAAGGGAGAAACAGGAAGTAATATACAAGGGAGCCCCAATAAGGCTAGCAGCTGACTTCTCAACAGAAACATTATAAGCCAGAAGTGAATGGCAAGAAATATTCCAAGTAATGAAAAACAAAGGCCTGCAACAGAGATTACTCGATCCAGCAAGGCTCTCAATTAAAATAGAAGGCCAAATAAGGAGTTTCCCAGACAAAAGAAGCTCCAAAGAATACACCTACCCTGAACCAGCTCTGCTAAAAATGCTAAAAGGACTGCTTTAAGAAAAGAAAAGTAAAAGGAGTGAGAAAGACAGGAACATAGGTACAAGGGTAGTACCTGTGAAAATGAATAAGTACCTATCAATAATAACCATAAATGTAAATGGATTAAATGCTCCAATCAAAAGACATAAGGTAGCTGAATGCATCAGAGAACATGACCCACACATATTCTGCCTACAAGAGGCTCTCTTCAGAACAAAAGACCTACACAGACTGAAAATGAAGGGCTGGAAAAAAATATTCCATAGGAACAGATAGAAAAAAAAAAGCAGAGGTAGTAATACTTATACCTGACAAAACAGACTTCAAAATAAAGACCACAAAAAGAGACACAGAAGGACACTTAATAACACTCAAGGGAAGAACCCACTGGAAAACATAAACATTATAAACATATACACACCCAACATAGGAGCACCCAAATACATAAGGAATATTTTGGAGGACTTCAAGAAATATATTGACAGCAACACAATTATTGTTGAGGATTTTAACACCCCACTGTCAAAAATGGATAGATTTTTTGGATAGATTCCAAACAAAATATCAATAAGGATATTGTGGCATTGAACAATACCCCAGAACAAGTGGAAACAACTGATATATATATAACTGATATATATACAACTGAATATATATATATATATATATATATATATATATATATATATATCAGCTTTTTTTTCCTGTCTGTTTGTATGGAATATTTTTTCCAGCCCTTCATTTTCAGTCTGTGTAGGTCTTTTGTTCTGAAGAGAGCCTCTTGTAGGCAGAATATGTGTGGGTCATGTTCTCTGATCCTTTCAGCTACCTTATGTCTTTTGATTGGAGCAGTTATTATGATATATGTATATATATATATATATATATATATATATATATATATAACCTTTAATGCCAAAGGAGCAAAGTACACATTCTTTTCAAATGTGCATGAAATATTTTCAAAGATAGAACACATAAGAGGACACAAAACAAGCCTCAATTAATTCTAGAAAACTAAAATCATACCAATTATCTTCTCAGCCCAACAACAAGGAAAAAACTCAAAAACATTCAAACTCATGAAGATTGAATAGCATGCTATTAAATAATGAATGGGTCAAGAAAAAGATCAAGGAAGAAATCAAAATGTTTCTGGAAACAAATAAAAATGAACTCACAACATTCCCAAACTTATGGGATACAGAGAAGGCAGTCCTGAGAGAGAACATCATAGTGATACAGGCCTACCAAAAAAAGACAGAAACATTTCAAATAAACAACCTAACCCTAAATCTATAAGAATTGGAAGAACAAAGACAAATAAAGCCCACAGCAAGTAGAAGGAAAGAAATAAGCAAGATCAGAGAAGAATTAAACAACATAGAGACTAAAGGAACAATTCTAAGGATTGATAAATCCAGGAGCTGGTTCTTTGAAAATGTAAACTAAATCAACAAGCCTTTAAGCTGGCTTATCAAGAAAAAAAGAGAGAGGACCCAAACAAATGCAATCAGAAATGAAAGAGGAGCGATTAAAACTGACACCACAGAAATAAAAAGGATTGTAAGATATTACTACAAAAAATATATGCCAAAAATTTTGAAAACCTAGGTGAAATGGACAAATTTCTAGAAAAATATAACCTTCCAAAATGGAATGAAGAAGATGTACAAAGTCTGAACAGACCAATAAGAGCTGAGAAAACTGAAGTAATAAAAAAAGTCTGAACACACCAAAGCCCTGGACTGGACAGTTTCACAAAAGAATTTTACAAAACATTTAAGTAAGAGCTAGCCCCTCTCCTTCACAGACTATTCCCCCAAATCCAAGAAGATGGAAGACTCCCACACTCTTTTTATGAAGCCCACATCATCCTAATCCCAAAATCCGATAAAGACACATCAAAGAATGAAAACTACAGGCCAATATCACTGATGAACACAGATGCCAAAATCCTCAACAATATATTGGCAGACCACATACAATATATTTAAAAGATCATACATCATGATCAAGTGGATAATGATGGTACACTATTCACATATCAATAAATGAACAAAGGAAAGACAAAAATCACATGATCATATCAATAGATGGGAAGAAAAGCATTTAATAAGGTACAGAACTCATTCATGATAAAAACACTCAGCCAAGTGGGAATAGAGGGAGCATTCCTCATCATAATAAACACCATATATGAGAGACCTACAGCCAACATCATACTCAATGAGCAAAAACTAAAAGCTTTCCCACTAATATCAGGAACAAGACAAGGGTGTCTGCTTTCTCCACTTCTATCCAACATAGTATTGGAAGTCCTGAGCACAGCACTCAGACAAGAAGAAGAAATAAAATGAGTAAAAATTGAAAAGGAGGGAGTGAAACTGTCATTGTATGCCGATGAGATGATAGTGTGCATAGAAAACCCTACACACTCCACCAAAAAATCACTCTACCTAATAAGTGAATTTGGCAAAACAGCTGGATACAGTCAATATTTAGAAACTGAAGGCATTATACACTGACAATAAAATATTGGAAACAGAAATCAAGAAAAAAACCCCATGTGATATAGCAACAAGAAAGATGGAGTACCTAAGAATGAATCTAACCAAGGAGGTAAAATACCTGTACTCAGTAAAGGAAACAACACTCTAAAAAGCAGTTAAGGAAGACACACACAAATGGAAGCTTATACCATGTTCACAAGTTGGAAGAATTAACATCATCAAAATTACTATACTACTCAAAGCAATTTATACATTTAGAGCAATCCTTATTAAAATACCAATGACATATTTCACAGAAATAGAACAGACATTTTAAAAGTTTATATGGAACCATAAATGACCCTGAAAAGCTGTAGCAATTTTGAGAAAGAAAAACAAAGTAGAAGGGATCACCATACCTGATGTCAAACTGTATTACAAGTCCACTGTAGTCAAAACAGCCTGGTACTGGCATAGGAAAAAAAACACATAGACTAATGGAACAGAATAGAGACTGTGGAAATAAACCCAAGTCCCTATGGTCAATTAATATTTGACAAAGGTGGAAGAAGCATAAAATGAGCAAAAATACCCTCTTCAACAAATAGTGTTAGGAGATCTGGACAGGTACATGCAAAAAAATGAACCTTGACCACAAACTTACACCATTCACAAAAATAAGCTCAAGATGTATAAAAGATTTAAATATAAGTCATGATACCATAAAGGTCCTAGAGGAGAACATAAGTAGGAAAATCTCAGATATTCCATGCAGCAATATTTTCACTGATATGTCCCCTAGAGCAAGGGACATAAAGGAAAGAATAAATAATTCGGACTTCACCAGATTAAAATTTTTGCGCAACTAAAGAAAAGAGCATTAAAATGCAAAGAGGACCAATTATGTAGGAAAACATATTTGCCAGTGATACATCAGACAAGGATTTGATCTTCAAAATATATAAATAACTCACATGACTCCACTCCAGGAATACAAAAAAAAATTTATAAAAATAGGCAAAAGACTTGAACAGACACTTCTCCAAGGAGTACATACAGAGGGTTCAGAAGCATATGAAAATATGCTCAGCATCACTAGCCATTAGAAAGATGCAAATTAAAACCACAATGAGATACCACTTCACACCGGTCAGAATGGCCATTATAAACAATTCAACAAACAAGTGCTGGAGAGGTTGGGGAGAAAAGGGAACCCTAGTGCACTGATGGTGGGAATGCAGACTGGGACAGCCACTGTGGAAATCAATATGGAATTCCCTTGGAACACTAAAAATGGAACTGCCTTTTGACCCAGTAATTCCACTCAGGATTATATGCTATAAATCCTGAAACACCAATCCATAAGAACCTATGCACTCCAATGTTAATAGCAGCACAATTTACAGTAGCCAAGTGCTTGAAGCAGCCTAGGTTCCCATCGACAAATGAGTAGGTCAATAAACCATGGTACATTTACACAATGGAATACTACACAGCAGAAAGAAGGAAGGAACTCCTACCCTTTGCTACAGCAGGGATGGAAGTGGAGAGTATTATGCTATGTAAAGTAAGCCATGTAGTGAAAAACAAATACCATATGATATTACCCCTAAGTGGAACCTAATTAAAACAAACAAGGAAGCAAAATATAACCTGAGACATTGAAATTAAGAACAAATTGACAGTAACCAGGGGGAAGGGGAGAGGTTAATAACCTGGGAAAGAAGGGAAAGGGTCATCAAAGAATATGTATAAAAGGCCCATGGAGAAAGCCAAAGGGAGGTAGATTGAGGGTGGGAGGTGGGAGTGGGTATGATGAAGGAAAGTAGTGGTGAGAAAATGTAGAAAACTGTATTTGACATCAACAAAAATATTTAAAAAGGAAAAAAATCTGTTAAATGTAGCCACATTTTGGGTGAAGGGGAATTGAATATTGCAGTTAATTGGTTATTGACTTACTTTAACATTTCCATATTGTACTGATAAAATTAAAAGAAGGAAATTAAAGATACCCTAAATCAAATTAAAATAGAGCACAACAATGCAAAATCTGTGGGACACAGGGAAGCCAAGCCTAACTCAAAAAAGAATAAAAAAAGAAAATGAAAAAGTTCAAAATATCTAACTTTACACTTAAATGGACTTCAAAAAAACCAGAGGAGAGAGGGTAGGGAATTTCAGGGGAGTTTCTGAGGAAAAGGGGAAGGATATACGGGAACAAGTATAAAGACACATGGACAAAAACTAGGGGAGGTGGAAATGGGAGGAAGGTGGGGAGGGATGGATAGATGGGCTGGAATGGGAATAAAGCACAGAAAACTGTACTTGAACGATTAAAATAAATTTTTAAAAAAATTTTAAAAATAAATAAATAACCAACAAGCAAAACTTAAATTGTGTAAGAGGAAGGAAGTCATGAAGATCAGTACAGAAAGAAACAAAATAGCATCTATAAAATAATTTAGAAAATCAATGAATACAATAGCTGGGTTTTTGAAAAGATAAACAAGATTGACAAATTTTTAACTACTCACTAAGAAAAAAAAAGAGAGAATCCTAATAAATAAAATCAGCAATGGAAGAAGACAAATGACAACTGACAGCAAATAAATATAAAGAATTGCAAGAAAATATTATGAACAACTATATGCCAACAAACTGGACAACCTGAATGAAATGGACATATTCCTAGAAATATACAGTCTTCCAGAACTAGATTGGGAATAATCAGAGAATCTGAATAGCCAGATTACACCTGGTGAAATTGAAACAGTAATAATAAAAATAAAAAACTCCCAACCAACAAAATCTCTAGACTAGATGGCTTCACAGGTGAATTTTACCAAACATTCTGGAAAGAAATAACACCTCTCCTTCTCAAATTATATGAAAAAATTCAAGAGGAGAGAACCTTCAAGAGGAGAGAAAGTTCCCAAGCTCATTCTATAAGGATAGCATTATACTAATTGCAAAACCAGATAAAGACAGTACAAAAAAAGAAAATTACAGAACAATATTCTTGATGAACATGGATACTAAAATCCTCAACAAAATATTAGCAAACTGAATACAACATACATCAAAATGATCATATACCATGACCAAATGGGATTTATTCCAGAAATGCCAGGTTGTTACAACATTTGCAAATCAAGAAATATGATAAACCACATAAATAAAATGAAAAATAAAAACTACATGAACATATCAATAGACACAGAATAAGCACTTAATAAAATCCAGACCCATTTATAATAATAACCCTTAGTCAAGTAGGAATAGAGGGAAGATAGCTCAACATAATACAGGACATATAGGACAAATGCACTGCCAGCATCATACTCAGGAGGCCAAAAATACAAGTGTTCCCCTTAAGATCAGGAACAAGACAGTAATGTGTGCTTTCACCCCTCTTATTCAACATAGTACTGGAATCCTAGTCATAGCAATCAGACAAGAAGAAATAACAGGCATCCGGATTGGTTAGGAAGAAGTAAAACTGTTATTTGCAGATGGCAGATACTGTACATAGAGAATCTTAAATATTCCACCAAGAAACTACTAGAACTGGTAAATTAATTCAGGAAAGTAGGAGGATACAAAATTATTATCCAGAAATTATTTGCATTTTTATGCATCAGTAATGAACCAACAAAGAGGAAAATTAAGAAAACAATCCCATTCACAATTGTTTCAAAAAGAATAATATACCTAGGAATAAAACTAACCAAGATGTAAAAGACCTGTCCTCTGAAAATTTTAATACACTGAAGAAAGAAACTGAAGAAGATACACATTACTGGAAACACATTACCATGTTCATGGCTAGGAAGAATTAACATCGTTAAAATGTCCATACTACCCAAAGCAATCTATGGATTCAATGCAATTCCTATCAAGATTCAATATCATATTTCACAGAACTAGACCAAATATTTCAAAATTTATATGGAACAACAAAAGGTTACACATAGCAACAGTGATTCTGAGAAAGAAGAACAAAGTTGGAGTAAGCATGCTACTTAATGTCAAACTATACTGTAAGGCCATAGTAATCAAAACAACATGGTATTGGCATAAAAACACTACATAAGTCAATGGAGCAGAATATAGAATCCAGAAATAAGCCCACACCATTATAGTGAATTAATATTTGACAGAGGAAGCAGCACATACAATGGGCTAAAGGTGGTTTATACAATCAATAGTGTTGGGAAAATTGGACAGATACATGCAGAAAAGTGAAACTAGACTACCTTCTTACATCACACACAAGAATAAATTCAAAATGGATCAAATACTTAAATACTAGACCCAAAATCACAAAACTCATAGCAGCAAAATCTTGGATATTGCTTGTAGCAATATTTTATCTGATATATTTCTCTAGGAAAGGGCAACAAAAGAAAAAATAAACAAATGGGACTACAATAAGCAAAAAGTTTTTCCACAGCAAAGAAGACCATCAATAAAATTAAAAGGCAACCCATGGAATGAGAAAACATATTCTCTGATACATCTGATAAGGGGCTATACCCAGAATTTTAAAGAACAGAGAAAACTTCACACACACATATGCACACGCACACAAAAGAAACAGCCCTATTAAAAATGGGCGTAGGACATGAATAGACTCTTCTCTAAGGGGACATAGAAATGGACAGTAGACATATGAAAAAGATGATCAATGTCACTAATCATCAGAGAAATGCAAGTTGAATCTATAATTACATATCATTGCATACCTGTCAGAATGGCTGTCATCAATAAATCAACTAACAACAAGTGCTGACAAGAATGTGGATAAAAGAATACCTTTTTGAACTGTTGGTGGGAATGTAAAATTGCCTCGGCCCGCGAGGCAGTCAACGGGGTCCGCCGATATACCTGTAACGGATGAAAAGGGATGGGACAGGAGGCGCGAAAGAAGGCAGCAAGACAAAGGGTTCTGATCAAGCTGCAAATTTTATTTCAAAATGGAGGGAGTTATATAGAGGAAGGCAGAAAGGGGAAGTAGCTTTGATTGGCAGCTTGGGGCGTGCTCTTAGCTGGGATTGGCTAGGGGACGCATGATAGGCGCATGATCAGGGCGCTGATTGGTCGGGCGTTCGCATGGCTTCTGACCGCAGACTTCCTGTCTGTGCAGGTGCAATCCTGCATCAGCCTGTTTCAGGCTTGTCCCGGCCCCCAACATCAAATGGTGCAACCACTGTGAAAAGTAGTATGGATATACCTCAAAAAATTCAAAATGAAACTGCCTTTTGATGCCGCAGTCTGTGCTGGGAATATATCTGAAGAAACTTGAAACACTAATTCAAAAGAACATAAGTACCCTATGTTCATTGCTGTGTTACTTATAATCCCCAAGATATGGAAGCAGCCCTAGTGTCCTTCAGTAGATGAGTGAGTAAAATAACTACAGCACATTTACACAATGGAATACTACTCAGCCATAAAAATAAGAAAATTTTACCCTTTGTTATAACACATATGGATTTGGAGAACATTAAATATTAGCAAACTGAATAAGCCAGTTAGAGAAAGACAAATACCATATGATTTCACTTATATGTGGAATCTAATGAACAAACTGAACTAGCAAACATAACAGAGACAGACTCATGTAAAAAGCAGGATGACAACTATTGCATGGGGTAGGGGGACATTAGGGTATGGAGGAACCAGGAAAAAGGAAAAAGGGACTCATGGACATGGACAACAGTGTGGGGATTGCCCAGGGAAAGGGGAGTATATGGGAGTTAAATGGTAATGGAAAAATGCAATAAAAATCGAAAAACAACTAGGTATGTACAAGGGTATGCCTATAGGACTGTCATCTGAGTTTTCAACAAAAACTTTGCAGGCCAGAGGAAGTGACATGATATATTCAACATGATGAAAGGGAAAAATTTACAAGAATACCCAGCAAGGTTATCATTCAGAATTGAGAGATAAAGATTTTCTCAGACAAGCAGAAATTAAAGGAGTTTCTTGGCACTAAACCCACATTACAAGAACTTTTTTTTTAAATATTTTATTTATTTATTTTTTAGAGACGGAAGGCGGGGAGATAGAGAGAGAGAGAAACATCAATGTACGGTTGCTGGGGGTTATGGCCTGCAACCCAGGAATGTACCCTGGCTGGGAATCGAACCTGGGACACTTTGGTTCCCAGCCCGCGCTCAATCCACTGAGCTACTCCAGCCGGGGCTCACATTACAAGAACTTTTAAAGGGAATTCTTAAGTGGGAAAGAAAGGCCAACTCTAGAATTAGGAAAAAAAATCTTACTGGTAAAGGCAATCATATAGTAAAGGTAGTAGATCAACCACTTATAAATCTAGTATGAAAACAATTAAAATAGAAATAAGTACATACCTATCAATAATTACCTTAAATGGAAATTGGCTAAGTGTTCCACAGGAAAAACATAGAGTGACTGAATGAATAAAAAAACAAGACCCCTACATATACCACTTACATGAGATTCCAGATTGAAGGACACATGGAGGTTAAAAGTAAAGGAATGGAAAAGATATTGCATAAAAATGCAAATTAAAAAGAGAAGTTGAGATAGCAGTACTTATATCAGACAAAATAGACTTTAAAACAAAGGCTATATAACAAGAGACAAAGATCCAGCATTTCCCCATCTGGGGGCTTATCTGAAGAAAATAAAACATTAATTGAAAAAGATATCCACACCTCTATGTTCACTGCAACATTATTTACAATAACCAAGTTACTGAACCAACCAAGGTACCCATCAATAGATAAAAATAAAGAAGTGGATATATGTTGTATGTGCATGCACATACACATTCACTGGAATATTAGCCATATAAAAGAATGAAATCTTGCCATTTACAACAATATGGATATATCTAGAGGGTACTATGCTAAGTGAAATAAGTCAGAAAATGACGAATACTGTATCATTTCACTGATGTATGAAATCTAAAAAACTAAAGAAATGAACAAACACAATAAACAATCCATAGATACAGAAAAACTGATAATTGCCAGAGGGGTGGGCAGTGGGGGTATGGGCAAAAGGTTAAAGGGATTAAGAAGTACAAACTTATAATTGTAATATAAATAAGTCACAGGAATGTAAAGAACAACATAGGGAGTATCATTAATATCACAGTAACTTTGTACTGTAATAGAAAGATAGTGGACTTTTCATGGTGATCACTTTGTAAGGAAAATAATTGTGAAATCTCACTGTGTTACACACCTGAAGCTAATATTGTATCTCAATTGTACTTAATTTCTTAAAATATTTTATTTATTTATTTTTAGAGAGAGGAGAAGGAAAGGAGAGAGAAAGAGAAACATCAGTGTGTGGTTGCCTCTCACATGCCCCCTACTGGGGACCTGGCCCACAACCCAAGCATGTGCCCTGACTGGGAATCAAACCGGCAACCCTTTGATTAACAGGCCTGTGTTCAGTCCACTGAGCTATACCAGCCAGGGAAATTGTACTTAATTTAAAAGAGCTTTACATTCCAGAATAAAAATTAGACCTGAAGTCAGTAAAAATAAATAAGTAAATAATCCTAAATTTGGACTTTTCTTACAGCTTTCGAAGTGACATTGTACAGTAGGTCGCTTCAGAAACCTCCCAGAAGGTATGACAGCTACTGCAGGTTCGACTCCAGTCTATGGGGAAGACTGACAAAATGAACTACATAATAAAGAAGACCATGACAAAAAATGCCAGAAAACACATTTGAAATGGGACCAAGAACTCTGTATTATCTTGCTGTGGATTATTGTAGTGCCCCAAAGCAGGCTTAAATTAAGGCCTTTTGAAATAGTTTATAAGAGAGCCTTCAAAGTTTCTGTTTTAGGAATACCCCCCTTAGATTTAGAACATGAATCAAAAATCAAACAATATGTACAATATTTAGGGCAAATACTAAAAATTTTCTACAAGTTTGCTTATTGCTGATCTATCTACTTAGTTGTCTGATGAGCCCTTACACCCATTTCAGTGGGAAGACACAGTATTATTAAAGACTTGGAAGACTCCAAGTCCTCAACACTGGCAGTTTGCCAATCAGTGAACTGGTCCTGTGATGTCCTGCTGGCAACGCACTCTCTCTTAAAGCTCAAGGGAATGAAGCCTTGGATGCACCACGCATAGATAAAGTGGGTGTTGCCTGAGGAGGACTTGAATCTTGCATTGATACAGCAATGGAAAACTAGACCTATATTCCTGAAAGAGATTAAAAATTCCTCTTTTGGAACATCATAGTGCTTTCCAAAGCTAAGTGACAATGTTCCTTTTTTTTCCCCCAAGAACAGGGATTAGGTCCAAAGGGAAGACTAAAAAGCCATTTGACTCATAAAATCAAATTATGACTTATGCAGAAATACCATCTTGACCTTCTCCCCTGGGCCTGCCCACTGTGGACATCATCAACAAACATGTAGCACTTGTTCAGGTTTGGGAATCCTCTTCAGTCCTAGATGTCCAACAATGTGAACAGAAAACAAAGATTATACAGATTGACTTATAGCCCCTGTTCCATAAGATCTACCCTCTTTTAGATGCTTGGGGCTAGTTTTTTAGTTAACTTGTTGTTTATATAATCCTAGTATCTTTCTCAGAGAGGGAGTTCTTAGTTGTTTTGAGAATCTTTTGTGTAAATAAAGCCTCTAAGTAGGCATGCTGATCTCCCAGGTAACAGGAAGCAAGGAGGATAGGAAGGGTCTGGGCCTCTATTCCACCAGTGTTCTGGAGCCCAAGATTACCCAGTAAAATCTCTTGCTCTGGGGTCCTAAAAGTGTGTTTTGTTCTGTTTGTGTTCTTCAGAAAATGCCCCTTCTCTGGAGGAAAAGAATCTGAAGGAATCAGCAATTTGACAGCAAGTTGGGAGCAGACACTTTGAAAAATGGAAGGCTGTGTAGTCAGGACAAATCAGTAAGATATCTGTCTTTTCTCTGGACACCCAGCACAATTTATCTGTACCTGCTTTGCCCCACTCAGTGACTTCTTCTTCCTTCTACTGAATATATACCTTCTACTGAATTTGATGTTCTGCTAATCTACCAAACTCCTAAAGGCAACATTGTTCGACTACTTATCTGGGTGGGGCACTGCTCATAGTAGCACCCACCTCTCATCTCACACAAGCCAAAACTGTCAACTTCATCCAAGATAGATGTTGAAATCTCCAACTGCACCTCCACAATAGTAACTTAGCATTACCCAGATGTATAAAAGTATCTGAATATTTGATGAATTCAATTTCCCTTATCTTGTGCTTTATGAAAACTTTCAGTGCACTGAATATAGAATTCAGCCAGTTCCACAAAGCCAGAAAAAGGGGTCAAATATATTTGTATACTAAAGAGACAAAGTCTATAATCAACAGAAATGAGAATCTTTTAATATTGCATGAGGCCTTGTTATGTAAAAACAATTTTTTTTAAATTTGAGCCACAGACTGAGACTCTTTCATGACTGATGTATTTGCATATTTCAGGGAGCAGATATCAAACCATGTTCAGGAGGACACACAGATGGGATATAGAGATGCCCCAAGAAGGATTGTTTCTTTATTCATCCACTAAAATAATATTTTATTTTTATTTAATCTTTATTGTATATTTTTCCATTACGATTTAGACCCCCTATAAACCCTTCCTTCCAGCAATCCTCACACTGTTGTCCACGTCCATGAGTCCTTTGTCCTTTTTGCTCAATCTCTCCACCCCTAACCCTTGCCCCACTAGCTGTCATCTGTTTCCATCTATGAGTCTGTCTCTATTTTGCTTATTAGTTCAGTTTGTTCTTTAGATTCCACATAACAGTGAAATCATATGTTATCTGTCTTTTTCTGACTGGATTATGTCACTTAACAACAAATAATGTATTTTAAAATGCATGGACACAAGTCCTGTGTATGAAGTCGTTATGTTACCAAACAACAGGAGGAGGGGGGAAGAGGGGCCGAGGCAATATACTATTACTCAAAAGGAAGCTCCCAGGTTCGTTATGTCAGCTGCCAGAGGAAAGACGTTTCTCAATGCCAGAGATTCATGAAAAGGAAAGGAAAAGTTTATTTAAAGCTATACAAACTTAAAGTGGTCACCTAATGTCTCCATCAAAATCCCAAAGTTGCTTAAAACACCCACAAACACACACAGTCCTTCCTTCCCCCTTTGCCCAGTCTGGGGTACTGTATCTCAGGAAAAGAAATAAAAGTCCATAGCTCAGGCAGCCTCCAGTTCTTCTCAGTAATCCAACTTGGCTGGTAGGTCTCCCTTGGTTCCTGGCACCATCAGCTGTGTCGCTGGGATCTCTGCTAAAGCTGGTTGGTGGTCCCCCCTTCTAAAGCTGTAGGGGTCCATACTCTGGCAAAGCTGAGTGGATTTCTCTCTACTTTCCCAGCCACGTGGTCCTCTCTGCACAATGGTTGCAGGAGTCTCCACTCAGCCAAAACTGTGTGGTTCTCCCTCTCAATGGCTGCAGCATCTTGGTTTAAATCCCCACTCCAATCCTCCTCTGCAGCCCCATTTTCGACTCCTCCCACAATTGACCACACTTGCCAGCTCTCTCATATCCTTCCAGCTTCACTGGGCTGCCTTCATGAGTCTGGGCAGGCATGACTCCATGTCATGAAGCCAATCTTCTCCAAGCTCTCACCCTGGTGCTGTAACTCAGGGGACCTGCCTCCCAGTTATGTCTTGGTGGGCAAGTTACTTCCATTCCCCTGGCTCAGAGCATGGCCACAGCTATTTAACATATCTATGCAACCAGTTAAAGGGTTATAGGTATGTTAAATGACCACACCAGAGGTTAGCTGCAAAGCTATTGCTATGCAAAATAGCTTTCAATGGCCCTGCTCCATTTGTCACTTCCCCAGACCACACCTGTGGGGGGTGGGGGGTGAGGACATACTAATATTTCCTGAAAACCTTGAGTTCTGGACCCCATTTCAAATCCCTATTTGGGGCCCCCCTCTTGGCTGCACCCTGTTACAATTATGGTTACAGAAAAAAAATAAATAAATATTTCCATGCACAGATATAACATGATGTCTTTTTACACTAAAAACAATTACCTCTGAAAAAAAATCTTTGGAAGTCAGAGATGATGCCATGAGCAGATGCAGTCTAGTAATGGGTGTGGAGCAGCCTTTAAATGAAATCCATGGTATTTGCACTATTCAATAACCTTGTTTTAATGATGTAAACTGGGGGGTTGGGAGAGTGGAGGTGGACAGACACACAACCCAAGAACAAACTGTTATTTATTTATTTTCTGCATGTGATGTCATAAACAAGGGTTTCTCCTGTATTCTAGTTTATCTTTAATAAATAAATAATTATATACAAATGTGCTGAGTTTACAAAATAGCAGAGGAAAATCTTTGTGTCACAAAAGATACACTTTTTCTTCCATTCATGATTTCATTCCTAGCTTAGTTGAACCAAAACACTGTTTAGCAATGTCTAAAGGGATGCACCAAGTTTTTTTTTCCCTACTGGAAAGCAAAGCTATGAAATAAAAATTCCTCAGTTTCTTGGTAATAAAAGGCCTAATTTGGCCTGGTACTTATTACTGATACATATTTAGTGTATTCCAGAAGCTAGAAACTGTATGGAACAGTTCTCCTCATACTATACTGGGCAGATAGCCCCCCAATAGATCTTGTTAAAATTCAGATTTTCATGGAGTAGGTGGGATGGAGCTCAAGTTTCTACATTTCTAACCAGTTTCTGGGGGAAGAAGGAGATAGTCCTCACTTCTTGTTGGGAAGCAAGTTCCAAGTGAATGGGGTTAAAAGACCCCTCTAAAGTGTGAGAAATTCTCAAGGGCCTGGTCAAGGTGAGGCCCTAAATTGGGTAACTTCCAGGTTCAATTCCCAAATACTCAAATCCCCCAAAACAATAAAGCTGGGTTTACTTTGGCCACAAACTACAAAAACAGTGAGAGTCAAAATGGTAATTGGCATGAATCATGCAGCTTAAAACTTTCTTAAACTATCTCCTGGGAAGTGTTTCCTTTTTTTTCAATCTAGAGCAACCAGGTGAGCTTTTCAACATTGTTAAAAAGTAACTAAAAAAATACAAATATTAATAATAACAAAGAAACTGCATATGAATCTTAACAATTACTACATTTCAGTCCAAATCAAAGCAACAACAGTAATACAACCCAGGCTCACTGCTTAAAAAATAAGAACAAAAACTCCTTGGGTTTAATTTCTATGACATCTCAGCAACATTAATTTAACAAATGCCTCTCACATCCTAACCTTTGCCAAATGATATCACTGTGGAAGCATGAAACTTTAGGATAAATGAACAAACCAAGTGAAAGAACAAATGCCCAATATTCTTGTTTTTAGTGTTGTTTTATTCCCTCTGTGTCACACATGAGTTCTGCCTAGGCAGACAGGTAGGAGTAGTAGTGTCAGACACAGGTAGAGTGACTGAGGTGGGTGGGTCCAGTTTCTGGGAAGGGAAAATTGGTAGGAATGAGAGGGGAAAATGAGGCTTGGCTTTATAAATGCAAAAGGCTGAAAAGAACTCACCGAGATAGTTACCACATGACAAGTGGGAGTATATAAATATATAGCTAGGAAAGGTGAGACAAAAAGAAGAAGGAAGGGACTCAAAGTGGTCATGAAGATAGGAAAAAAAGAAAAAGTCTTCAATAAATATCTTAGTCATCATCCATCACAAAATTACACTTACTAGTCCATCCTATCGCAGTCTGCCCAAAGGCCACTGACCAATAATGCTCATCTTGCCCCACTGAAGGTATGGGACATTATGCAATCTGCATCTTCATTGTAAAATTACCATCTCTGCCCACTAGTCTGGTGATATCATGAAAGTAACCCCGTAATAAGTTATTCCTAGAATCATCAAAAGAAAGAGTAGGGGGTCAGTCTTGTCTAGTCTTCCTCTAGTTTTGATGCCAGTTAAGATGATTTGGGGTAGCCAGGGAGTAAGGCTGGAGGATGAGGCAGTGGAATGAGTGACAGGAGGGAAGAAAAGGCCAAGCCAACACCGTGGGGACAGGAAGTGAGGCCCTCTCAGAGTTTTTGAGGCGCCTGCTCCGTGTTCACGTGCTGCAACACCACTTCCTTGTCAGGGACCTCACACTTGTACTCCAGCTCGGCCTGCATGGAGCCTTGCTTCTTACGCAGGTGGCAGAGGAGTGCCAAAAGCGCCACCACTAAAGACAAGCTCAAGATGGAGATGCCAGTAAGCACACCCGAATGTCCAGACCCTGCAGGCGACGGGTTTGAGGTGGTGCCAGGAGTTGCGCTGATGGGGTGGTCCCCGGAGCCGCCCTCATCACCACTAGCGTTGCTCATGTTGGTGAGGTCACAATCGGTGCCAGCCTGGGACGAGTCAGGCCCGCAGATGCACTCATAGGAGCCAGGGAGGTTTCTGCACGAAAATGCACCTGGACAGTTGCCATTGTCACACTCATCGATGTCTGTGCACATGAATCCTTCGTCCAAAATGTAGCCCTCAGGGCACTGGCAGCTGTCGGGCTTGTTAGGGTCGCAGTCGGCTGTGCATGAAGACTGGTTGCAGAACATTTGGCACCTGTGTGGTGCTTGGGGGTTGGGCGCGAAACCCTCTGCGCAGACACAGCGGTAATCAGTTTTGCTCAAGGGCTGGCACTGGTACTCGCAGTTAGTCCCGATGCACGGGTCCACTGACTCCACGCACTCACCGTCCACCATGTAGTAGCCAGGATGGCAATGGCACTCGAAGCCTCCCTGATTGTTGACACAGACCTGCTGACATGGACTTGGCACTTGCATACAGTCGTCTACATCCTCACACTGGTGCTGATCCGAAGCCAGCTTGTAGCCAGTTTCGCACATGCAAGAGTAGGAGCCGGGCACTTCCGGGTTTCGGAAGCAGAAGTGCTCACAGAGCTTGTCGCAGGAGTGCTCCCCAGGCGCTGCACAAGAGCGCCGGTCCTCCTGAGTGGCGGTGTCTGCTGGGCAGAGGCAGCGCAACACCCCGGCGTTCCGGTTGCACACGTGCTGGCAGCCTCCGTTCTCCACGCTGCAGTCCCAGGGGCCCTGCACCTCTCGGCCCCAGCGGGCCTCAGCATCTCCTGCTCTCAGCTCACACACCAGCTCCACTCCAAAGGGCGATACCGCGGCGGAGCTACCAACTGGCAGCGCCTGAAAGTCTGTGCCTCGGGCACCGAACGGGGTGCTGTAAGAGATAGAGACGCTGGCGGCCGCCGTTGCTCCGTGCTCCACAGTTAGAGGCCTGCAAGATGCTGGGAAGTGGAACTCGCAGAGGAAGCCGTCGGCCTTCACCAAGCACTGTTCCTCCTCCCACACCTGCTCACCGGGCTCGGGAGACCCGGACGCGGAGACCAAGACGCACAAGGGACCGCAGAGAGGCTCAGGAGGAAGCCGAGCCCACCTGCTGTAGCTGGTCTGGTTGTCGCCGGTAACCCACTGGAAGCCACGCAAGGGACCTAGTTGCCCTAGGTTGCTGCAGCCGGATGGAAGCTTCAGGCCAATCCAGAGGCGAGAGCTGTGGCCTCCGTCGCCGCTCAGTAGCAGGGAGATGACATCAGCTGCCACTGAGGAGCGCACAGTCATCAGGTGGCCCTGCAGGCGTTCGCAGGCAAGGCTGGCGGTGGGGAAGGGCGTAGGGCCCCGGAAGAGCGAGTAGCAGTCCTGTTGAATGCACTGGCTGCCGTGGGGCTGTGGCTCTGGGAGCGCCGGGAGTCCCAGGGCAGCGGGACCCAACACGCTGAAGAGCAGGACCTGCATCATGCTGTTCGGGCACTCCACGGTCATGCGCGGGGGAGAGCACAGTCCCGGCGACCAGGTCCGAATCCGACGGGTTCTGAAAGGCTCGGGGCGCTGGCGGCTACAGGCTTCCGTGTCTGTCCCAGAGTAGAAGCTTAGGGCCAGTGAGCACAAACCCGGCAAAGCTGCCTTTGATTTGCCCTTGGGTAAGGGCCAGAATTTATAAGAACGCAGCCCTCCCTCCTGAAGTTTCGGGGAAAGGAAGGAAGTGCATGATGGGAAGGGCTGAGGCAGCGTTTTTGGATTACTGAGTTCTTTGGAAGCCTTGTGCCCGCCCTAAAGTTTGGGATCCCCTCTCGGGGATGAGTAAATCCGGCCAGGACACTGGGCGGTCCCTGGCCAGTGCTGCCCGGCGCAGACACCAATTTTGTCAGCAGGGGGATACTTCCACCCCCTCATTGGGGCTCCCAGGCTCGGAACCGATCTTAATCTCTTGGTTTTCTTTCTTTTTCTTAGTAAGTGTGCTGTTATCACCATTTTCAAAGACAGCTTGTATTGCAGAGCTCTGGGAAGAAGAGGAGAGGAGAGGGCTTTGAATGAAGTATGGGGGAAAGTAGTGTCCAGGACCTGGAAGAAAGTATCCGCCAAAAGGAGGACTTCGGGAGGGGTTGTCTAGCAGGTGGACTTCCCCGAAGACGCGATTGCAAGGAGAGAGCTGTCTTAGTTTTGAAAACAGGAGTGTGCTAGGTCCCAGAAAACAGGGGTGTGGCTGGGGAGACAATGGGCAAAAGAGAGAGAATTAGACTAACACCCTAACGCGGGCGACCCCTGCTCACAACCAGGGACACATGAGTCCCTAAGAGCGAGCAGCCAAGGTCAGACATCCTCTAGTCGCTTAAGGAAAGTCTCGGGAATACTGTCAGGGCCTCGAGGTCACCCTGCAGAAGCAGTAGCAGCCAAATTCCTGTCCAGCCGGTAGGGTCGGACATTTTCGGGAGTGTATCAGCCAGTCTGGTCTGCTTTTGTCCAGGCTCACAAAGGGATAGTTCATCTAGAACAGTCAAATGGGAGCACGGGAGCCCTAGCTGGCAGGCGCCGCAGGCTCCCAGGGGATCCCACTCGGGTCTGCTAAAGATTTTTTTTTTCTTTTGGCTTAAAGATCAGACCGAAACAGAGGTGCATATAAATGTTACTTGTGTGGCAAAGGGCATTGAAAAGCGGTGGCCCTTGTGGACTGGCAGGGTGGGGCGAGCTGGGAGAAGATGAGACTCTGTCATTTTCGCCATGCTTTCTACTTATTCACTTAACAAGAATGCAGAGGGGTGGGTCCAAAATGTAGCTGAGTTGCAGACAGTGGTAAATGCATTATAATTTTTTGTAACACCCCTTGCCATCCCTCTTTGCTATGGTCACCCACCGCAAAGCACCAGGAGGCGGCGCTGTTGAACTGTAAACAAAGCTAAAGAAATTGGAGATCTCCAAACTTGGGCTGAAAAGACTTAAGAGTGTTGGGACTGCCTAGGCCCTGGGGCATTCAAGGCTACTCCGGGAAACCATACCTATTCCTTGGCCTACCCAAGGTCTTGCCTCGCTGGTCCTAAAAACCCAGACTTTTGAGCGGGAAAGTGTGCTGGCATCCTCATGAGAGAAGGACAAGCACTTGTTGGCTGGACTGAGCCAACGTGTGGTGAGGAACAGGTTGTAGACACTGTAAAAGTGAAAAGAGGTAGGTAATTGGCCCCTTCCTGCACTCCCTGATGCTTGAAACTGAATGCTGGGACCCATAGAGCTTCAAAAGATCCCTCTGAACTCTGCAAGATCCTGGGAAAACTTCCCCAGCTCCCTCATGGAAACTGGAAGAACAGGTCTGAAGCACCCCAGAACTGCTCCTTTAGAAAGAGGAAGGGAAGACCACCAGACTGGAGTGTCAGGCTGTTCCCAGTGGAAGTAGGGCAGGTGCTGGCCTGACCTTGACTGGCTGCCTGGGCTGAGTTAAGGGTCATGACTCCTGTGCACAACCTGCTCATTGAAGCCTGCATCAAGTGCAGCCAGCTCTGAGGCCTGCAGATGTGGTCAGGAACCCACTGAGACATTGCTGAAAGATATCAGAAATGAGGGACATTGTCTGCGTGCATGACACAAGAAAGGGAACAGGACACCCTGGTTCCAAATTAATTAAGAATTTCAAGACTGAGACAGAAAAGCATTAAACAAAGGATGGGGCCATCCTGAGCCTGCTGGCCCTAAAAGAAGTTGTTGGACATTCAAGCATCTGGTTTTTCCCCATGCCATGCTGGTTCACTTTTTGAACATGTTCTAGTTTCACCACAACTGTCTTTGATGGCACATCCTATTCTGGTCTCCTTATGTCTATTACTGATTGTTGAAAGAAAAAGAAATAAAAGATTAGAAGTTTGAGAACAGTCCTAGTAGCTGAGTTCACATGATAACTCAATGATGCCTGTGATACTTGGGCCAACCCAACATGAAGAAGTGTTGGATGTTTCCATGTGGAAAGAAACCATGGCAACAAGTAAATTGAGTGGAGCATTGACCATGGGTGGATTACTCTGCAAAAGGATGGGTAGACACACCCATTTGACCTTTCCCACCCTTCAAACTTTACCTGTAGCCCTCAGTGCACATCATCCCTGCTTTCTGGGACAATCCTTGTCAATCCCTGCCCTTCTCCAAACATCACTTTGAAGCTTTTTTTGCATGCTTTAAAATACCCACATCTTGTCTGCACTTCTTGCACAAGATGGGCCACTCCCTCTCCCTCTATGTGGATGGTGCACTAGCTCCCTCTCCTTGGCCTTCCCTTGAGCCCACCACCCTCATCAAAGTTCACCAGCCCAAGCCTGTCTTACTGGAATGGTCCTTTAAATAAAACTGTTTCCTAAATACTGAAACCAATAACTTGTTTTTAGTTTTCATCTTTCTAGACACCTCTATGCTCTTTGTACTCTTGAGTCCTCACTATTACCAAATTTCTTCCTCCTGTATGTCCTGAAACATCTTCCCTTCTGCCCCTCCTCTTCTTCTCCCACCTAGGGTGGCCTCTCTCACCCTTCTGCCCAATGAAGGGGGTCAGTCCTCAAGGTTTTGCCTATGGCCTTCACTTGTCTTTTTACTTCCACCCTTTGCCAAATTAACACATTCCCTTTGTAATGATATTGATATCAAAGAAGACTGGGAGTTGGTTGCCCAGAAAGTACACTGAAATCATTTTTTTCCTGTATCAACATTTGAGCCACCCCATTTGAAATCATTACCTTCAGACTTCATCTGTTTCTCTGTCTTATCTTTGCCCTTATCACTGCTTCTGTAAGATAACTCTTTTCTCGGCTTCTATTCTTTCTGGCTCTTCATTCCTGCTGACAGCCCCTGAATCCTCACAAGCCTCACATGCTGCTGAGGGAGCCCAAGCTGCTTCCACTGCCTCCCCACTCAGCCTTGTCATGCTGAAGATGCTTGCTCACTCTGCTTCTACTCTGTGGCTACAAAATAGGATATTTGCACTCACAGTTCTGGGCTGTGGTTTGGACCTGGTATCTGACCCCACTCATACATTTAAAAGCCTGGTATCCCATTGGTCCTCATGTATGCTGGAAGTCCTAGCAAGAGGGGACCCTGTTGACTGTGGGAGAAATACTTCATGCTGTCTCACCTTCATCCCAAAGCTCCTATCTTTTCCTCCGCCAGGAACATTCTTATCTTTATGTCTTCTCCAGATATTAAAATCTGAACCTTCTTTCAAGGCATAGGTGTTAATGAGAAACAATTAGAAAGGGTTTCACAGTGACTACACCAGAGCTGATCTCTCTGTGAGTTCATAGAACTTTGTATCAACACTTTAGCACTTATCTCACCTTCCCTGCTTTATAAGTTGCCGCATACTTAGGCTTTTCGCTAGCCTTCACTAGCCTTAGGCTCTTCGCTAGCCTTTGCTAGGGGTGAAACATTGTTCTTATACATCTTTGTATTCCCACACAGCATATTGTGTGCACAGATAGAGTTATTTGAGTGCTTGTTTTATATGATTTTTTGTGTCCCCCTTTTGTGTGATGTTTTCATGTTAACCTGCAAACACGAGATTGGGGACCTCAGAACCTTAAAGTTAGGAGTATGAGCTTTGAAGCCACTTTGGCTGGATTTAAATCCAGCTCTCTCATTTATAAGTTGTGTCATATTTAGCAAGTAACCCAGCCTGTCTGTGCCTAAGTTTCCTCAACTGTGTGAGTAACACCCATTACAGTCACCCCTCCATAGTGTTATTATGAGGATTAAATGAGTTATACATGTAAAACATTTAGAACAGTTGAGCCGTAGTAAACTCTCAGCAAATTTTAGCTAAAAAAGGTTACAGTTTGGTCTCTAGAAATTAAATTTGGCCACTGATTGTGTTTAACACCAAGCACAGTTCCTGTCTTTAGTGGAGACCAATAAGCAGATGTGAAAAAATTAAGGAGCAAATGAAGCTGAAGGATCCAGAAGAAACAGGAAAGGAATTGAAGACAGCCAGGGAAGCAGCCCTGGACCCTGGTCCCCAGGAAGCTCCCTTTTCATCTGCCCTAGTGGCATCCATTGTTAATTCTTCCTTTTCCATATGTGGAAACTGAAGATCAGAAAGGATAAATGACTTCCCAAGGCCACACAGGTAGTAAGTGGTGAAACTAAGATTCTTCAGCCTACATTAGGATGAAAGAACTAGTACGTAAAATGTGTTTGAGCTCTGATTTTACCTGTTGCTAGAACTTGATTAAGCAACTCTGGTTTTTCTCACCTCAAAACAGAAGATATAGTATATAATTTACAGGGTTGATGTGGAAGTTAGAAAACACACACATGGTGATTATTATCTTTCTTAGAACACAGCAACTATTCAACAAATAGTTGTTACTACTGGTGAAGACTTTATGAACAGCTTCTGGGGTCACTTGGATCTATCTAGCCAGGAAGTCTGGTATTCAGGTGGGGGTTTCTGTTTGAAGTCTGTGAAAGAGGCTAAACCAGCTACCCAGCCATTTGTACTGAAGGCAAACATATATGAACATTGTTAAAATAGAGATGAAGAGGAGTCCAAATACAGAAAAGAACCCCAGGACAACTTCCTGGTCCCAGATACACCTTAACCAAAAAGCATTCTCAAGTGTGGAAGGCAGCTCTTCTTTTAAGGGATTTAACAAAAACTTTTTAGTTTCAACACAAACACTTGCTCTTAGACTTGTTAACTCCTAGGTTCCCTGATGCAGACCACTGCTTCACATTTTATTTCTCTTCCAGGCATGTGGGCCACGCACCTGCACTGAAATGCATGTTGGCTCAGAATATGAGCCTTTACCATGGATGTAAAGAAAACCCACCCCCCAAAATACAAAATTCTTGGTGCTAAGGACACCAGAATTGTTGAGATACATGACTAACTACCAGTTGTTGGTGTGATAGAAGTTCCAGCCTCTTGGATGGAAATTGCTGTCACTAATATTTAGGGATGAGACAGGTAAAAATTGAGAATACTGTCTATTAATCATCTATGGTTATTGTAACTTAGACTTATTAAATGTAAAATTAAAAATCATTTCCTCTCTCTCAGGGCCACATGTAGTGCCCAAAAGGCTAGTGACTACTAAACTGGACAGTACACAGAGAGAAAATTTGATCATCACAAAAATTACTATTGGATAGTGCTGGTATACACATAGAGCCAGATAATGTCACCTCAAGGAAGCCATCAGTAGGGGCACATGTGTGTCCCCATCTTGGATTCAAAATACACTTTTTTAAATCAATTGTTGTTTTTAGGATAATGATTATCAAAGCTGTGATCAGGATCTATAAAGAAAATAGTAGGCACTTCAAGCCAAGGTAGAGGCATAAGTAGATACATTTTGCCTCACTGCACAATCAAAAGAAGGAAAGCAACAAATTTAAAAACAAAATGCAACCAAAACTGCCAGAAAATCCAACCATATGGAAGTCTGACAATCAAGAAGTTAAAGAAGAAATATTCATCCTGACTGGTAGGAGGGACAGGGATGGGAAGCCAGGGTGCAGAGGATGCATGGCAAGGTAGTGGCTGGAGGATCAGGCAGGAGAGGCAATGGGTGGTGGTCTCACATGGAATGCAGATAAACCAGGAGGGAAAACTGGGGGATAAGACAGACCATACAACCCAGGATTCTAGGGTTCCAGGGTTCCAGAATGGGGAAAGAAAGCCTCAAAACCTTTGGCTGTAAAATTCTGCGGGGGTTGTGGTGGCTAGAGAATCTTTCAACCTCACAGGGCAGGTCATTGGAGAGACACACAGGGTCCTAGGACATAAACAAACAAACAAACAAACAAACAAACAAACCAGAATCAGTACCAGAAGGGTACAATTTGCTTGTGGGTAGTGGGTAGTGACTGATAGATGGCCAGAGTGGGGCAAGTTAGCAAGAGGCATTGCTCCCTCTCTGACTTCTGTCCCACATACAGCACTACAATGTAGCGACCTGGGTTGCCTCACCCGGGCAAACACTTAAGGCTCCACTCCTTACAACATAACAGATGCCCTGAGACAAAGATATATATATATATCTCAAGTGAAAGGACAGATGAAAGCTCCAAAAATAGAACTAAGCAATGAAGATATAGCCAACCTATCAGATGTAGAATTCAAAACACCGGTAATCAGGATACTCACAGAAATGGTTGCATATGGTCACAAAATAAAGAAGAAAGTGAAGGCTAAGCAAAGTGAAATAAAGCAAAATATACAGGGAGCCAACAGTAAGGAAAGGAAACTGGAACTCAAATCAATGATCTGGAGCAGAAGGAAGAAATAAACATTCAACCAGAATAGAATGAAGAAACAAGAATTAAAAAAAAATGAGGAAAGGCTTAGGAACCTCTGAGACCACTTTAAACGTTCCAACATCTGAACCATAGGGGTGTCAGAAAGAGAAGAGGAAGAGCAAGAAATTGAAAACTTATTCGAACAAACAACAAAGGAGAACTTCCAAATATGGCAAAGGAAATAGACTTCCAGGAAGTCTAGGAAGCTCAGAGAGTCCCAAAGAAGTTGGATCCAGGAAGCACACACCAAGGCACGTCATAATTATATTACCCAAGATTGAACATAAAGAGAGAATCTTAAAAGCAGTAAGAGAAAAGGAGATGGTTACCTGCAAAGGAATTCTCATAAGACTATCAGCTGATCTCTCAAAAGAAAAATTTCCAAAAGAAAAGAAGGGGCTGGAAAGAACTATTCAAAGTTATTAAAGGCAAGTACCTATATCCAAGGTTACTCTATCCAGCAAAACTATCATTTAGAATGGAAAGGGAGTTAAAGTGATTCCCAGATGAGGTCAAGTTAAAGGAGTTTATCATCACCAAACCCTTACTATATGAAATGTTAGAGGGACTTATCAAAGAAAAAGAAGGTGATCAAAAATATGAACAGTAAAATGATAACAAACTCACAACTATCAACAACCAAACCTAAAAAAAACAAAAACAAACTAAGCAAACAACTAGAACAGGAACAGAACCACAGAATGGAGATCACATGGAGGGTTATCAGTTGGGAGGAGGGGAGGAGAATGGAGGAAAAGGTAAAGGGAATGAGAAGCATAAATGGTTGGTAGAAAATAAACAGGAGGAGGTTAGGAATAGTATAGGAAATGTAGAACCCACATAACTTATATGTATGACCCATGGACATGAACTAAAGAGTCGGGGAATGCTGGTGGGAAGTGAGATGTAGGGTAGAGGAAAATATAGGGGAAAGAATGAGACAACTATAATAGCATAATCAATGAAACACACTTAAAAAATTAAAAAATAGCCCTGGCTGGCATGGCTCAGTGCCTGGATTGTGGACTTAGTCCCTGGATGGGATGTGTGCTAAAGGATGCATGCTATGCAGTGCTGACCTGTGAACCAAAGGGTTGCTGGTTCAATTTCCAGTCAGGGCACATGGCTGGCTTTCAGGCCAGGTACCCAGTAGGGGTAGCATGATAGGCAACCCCCATTAATGTTTCTCTCCCTCTCTCCATTCTTTCCCTCCTCTCTAAAAATAAATAAAATCTTAAAATAATAAAAAGGAAAAAACATTAAAAGGAGTGTTAAAATTACATATTATCACCATTATTAGTACTTGGCTAATAAATATATCAATATTATTTTTAACCTTGCTGTTAATTATAATAAGTTAGATATTAGAAAGAAGGGAAATATTTTAAATCTATTTAAAAGATTAAAATATTGCATTTATAAGCAATAACTACTAAAATTCACACAAAAAATTTAGCCCTGGCTGGCGTAGCTCAGTGGATTGAGCGCGGGCTGGGAACCAAAGTGTCCCAGGTTCGATTCCCAGCCAGGGTACATTCCTGGGTTGCAGGTCATAACCCCCAGCAACTGCACATTGATGTCTCTCTCTCTCTCTCTCCCTCTCTCTCTCTCTCTCTCCCCCCCCCTTCCTTCCCTCCCTAAAAATAAATAAATAAAATCTAAAAAAAAAATTCACACAAAAAATTTAATCTCTGTAGCTATGCAGCAATATATGAATGCAAGGGTGGAAAAATAAAATTCGTGGTGAGCAAATGTTATTCAATAAACAGCATTATATCAGTATAGCAGAGCAAATATTTTACTAAATTTTGGACCTCATGCAGGCTTTCTTCAAAAAGCAAGGTAAAAATTGACAGTCCTTTTTTGACTCATTCTTTGTAAAAGGAAATGTGTTGCATTTGCTAAAAACCCACACCTGATATCATATTTAATGGTGAAAGAATGATAACTTTTCCTCTGAGATCAGAAACAAGACAAAGATGTCTGCTCTTGTTACTTCTATTTAACAGTGTACTGGAGATTCTAGCCAGGGCATTTAAGTAAGAATGGAAATGAAATAAAAAGCATCTATGCTGGGAAGGAAAATAATGAAATGATTTCTATCCATTGAAGACATTTCTTGTTTATATGTAGAAAATCCTAAGAAAATATTTACAGCTATAAAAAAATGAGTAAGCAAGTTTAGCAGTTGTAGCATACAAAATCAGTATACAAAAATCAATTGTATTTCATATAGTAATAATGCACAAACTAAAAATGAAATTTTAGAAACCTCATTTACAACAGCATCAGAAAAATAAACTACTAAGGAATAAACTTAACAAAAGAAATGTAAATTGTATACCTACAAAATTACAAGACAATGTTGAAAGAAATTTAAAAATGCCTAAATAGCCCTGACCAATGGGGCTCAGTTGGTTGGGAATCATTCCACATAGCAAAAGGTCACAGGTTCAATTCCAGGTCAGGTCACATGCCTGGATTGTGGATTTGGTCTCCAGCTGGGATGTGTGCTAGAGGTAGTCTATCCATGTTTTTCTATCACATCGATGTTTCTCTCTCTTTCTCTTTCTCTTTCTCTTTCCCCTATCCTCTCTCAAAAATAAATAACTAAAATATTTTTAAAAATAAATATAAAGGCTCAAATAAGTGAAAAGACATCCTATGTTTATGGTTGAGTCCCAGATTTGATTTACAGATTCATGGCAATCCCTATCAAAATATCTGCTGATTTCTCTGTAGAAATTTTCAGCTGATCCTAAAATTACATAGAAACTCAAGGGTCTTCAAATAATCAAAACAATCTTGGGAAATATAAACAAAATTGGAGAACTCACATTTGCTGTTTTAACAATTTGCTACAAAAGTTACAAGAATCAAAACAGGAAGGGACTGGCATAAGGATGGAAATAAATCAATGCCATAGGATTGAGAATCCAAAAACAAACTCTCACATGTTTGGTCAGTTTCCACAAGGGAGCCAAGATAATTAAATGGGGGAAAGAATAGTCTCTTCAGCAAATGGTACTGGGATAACTGGATATTCACATGAGGTACAGGTGGATTCCTACTTTGTCTCACACACAAAAATTAACTCAAACTGCATTAAGAGGTCTAAATGTAAGAGCTAAAACTAGAAAAGTCTTAGAAGAAAACAAGGGTATAAATCTTCATCGCCTTCAATGAAACAAAAGAAAACATAAATAGAATATTATCAAAGTTAAAACACATTGTGCTTAAAAGTGAAAAAATAGCCCATACATAGAATGGGAAAAACATTTGTAAATCATGCATAGATAGGAGTCTCCAGAATATGTAAAGAAATATTGTAACTGAATAATAAACAGATAACTATTAAAATATGAGTAAAGGATATGAATAGACATTTCTCTAAAGAAGATACACAAATGGCCATTAGGCACAAGAAATAATGCTCAATGTTGTTAGTCATCAAGGAAATATAAATCAAAACTGTAATGATATATCATCTCACTCCCACTCTGATGGATAGAATAAAAAGGACAGGTAATAACAAGTGTTGGCAAGGTTGTAAAAAACCTGGAACTCTCATATGGTGCTAGTACAGTTGCTTTGGAAATCAGTTTAACAATTCCTCAGAATTTTAAACTTACGGGTACCATATAATCCAGTAATTCTTCTAGGTACATACCCAAGATGTATTAGGGTACATGTTCACGCAAAAATCTGTACACAAATGTTCATAATAGAATTATTCTTAATAGCTAAACAGTGGAAATAACCCAGATGTCCATCACTTGATGAATGTGTAAATAAAATGTGGTATATCCATCCATACAAGAGAATGTTATTTGAAAATGAAAAGACATGAAGCTCTGATGTACCAATATGGGTAAACTTTGGAAACATGCAAAATGAAAGAAGCCAGTAACAAAAGACCACATATTGTATAATCCCATTTCCAGAAAATGTTCAGAATATGGAAATCTAAAGAGATAGAAAGTAGATTACTAATTGCCTACAAACTGAGAGTTTAGGGTGTTGGGGCATGACTGTTAATAAGTATGGGCTTCTTTCAGACTGATAAAAATGTTCTAAAATTGCTTGTGGTGATGGTTTGCACTACTCTGTAAATATACTGAAAGCATTTTAACTGAATACTTTAAATGAGGGAACTATATGTTATGTGGACTGTATCTCATTCAAATTATTAAGAAAAGATGAAATTATATTCACCTATTTAATCAAGTGTGAAGGCCAAGAAATACCTCTCTGAGCCTTCCTTCCATATTACTGGAGGTTTTATCATATGAGGCAGCAAATGATACCAATAATTGTCCACCATTAAATGGAGTTTTGTATCTGTCAACACAGTGCATCTTTGCATAAGCCAAAGTTGGCTTATAGATGATCAGCAACTTGCTTAGGGTTGATGATCCAGTGTGGCCCACATGGAGACTAAGGGAAATCTGTGTCTTGTAGATCCATGGACCATCACTTTGGTCTTCTCACTAAAGTATCCTGATATGTCTTTTGTCTTGATGTGTCTTTTATCAAGAGTGTTTCCTGAGAAAAAAAGAAGCACAGAGGAAAGTAGCAAGATAACCCCAGAGGCCCAGCCTTGTGGACAGAGCCCTTTCTGGCTGAATGTGTTGGTCTTTGCTTAGGTCATGGGTGGTAAGTAAGAAGTGAACAGGCATTTGTGCCATGGACCCTGCTGTGGTAAAGAGCATAAGCCTGTAGATACGTTCTCAGAATAATATTTTAAATAAATGCATAAGATAAAAATGCACAGAATTACAAAAATAACCAACCATACTGAAATATAGTTATAAAAATATCAAAAAGAATAAAATATATGATTAGAAATGTTTGATATGGATCAGATATCCATAGTGCTTTTTAATGGATATTTTAAATCCATTGTCACTTAAATACCATAATTTCAGAGTGGTGATCAATGTAAATACTATTTTGAGAGACTTGCAAAAATTGTAGTGTGGTATGAAGTATCTATGATTTCAGTGCTGACTTCTCAGGTCCTTACTCTTTTTCAGTAATGGGAGGATTTGCTAAGTTTCAAGATGAGATTAGTGAAAATAAGAATGTAATGTTTTCTCCATTTTAGTTCATGGAACTACACAATTAAGAACTATTGAGTTAAACCTAATAAGGAAGATGATAACATGGTAGGAGGGAGTGGATTCCACTTCCCCCTACACACAGGAGAAAAACCCAGCTGAACTATGGAGGAGCAGAGCAAACAACCAACAGTACTTCAGCATATATGAAAATGGGAGACCAAAAATTGTAGAGGACATTGAAAAACCAGATGGTAAGAAGAGTGTTTCAGGACAATAAGGTCCCTGAGACTAGCACAGGGACCAGGGCAGCTGCAGCCCCAGGACTGGAGCCCAGCCCCACAATCCCCCATCCCCCTGGGATGCCACAGGGTTCTTGGGAGAGAGCCGGATCAATGGCTCCCTCCCCTGCCAAACAAGGATTAAGCAGCACTGGGAGAGACCTGGTTGCTTGAAGTCACAGAGAGGGGAATAAGTACTAAGTGGCAAACACACAGGGGCTGTGAGCACCCATGGAGTCAGAGTTGGTGGATGCTGGCTGGGGAAAGTTTAGAGTTGGTCTGGGACAGATCCTAACCCAGATAGTCCCTGGTCTGGTTGGAGAATTGAGCTGTGTGAGAGGCCAGGCCTCTGTATGGAGTGGCAGGCTTGACTAGGAGGAATTCCTCAAAAAGAAAAAGTGAAAAAACTGACACTGTTTAGGGAATTCTCCTGCAGGAGCCTCTTCGGCCTCCTCCCCACCCAGCCACGTGGCACTCTTGAGATGGCACCAAGGCCCTGTGTGCACTCCTTTATCCCTGGAAATAGTGTGCACCTGAACCTGAAGGACTGGAGGTGCCCAGCCAAATGCACACACCAGCAACCCAGGGAGAGTGTGTCCTGAGGAAGACCCTGAGACCACACCCAAAGTCCAGGGGAGAGTGTGCACCAGAACCTGTGGAACATGAGGGAAGAGAGGCTGCTGGGGAGCTGGGCTGGAGACAGACTGAGTGCTGATCAGGAAGGGAGAAAAGCAAAACCAAACACCCCTCAGCCTTCAGCATCCAGGAAGACCAGCAAAACTGGTTTAGCCATTTTGAAGCTAGCAAGAGGCTTTTTTTTTTCAAATAACTGTTTATTTTTTATTTGTATTATTTTTTATCTTTCAACTCCTTTTTCTTCTCTTCCCTTCTCTCTTGTTTTATTCTTCCTTTCTTTCCAATTTTATCTCTTCTACCTACTTTCTTCTTTTTTTCTTTTATTTTTAATTACCTCAAGTGAGACAAAAAAAACCCTGAAACTGTGGAAAGACTACAGTTGGACCCAAAGAGGGGACATCCCAACAGCTGAGACAGTGAGACATATTTCACTTTGCTACTACAGAGAACCTGCAAGTTATTGAATATTTGTATTATTATTTTTTCATTATTCTTACATATTTTATTTTATTAGTATTTTTGTATTCCTTTTATTTCTGTTTAGTCTTCTTTGCTGGGCTGGTTAAATTGTATTGTTTGACTGGTTTCCCTTGTTCTCTCTTTCATAGTGTATTATTAATTTATTGTCTTTCACTTCACTTGTTCCATTAGCACACTACTCTAGGTCCCATATTTCCTATTCTTGTTATCAAGATAACATAGATTCTGTCATAGGGTTTTGCTCCATTATTATTGTAAATAATACCTGATCCATACAAGTGTAAACACTATACAGCACCCCTCTCAGATCTTAGCCCACTTCACAGTTTCCTGAACTCTATTACTATTGTAGTTAACTCTATTCTCTCACACACTACACCTATTTTTTATCTTTTACTCTGACCTTACCTCAGAATATGACCTTCCATAACCTCACTGGTTTCTAGATCCAACTCACAATCCTTCCCTTCCCAACAAGAGCCTTATCTTCTACCCTTTCTAGGGTACCCTTCTCTAACCTTTCTAAAAAATGGCTAGTTGGGTGGAATATCATGGTTAACACCAAACATAACCAAAGGATTTCCTATCTCTTTTCTATGGGCTGACACTGTAAATATTATAAAATACACTCTTGCTGTCTTAAAACATTTTGCCTTCCCCCCTACAACTGATCACAAAAAAATAGTAAGTGGAAGCTGTGAACACCAGGATACCTGTTCGAAGAGGAAACCCAACAACAAAGGAACAACCAACAGATAACAACAGCAGAAGGTGAAGGAGGGAATGGAAGCCACACTAACCTCAATCCAGGACCTATTTGGAAATGCAACTAAATAGTGGAGAAATTACCCAAAACAATCAACTGAACAAGAGCAAGAGAGAATCTCCAAAGCCTTGCACACATGGAAGAACCAGCTTCAACACAACCTGTCCACACAAGCACAACAAAATACAAGAGGTGGTAGACAGAGTGACCCTCAGTTAAGCATCCAGTCGGAAGGACCCACGAAAGAAAGACTCAACAACAATCAAAACACAAAGATAAACACAGAGCCAACATACATGAAAGCCCAAGACCAGTGACCTTGGAAGATCAAGGAGGAGGCACCACTGACTATCACAGGTATTCTACCATAAAAGTTTACACCATAAGAACAGGGAGTCAGAAATCAAAAGACAGAATAACCTAATGGATAAGAAAGCATGGCCCACACATATGCTGCCTACAAGAGACGCACCTCAAGACAAAATATCTACACAGACTGAAAGTGAAGGGTTGGAAACAAAGTTTCCAAGCAAATGGACAGAAAAAAAAAGCCTGGGTAGCAATACTCATATCAGATAAAATAGACTTCAAAAAAGGGCCATAAAGAGAGACCCAGAAGGTCATTTCATAATACTCAAGGGATGAGTCCACCAAGAAGACATAAATATTATAAATACATATGCACCTAACATAGGAGCACCCAAATACATAAAGAAAACCTTAGAGGACTTCTAGAAAGATATTGACAGCAGCACAATTATAGTACGGGATTTTAGTACCCCACTGTCAAAAATGGACAGATCTTCCAAACAAAATATCAACAAAGATGTGACATTGAACAATGACCAAGATGAAATAGATTTAACTGATATATATAGAAAGAGACTTTCATCCAAAAGAAGCTAAATACATATCCTTTTCAAATGCACATTTTCAAAGATAGACCACATGATAGGACACAAAACAAGCCTTAACAAAATCAAGAAAATTGAAATCATACCAAGCATTGTCTCTGACCACAAGGGACTGGAACTACAAATCAACCCCAAGGGAAAAAACCCAAACACTCAAAATCATGGAGATTGAATAGCATGCTATTAAACAATGAATGGGTCAAGAATGAAATTAAGGAAAAAATCAAAAGGTTCTGGAAACAAATGAAAATGAACTCGCAACAATCCAAAACTTATGGAAAACAATGAAGGCAGTCCTGAGAGAGAAGTCAATAGTGATATAGGCCTAACTAAAAAAGACAGAAACATTTCAAACAAACAACCTAATGCTATGCCTGCAAGAACTCGAGGAACAACAACAAAGACAGCCCACAGCAAGGAGAAGGAAGGAAATAACTAAGATCAGAGCAGAATTAAATGACATAGAGAATAAAAGCACAATTCTAAGGATCAATGAATCCAGGAGCTGGTTCATTGAAAAGATAAACAAAATTGACAAACCATTAAGCAGGCTCATCAAGAAAAAAAGAGAGAGGAGCCAAATAAACACAACAAGAAATGAAAGAGGAGAGATTACAACTGATACCACAGAAATACAAAGGACTGTAAGAAGTTACTACAAAAAACTATATGCCAAGAAATTTGCAAACCTAGGTGAAATGGACAAATTTCTAGAAAAATATAAACTTCCAAAATTCAATGAAGAAGAAACAGAAAGCCTAAACAGACCAATAACAGCTTATGAAATTGAAGCAGTAATCAGAAAAGTCCTGGCACAAAAAAGCCCATGACTGGATATTTTCACAGGAGAATTTTACAAAGCATTTAAGGAAGAGCTAACCCCTATCCTTCACAGACTATCCAAAAAAGTCCAAATGATGGAAGACTCCCAAACTGTTTTTATGAAGCCAGCATTACCCTAATCCCAAAAAACAGATAAAGACACAACAAAGAACAAAAACTTTAGGCCAATATTGCTGAAGAACATAGACACCAAAATCCTCAACAAAATATTGGCAAACCACATCCAACAATACGTTAAAAAGATCATACACAATGACCAAGTGGGATTCATCCAAGGAATGCAAGGATGGTACAATATTCGCAAATCAATAAGTGTAATACACCACATAATCAAAAAGAAAGACAAAGCCCTGGCTGGCATAGCTCAGTGGATTGAGCGCGGGCTGGGAACCGAAGTGTCCCAGGTTCGATTCCCAGCCAGGGTACATTCCTGGGTTTCAGGCCATAACCCCCAGCAACCGCACATTGATGTCTTTCCCTCTCTCTCTCTCTCTCTCTCTCTCTCTCTCTCTCTCTCTCTCTCTCTCACTCCCTCTCTCTCTCTCCCCCTCTTCCCTCCCTAAAAAAATAAATAAATAAAATCTTAAAAAAAAAAGAAAGACAAAAATCATATGATCATATCAATAGATGCAGAAAAAGTGTTTGATAAGATACAGCAACCCATTTGTGATAAAAACACTCAGCAAAGTGGGAGTAGAAGGAGCATTCCTCAACATAATAAGACCATGTATGAGAGATGTACAGCCAACATCATACTCAATGGGCAAAAACTAAAACCTTTTCCACTAAGATCAGGAACAAGACAAGGATGTCCACTTTCACCACTTCTATTCAATATAGTATTGGAAGTTTTAGCCACAGTGATCAGACAAGAAAAGTGAATAAAAGGCATCCAAATCGGAAAGGAGGAAACAAAACTGTCACTGTTTGCAGATGGCATGATACTGTACATAAAGAATCCTATAGACTCAGACAAAAAACTGCTTGACCCAATAAATGAATTTGGCAAAACAGCAGAATACAAAGTCAATATCCAGAAATCAAAGGCATTTCTGTACACCAACAATGAAACAGCAGAAGCAGAAATCAAGAGAAAAATTCCTTCAATATAGCAAAAAGAAAAATAAAATACCTAGGAATAAACCTAACCAAAGAGGTAAAAGAGCTTTACTCAGAAAACTACACAACAATGAAGAAAGAAATCAAGGAAGACACAAATAAATGGATACATACACTGTGTTCATGGATCAGAAGAATTAATGTCATCAAAATGTCCATACCACCCAAAGCAATGTACAGATTCAATGCAGTACTTATTAAAGTACCAATGGTATATTTCACAGACATAGAACAAACACTTCAAAAATTCATATGGAAGCACAAGTGACCCCAAGTAGCTGCAGCAATTTTGAGAAAGAAGAGCAAAGTAGGAGCGATCACAATACCTGATACCAAACTGTATTACAAGACTACTGTAATCAAAACAGCCTGGTACTGGCATAAAAACAGGAACATGGACCAATGGAACAGAACAGAGAGCCCAGAAATAAACCCAAGTCTCTACATTCAATTAATGTTTGACAAAGGAGGCAGCAACATAAAATGGAGTAAAAATTTCCTCTTCAACAAATGGTGTTTGGAGACCTGGACAGCTACATGCAAAAAAAAAAAAATGAAACTTGTGCACCAACTTACACCATACACAAAATTAATTTAAGATGGATGAAAGACTTAAATATAAACTGTGACACTATTAACGTTCTAGAGGAGAACATAGACAGAAAAGTCTCAGATATTTCACGCAGCAATATTTTCACTGATATGTCCCCTAGAGCAAGGGACATAAAGGAAAGAATAAACAAATGGGATCTCATCAAAATAAAAAGCTTCTGCACTGCTAAAGAAAACAATATTAAAATAAAAAGAGAACCAACCATATGGGAAAACATATTTGCCAATGATATCTCAGACAAGGGTTTAATCTCTAAAAAGAACACCATATAAAGAACTCACATGACTCCACTCTAAGAAGACAAGCAACCCAATTAAAAAAATGGGCAAAGGACTTGAACAGACATTTTTCCACAGGGGACATACAGAGTCTCCATAGACACATGAAAAGATGCTCAGTATAGCTAGCTATCAGAGAGATGCAAATTAAAAAACCACAATGAAATACACTTCACACCAGTCAGAATAGCCATCATAAACATAGCAAAAAACAACAAGTGCTGGAGAGGTTGTGGAGAAAAGAGAACCTTAATGCATTATTGGTGGGATTGCAGACTGGTACAACCACTTTGGAAAACAGTATGGAATTTTCTTAGAAAACTAAAAATGGATCTGCCTTTTGACCCAGCAATTCCACTGCTAGGATTATATCCTAAGAACCCTGAATCACCAATCCAAAAGAACCTATGCACCCCAATGTTCATAGCAGCATAATTTACAATAGCAAAATGCTGGAAGCAACCTAGGTGCCCATCAGTAAATGAATGAATTAAAAAAAAAACTATGGTACACAATGGAATTCTATGCAGCAGAAGGAAAGAAGAAGCTCCTACCCTTTGCAACAGCATGGATGGAACTGGAAAGCATTATGCTAAGCTGTATAAACCAGGTGATGAAAGAAAAATACCATATAATCTCACCTTTAACAGTAATCTAATCAACAAAACAAACAAGCAAAATAAAACCAAAGACATTGAGAAACAGACCAGGCTGACAGTGACCATCGAGGTCAGGGGAGGGAATTTCTGGGGATTTAAGGGGAAGGGTTTGCAGGAAGATGTATAAAGGAAATATGGACAAAAACAAGGTGGGGAATGGAAACAGGAGGGAAATGGGGAGGGTTGGGGTTTGGACTGGGTTGGGGGTAAAAGGCAGAAACTGTACTTGAACAACAATTTAAAAAAAAAGAACTGAGTTAAAAGAATACAGAAATATCTCAATTAATCAAATTGAAGCCTCTAGAACTGTTTTGTCAAGGTTAATTTATGTCATTTTAGGCTCTTCCTTTATTTTCTGTATAAAATTTCTTCACAGCAGATATATTTTTATTGAAAACATAATTCATATTTGAAGGAATGCTCTTTCCTTGAAGACAATATTCAAAATGCAGCTAAGTAATCTAAAAGTGTTATTTAAAACCCATCAAATATGCTTTGACATCTGGAAAACATTTCCTCTGAGATAAGTTCTTGGCTCCATTAATTGCATATAGAGACACTTGAAAGTGAAACATAAAGATAACACAACATTTAGCAAGGAAAATAAGAAAAAAAGAAATGATATCTTGATGCTATTTAACAAAATTATATTTTAATAGATACTTTAAATGTTTAAATGTAAGAAATCCATCAATGAAAACACTGTATTATAAAACTAAATGTATTTTTAAGGTAGAAACATGAACATTTTTGTTAGGATAAGAGGCATATTTAATGAATGATAACTAATGTCTCAGTTGAATGGAAAGCTATGGAAATCTATACACCTAATTTGGAAAAAAATATATATAAATTATTTTTGCATTAAAGTATAGCAAATGATTTTTACTTTCCTCTATATTTCTTGTATTTTCTACCTCAATCATGTATTTCATCACTAAAGGGCTCCAATTTTTTATTTTTTGGCAATTGAAAATTGGTGAGTTGAAAAGTAATTTGGTTAATAATATACAATCTAATCTTTTAAGTCTTATGCAAAAGAGAGCCTAGTTTAAATCTCTCTTACCTGACTGTTTTTGAAGTTTTTAATAAAAGTATATTGATCAGTTTTATGAAACAGAGGCTCTTCTGAACTTAGAAAGGTCTATGTTTCTGCCCCCTGAACTCAGTGCATGTATTTCTCCAAAAACAAAATTCACAAGCGAACAGGTTCTTATTACATGTATTCAACCAGGGTGTGTAATAGAGATCTGATTTGAGATGCAGAAGGCAAGACAATAAGATCTTGATAGCAGAGGAATTTTTTGGATGCAAGAGGTTGGCAAACTTTCTTTGCTAAGGGTCAGAGAGTAAGTGTCTTGCTCTATGCAGGCCCTCTACCCTCCATTACAACATGGATGAGTGGAGCAGTGTCCCAGTACAATTGGTTATCTACTGCTATGTAACAAATCTCCCCCATATTTAGTTATGGTAACAATCAATATTAACAAACCACTGTTATCTATCCAAGTTATTACTAAACAATAATGAGTTCTTTCAGCAATTCCTATGTGCCATAGCAGGTAGATGGCTTGTTTTCATCACTGTCTGGCTCCATCAGGGTTGAAGACCAACTACTGCAAGACCTTTGGTGGCTGAGAACAGGTCTTTAGGATGGTTTGACAACTTTGAGTGAACTGACTCATAATATCTTGAACTTGGGCAGATGGGCTTTCTGGGGAGTGAAGAAGTCATGGAGAGCAGCTGTAGGGAGGGAGCTTTACCCTGGGGTGAAGGGGACCAACAATTCAGTCTATCACTCAGAAATCTCACTTTTACTCACAGGCCTGTGGGTGCCAAAGGCTGCAGCAAGCTCTGTGGGAAGAGAGAAGGGAGTGGCTCCTCACTGGGAAACTTCAGGCCCCGCTCATCTGCATTCAAAACCAGCCCACTCACTGAGAGACAGAGAAGCATTCAGTCCACACTCAAACTATTCCCACACTCTTTGGGAATAGTTTTCTTACTGGGAATAACTCTGAAACTAGATCCCAGAGCAGCACTGGCATATGCTCTTCTTTAGAGTTTATTCTTCTTTGGAAGGGATTGTTGGGGCATTTAGCAAGACCCAGGCTCCCAGAATCTCTTAAAAGTGCTTTTGGAAAGAGGGTCAGTGGGACACTACTTATCTCCTATGCCACAGACAATGGAATATTGGTCATCACTTTTGTTCCTGATGACCAGCTGGCCACTGAAGAATGTTGGAGCCAACAGATGCAAGGGATAATTTTGACATCATTATCATCCAAATTTGAAACTCCAGGTGGTTCTACTGCAAGAAGTATAAATGCACACAGCTGATAATAAGCAAATTCAGAACTTACCACAGAGATACTTTCTATTTTCTCAGAGTGTGCTCTTCCTGATTTTTTCCTGTGGTTTTTAGCTTGGACATCATTTTCATATGGTGTCTTGAAATATAAACATTGTATTTCATTGGGAATTAAACAGTCTCTTAATCTGGGGAAAATAATGATTGAAAAAAATATATTTGGCTTTCTGTTTTTCAGAAAGTGATGCTGTTTCAATTTCTGGCCCAACATCCTTCCAAAGAATTGAGAATGTAATTCAAATGAGTTATTCCCCTGGGCTCAGGATAAGTGACAAGGATGTGGACACCCTGTCCCAGAATGTTTAAGCATCACTGCTTCTGGTGGAGTAGGAGGCAGCTAGGACTGGAATAAGGGTGGCCCTGTTGTGACTCAAGCTGAGGAAGACAAGGGAATCAATCCAGTAACCAACACAACCCCTTCAGGCTTGCCCCTCTACATGTGGCCTCCAGACCAGCATCACCACCTAGAATCTTGTCAAAATGCAGTGTCCCTACCTCTACCTCATGCCTTCTGAACACTCATCACAGTGTGGGCAGGTGTGTTTATGAATCACCCATGATGAAATGGCTAAACGTGTTAAGAGATTCTTCAAAAAAATTCACCGAAGCTGAATGCAACCTCTCACAACAATGTCAGCTGGTACGATGATACAGATTGGTTCCTAGAACACTCACCTTGTAGGGGAAGCCTATAGTACAAGAGGCTCACCCTTGAAAATATAATTCCAGTTTTTTTTTTGGTGGGGCTTCCTTCATAGTCAATATTTTAGACCTTGCAGGCCACTTGATCTCTGCATGTAGATGAAAGCAGGCATAGGCCACTCTAAATAAGTGAAGATGCTGTCTCCCAATAAAACTTTTTTGTGGACTGTGAATTCTTTCTAATGTTCACATATCATGAAATATTTTTTCCAAGTCCCAGAGAAGAACATAGGCAGGAAAATATCAGATATTCCATGCAGCAATATTTTCACTGATATGCCCCCTACAGCAAGGGACATAAAGGAGATAATAAACAAATGGGACTTAATCAAATTAAAAAAGCATCTGCACAGCTAAAGAAAATACTAGCAAAAAGAAAAGAGAAACAACTATATGGGAAAACATATTTGCCAATGACACCTTAGACAAGGGTTTGATCTCCAAAGTATATAAACAACTCACACAACTCCACTCCAGGAAGGCAAAAAATCCAGTTAAAAAAATGGGCAAAGGGCCTGAATGGACACTGCTCCAAGGAGGACATACAAAGATCCCAGAGATATATAAACGAATATTCACTATCACTAGCCATAAGAGAAATGCAAATGAAAATGATAATGAGATACCATTTCACACCAGTCAGAATGGCCATCAAAAACAAATCAACAACAAGTGCTGGCAAGGTTGTAGAGAAAAGAGAACCCTAGTACACTGTTTGTATGAATGCAGACTGGTTGCAGCCACCATGTGGAATTTCCCCAGGAAACTAAAAACAGTGGAAATTTCCTCCAAAAACTAAAAATGGAACTGCTTTTTAACCTGGCAATTCCACTCTAGAGTATACTCTAAGAATTCTGAAACACGAGTTCAAAGGAACCTATGTGCCCCAATGTTCATAGCAGCACAATTTACAATAGCCAAGTGCTGGAAGCAACCTAAGTGCCCATCAGTAAATGAGTGGATCAAAAAATTATGGCACATTTACACAATGGAATACTATGGAGCAGAAAAAAAGAAGGCACTCCTACCCTTTGTGATAGCATGGATGGGTCTGGAGAGCATTATGCTAAGTGAAAGAAGCCAAGTGGTGAAAGACAAATGCCATATGATCTCACCTGTATGTGGAACCTAATCAACAAACAAACCAGCAAAATATAACAAGAGACATAGAAATAAATGACAACTGACAGTAACCAGAGCGGATGGGGGAGGTGGGCAATGGTGGAAAGAAGGGAAAGTGTCATCAAGGAACATGTATGAAGGACCCATGGACAAAGACAATGGGGAAGGAGGATTGAATGTGGGAGGTTGTGAGTGGGTAAGGTGGGGGAGAGTAATAGGGGAAAATAGGAACAACTGTAATTGAACAAAAATTTAAAAATGCCTTTACAGATGATAAAGTCTGTTCTTTTGGAACATATTTGATAGTGTCAAAAGTAAAATGTGAATAAACAAAAAAAATGTAAATGCCGCTTTTAGCTCATGAACTATACAAAACAGGCAGTAGGCCAGACCTTGCCTTTAAAAGGTTTCTTTAATTCAAAGCACACATGGAGACAGGAAGATAAAAACCCAGTGACTAAGAAGAATTTTATTCAAATGTAAAGGACAATGGTAGGAAAAGAGTTCCCCAGCTCAAATTTTTGCCCCATTATGGATATATTTACTACTGTTGTACAATCCTGGTGGGTGAAAGAGAGGTTAAAATAGAAGAAAAAAGGGAGATAAGAAAAGCAAAATACAGTGAGTTTTTAGAAAGTGATAGAGGAATAGGAGGGATTATAATTATAATTGAAAAAAATGCAGGTTCATTTGCCTACCTAGACAAAAGCCAGACTTGTGAGGCAGGTGATGGTGCAAAAGGAGATTTTATTCAAGTGCCACAATCTGGGAGAATGGTGGACTCCTGTCTCCCCTTCCTGTTCAAGCCCACAGTTCTTATAGGTATGGTAAAGGAGGGGGGTTTTGTCTATCCAATTATCTTGCTAAATTTTTGTGGCTGAGTTCCTCTCCATTGATCTTTCTAGCTTATTGCAATGCTGTGGTGCAGTCTATTTACCTTACTAGCTTTTCAAGTAGTCAGTGTGAGGCCTTCCACTGACACCATTTTGGTGAATAGGGGAGACTTCTGGGTGTTCCAATGTACTGTCTACACTAACAAAATGACAATGGGCTTTGAATTGCAAAGGAAAAGAGAAATACTGTTTCATACTCTCAGATAAAGGCCAAAAAGCCTCCATCTGCTTCCCAAATAAAACCACAGATGTCAGAGTTGACTTGACCAAGACCCCTCCCTGCTGGATACTTGGAATCCTCCATAATGTGGCTTCAGTAAGTTGTGAGCCTGTGCTTGACATTCCTTCTGGCCCTGAAATTGCCAATTCCCAAGACAGAGACAACTTTATTTCATCTTTGATTCTTTAAACAGGTTAGTCCTTTCTATTACAGATGGTGTATCTGTGCCATAAATCAGTTTGTACAAGGTTGGCAAATGGTAGTCAATGTCACTGTACTACAGACATTACACTAGTTCATATATCATTTTCATATTTTCTCTAATCATTCTTCAGTAAACACTCCATTATTTCCATATTAAAAAAAGTTATATTATCTGTCATTGATAATGGGTAGCTTAGTATTTTCTATTCTGGAGCATATTCCTATTGCTACTGTCTATAGCCATTTATCATATTAGTGGTTTAAAACAACTCACATCGATATCTTACAGTTCTAGAAATGAGAATTCCAAAGCTGAGGTACTGGCAGGGCTCCGTTTCCTCTAGGAAATCTAGGGGAGAATCCTTTTCCTTGCCTTCGCCAGCTTCTAGAGGCCTGCCAAAGTTCTTGGCTGTGGCCATTCCATCCATCATCAAAGACAACAGTGTAGCATCTGCCAATCTTTCTCACTCTCTGATCTCTGTTTCCATTGTCCTGTCTCTTTCTCTGACTTTTCTGCTTCCTTCTTTCATCCTTCAATGTCCTGAGATTGTATCGGGCCCACCAGACTAAGGCCCTACAGCCAAACACAATACAGGATTAATAATAAAACCAAGGCAAACAATAATTTTTCCCAGTTCAATTGAACTGATATTTCAAGTGTACCCCTTAGGCAAATTTATGAGGGGGGATGCCCCAAAATGGAATTATCTTCTGAAGGGCAAGCCCCTTGTATTATAGGCTTTTCCCACTACTAGGTGGGTGTTCCAGGAACCCCTCTGTATTAGTGTACTAGCTGGTGTTCTTATGAGAAGCTGCATTCAGTTCCAGTGAATTTTTTGAAGACTCTTTCAAGGTATTTGCCTATTTCATGATGGGTGATTTACAAACACACTGGCCACACTGTGCTGAGTGTTCAGCAGTTTTTGACTAAAAATGGCATGACCCCCATTACACTCCATATTCACCATATCTTGCCATGAGTGACTTTTTTTTGTTGTTTCCCTAGATGACAAATGTCTTAAAAGGGAAATGTTTTGCCAGTGTAGAAGTGGTGAAACAAAAAACTACAGAAGCGCTAAAGGCATCAAAATCCACGCATCCAAAAACTGTTTGGAGAAGTGGAAAAATGTCTTGATAACTGTATTGCATCAAATGGAGAGTACTTTGAAGGTGTCTGAAGTTTAAACGTGTAAGAATAAATACACAATTTTTATAAACAAATTCCATTTTGGGCGGTGCCCACTTATAGTGTTTGAATTGCATATTATGCAATTTTAAATGACTTGTAAAAGACATAAGTTAAAAAAATCCATCTCTCTGAATTGAACTTACTGTTTTTACTTAAAAGTTCCATCTAAATTATTTTTTCTGAATTGAATTATTTTCTTAACTATCATACTTAAAACTAAAGGACTGCCTACTGATTCTTGAGGCATATGACATAGATGAAAAATAAACACTTTTTCCTGGCTGGAGTAGCTCAGTGGATTGAGTGCAGGCTGTGAACCAAAGTGTCACAGGTTCAATTCCCAATCAGGGTACATGCCTGGGTTGCAGGCCATGACCCCCAGCAACCTCACAATGATGTTTCTCTCTCTCTCTCTCTCTTTCTCCCTCCCTTCCCTCTCTAAAAATAAATAAATAAAATCATAAAAAAAAGAATAAGCACTTTTTCATCAAGTTAGATTTCTTGGTCAGTTGTAATTGTAGCACTTCACTCACCATAGCCCCTGCTGAAATCGACATCTACCCATTTGTTGCCTATCACGTAAGTAAAACTTACCTGGAATTGGCAGGAAAAACTTGAAGAACTTTGATTGAGTATCTTGAGTTTACAGTACAGCTGCTAAACTCGAGTTTGAACAGACCAATTTACTTATAACATTTCGTATTCTTTTTCTAATGATGAGAAATCTAATTTGAGGTAGAGGAATGGGAAAATGGAAATAAAAAGATTGCATGCACTGTTCCCTTTACACACTTGGTTTGTCCTGTGCCTCCTTCAGAAACCAGAGGTAGGTATTTTTAAGTATATTTTATTGATTATGCCAATATGTTTTTCCCAATTTTTTGTCCCCTCTATCCTCCCTCTACCTTGCACCCTCTTGCCCTCCAGCTTTCCCCCACCTTTATTCATGTCCATGGGCTGTACATATAAGTTTTTTTGCCTTCTCTGTTTCCTATACTATTCTTAACCTCCCCCCATCTACTTTATGCATACAATCATACTTCTTATTCCCTATACCTTCCCCCCACTCTTCCCCTTCCTCTCCCCACTGATATTCCTCCATATGCTCTCCATTTATCTAATTCTGTACCTCTTCTAATCATTTGCTCAGTTTTTGCTTTTGATTTATAGGTTCAGTTGTTGATAGTTATGAGTTTGTTGTCATTTTACTATTCATAGTTTTTTATCTTATTCTATTTCTTAGATAAGCCCCTTTAACATTTCATATAATAAGGGCTTGGTAATGATAAGCTCCTTTAACTTGACCTTATTTGGGAAGCATTTTATCTGCCCTTCCATTCTAAATGATAGTTTTTCTGGATCGAGTAATCTTGGATGGAGGTCCTTGCCTTTCATCAGTTCAAATACTTCTTTCCAGTCCCTTATTGTCTATAAGGTTTCTTTTGAGAAACCAGCTGATAGTCTTATAGGCACTCCTTTGTAGGTAACTCTCTCTTTTCCTCTTGCTGCTTTTAAGATTTTCTCTTTATCTTTAATCCTGGGTAACTTAATTATGATGTGCCTTGGTGCATTCCTCTTTGGGTCAAATTTCTTTAGAACTCTCTGGTCTTCCCAGACTTCCTGGAAGTCTATTACCTTTGCCAGATTGGGAAAGTTTTCCTTCATTATTTGTTCAAATAAGTTTTTCATTTCTTGTTCTTCCTCTTCTTCTGGCATCCCTATGATTCAGCTGTTAGAGTGTTTAAAGTTATCCCAGAATTTCCTAAGCCTCTCCTCATTTTTTAAATTCTTGCTTCTTCATTCTTTTCTGATTGGATGTTTATTTCTTCCTTTTGTTCCAAATTGTTGATTTGAATTCTGGTTTCCTTCACTTCACTGTTGGTTCTCTGTATATTTGGTTTTATTTCAATTTGCATAGTCTTCATTCCTTCCTTCATTTTGTGATCAAGCTCAATCATTTCTGCGAGCATCCTGATTTCCAGTGTTTTTAACTCTATATCAGATAGATTGTCTATCTCCTCATCATTTAGCTCTTTTTCTGGAGTTTTCATCTGTTCTTTCATTTGGACCATATTACTTTGTCTCAGCACACCTATTATGTTGTAAAGGGGTGGAGCCGGAGGTATTCACCAGTACAGGGCAACCCTCTTTTCTGTGTTGTGGCACTATCTTCGGGGGAAGGGTCAAAGAGGGAACAATGCCACTCATCTGCTCTAGCCCCATTTTCCAACAACTCTCCTGTGAGACTGGGAGTTTCTCCCACCATCACAACCCCTGCAGTATTTTACAGCTACTTTTGAGTCTTTAGTTTCCCCTTCAGCTAGCCCCATCTTGCCTGCATGGTCCACTGCTTTAGCAGGCATCCACTCTTGTCCTCTCCATTCTGCATCTCCTATAGGTCTGGATGAATATTTCTTTAATTCCTTGGGTTTTGGAGTTCCATGAAGTTTGATTGTCTGGCACTTCTGGTTGTTTATTGTTTTTAAATTGGTTGTTATCTTTCTTTTGGTTGTGTGAGGAAATGAATAATTTCTACCTATGCCTCCCTCTTGGCTGGAACTTCCCTAGGTATGTTTGAAACCTAAAGCTTGGATACTTAACTTTTCAAACACATTGGCATGACTTATCTGATCCTACCTGTTTGTGGCCCTCACAGTGACCAGGCATTCTTAATTGGTCACTTTTAATTCCTGCTCCTGGAAATTAATTTTACTTGTAAAAAAGCCACCTATTCTAGCAAATAATCCTTGAAAAGATGGAAACATTATCATCCACGAAATCAAACAAGCACAGATATTAGACCCTATGAAAACCTGAAACAGGAAATGTAAAAGTTTCTCCTTTAAAGTAGATGCAAAGCAGTGTTGTCAACCTTAACAATTTTTATGGTGTAAATAAATGATTAAAAGCATGAAAGAACCACAAAGAATAACAATCCTTTATTTATGGACAGGCTTTTTTGTTTTAGTTTAACAATCGAATGGTAAGAAAAAGTTTTCTGTTATCAGAAACATCACCAAGCAGGGCTCCTGGTATTAAAATTGTCAACATCAACAAAATTACTAAAATATATATTTTCTAGATTATGACAGCCACACTTTTCATTCCTTAAAAGAAAGTGAAGTGTAGGTTACAGTGCCGGCAGGCATAGGGTTTTTGTCTACCTTAAAGTCTCCTATCAATGTTATTACACCTAAAGTCTGAATTTTCTGATAAAATGAAATATGTATATAGATCTGAGTGTCAGTGGCCTTACAACACTATCTACTTCAAATTCCTGGTGCCAGCACTTAAATTTTGTTGGCTAATATTTATCTGACCTTTGCTGTGTAGTTCTTTTTATTCATTCATTCTATTTTTAAATGATTTTACTAATTTATTTTTAGAGAGCAAAGAAAGGGAAGGGGGAAGAAAGGGAGAGAAACGTCAATCTGTGGTTACAATGTATGCTCCTACTGGGGGCTGGCCTGCAACCCAGACATGTGCCCTGACTGGAAATTGAACCAGCAACAGTTGGTTCACAGGCCTCTGCTCAATCCACTAATCTATACCAGCCAGAAATAATTCATTCCATTTTCATGACCATTTGCTCTGTGCCAGGTGCCATATTAAGTACATTTTATAGATCATCTCATTGAATCCTCATGACAAACAAGTACTGAAATTAGTTTCATGTCTACATTTTATAGATGATGAAACCAATTTTGGGGGAAGTTAATTAGACTGACTAATGTCTTGGGACAGCAGTAAAGCCATTATTTAATGGCTAGTGTGTGTGTTTCTGACATCCAGCACATAACCCTGCATCTATCCCTGAAATGACTTAAGCATAAGAAAATAAAACAGACAAAATGTGATTTACAGCCTTATAGCCTTATGTGTTTCCCTCTGAAATGTGCTAAGTCTCCCTTGAGATAGCTTTGTGAAATGTGGCTTCAGGTAGACATAGAGACAAAGCTGATTTATTGAAAATAGTTCCCAACAGGAAACAGGTGTTCCCCAGCAGCTAAATGGATACACAAACTGTGATGTAGCCATACAATGGAATTATATTCACCAATAAAGAAGAGAATCTCAGAAACATGGCACTGAGTGAAAGCAGCTCAACACAAGAGTAGGTTCTTTCTGACTCCATTTATGCAAAGTTTCAAAACTGGTTAAACCAATCTATGGTGGGAAAAAAACATCAGAACAACCATTACCTCTCATGAGGGCTTGGGATGGTGGGAGTGCCAAAATGGACTGATAAAGAGGATAAGAGAACTTTTTAGGGTGATAATCATGTTCTTTATCTTGATCACAGTTTGAGTTACACAGATGACAATGTAAAATATTAGAATTTTATAAAACATTAAAATATAAAATATTTCAAGAGAAGTGTTTGCTCTTTCCATTATGCATTTTCTCCTAATTTGGGGAGACTCATGTTGCTCTATTAAAGATGGATGGTGATCTTGATCTGCAATAGCATTTGTTTTAGGCACTCTGTGAATATCCACATGACAGTTGCAGTAGAAAATACAACAGGGTTTTTGTACTACCCAGTGATTTCATCTTTGTCAGAGGCAAGGAATAGTGTAAGGATAGACATGGAAAGAACCACATGAAAGGCCATGAACTGTCTGCCTAGCATGTTAATGCCCAGTTCTGTCAACCCTCTGTATGCCCATGTGAAGAGTTATGCCAGCTCTAAAGGTTTTCAATCAACTGCAATGCACTCTTTAAAGGCTGTTTAATTCTTCTCTGTCATGAGCCCTCCTCAGACCTCAACTGCAAACTTTCCTGAACATTTCTGAGGGTTGCCCTCAGTCCCTCCCTACCCATATTTTACCTCTGCAATCCAGCCACTTCCCCCTATTCTGATTACCCAGTCAAGCTCTGCCCCACCCTGGGCTGCTGCTCTCACTGTTCCTTCTCATTGGAACACCTTTTAACCTCACAATTTGCATGTCTGTCTCCTTCTCATTCCTCTCAGCACCATGTCCAAACCACCTACTCTTTTCACCCTCATTTGCACTACCCATGTACCTTTCCTTCATCACACACATTCCATGAATTTACTTTATTATTTATTATTTGAAATCATATAAATATGAAAACATGTACATACACACATGTACACACTTTATGAGTAAACACAAATATATGTGTAGTAATCATATATTTATTTTGCTTATCTATCACCACTCTTTCTACCCAGGGGGCAGTCATCATGTCTATTTTATTCACTTATGCTTAGACTTATGGTAGAATGACCAGTACATTTTGGGCTCATAATAAATATCACTGTCTAAATGAATAAATAATTGCTTCTGTTCATATAAGCCTATCCTGGCCCTTACCTATTCAAATTCTTAAGCTTAAAATCCAAGCTTAAGCTCCATCATTTAAAAATTAATTCTATTATTTTAATTATTGTTTGTATATGCTTAGTCTTTTCAACTGATTTGTAAGCTGTCTGAAGCCTACAAATCACTATGCCTTAAATCACTATTACAATATTTTATATGTAGTAGGATATCTTAAACATCTACTGAGTGATTAAATTTTTTGCCTAGGAGAATATTCCTAATTGCTTGTCAGCTATGTTGTCCAAAGTGTCTATCAACTGCTTACCCTGTCATACTTTGGTACCCCAGAACCAATTTTCCAAGGACCTGACCAGCAATGAGTAAGGGTGTGAGGCCTTGGATACTAATGGGAACTGATATAGTCTTATGCACCCAGTTATACAGTGCTGGTAGTGCCAAAACCGAGGAATAGGATGTGCAGGGAAAAGCAGGGCAGTATGGAAAGTCCTATTCAACTAGAGAGAGTTGGCAGAGGTACACCAGTTAGCTTACTAAGTTCTCAACAGCTGCCTGGATACAAGATTTTATTCCATTTTATTCCATTTAGCAACTGACATTAATTTAAAAATCCATTGATTGGTGTGTTTTAATCTGTAAGACTTGCTTTGCAACCATTATTGTTACATGAATACACACATAACACACATGTACTCAACCATTCTCCCACAGCCCCTTTCCAACCAGTCTTATGTCTACTTCTCTGTCTTAAACTAGCTTTCAATGGGTTTCACTCAGAGTAAAATTAAACTATTAAAAGATAAAATTTTCTCTGCCTTCAATTTTGGGTGAAGAAATGTCATCTCTTTTAATGACACAATTTACACCATACCTAGTAAAATAAACAGAAAAAAATGTGTCTCCCTATGCATTTTTTCTTTAATATTTGAGGAGTCAGATGAACATCAGTTTAGATCTTATTTCTGATGTTCTGTGATATTGGACAAATTGCTTACATATTTTTAAAAATTATTGTCAGGCAGACAGAGACAAAAACATATGATTTCACTTATATGTGGAATATGAAGAAAAATTACAAGTGAACTAATAAAACATGCAAATACAAACTCATAGATACAGATAACAAAATGGTGGTTACTGGAAGGGAATTGTAGTAGAGGGAGGGCAAAATGGGTAAACAGGGTTAAAATTATGCTTACACATCTTTAAACTTCAAAATCTGCAGATGTAAACCAAACATAATATTTAGTACCTAATGTCTAATAAATATTAAGGCATTTAGCACAATTCCAGGCACACGAGATGAACTGAAGCAAGTATTACTACTCTTAGCTGTGTTTCTATGACAGCTAAGATCCCCAAGTTTCAGCTTCTTTTCTTAAAATAAAGATAAATCCTGCACCCTAGGTTTAGATGACAAAATCTAGATCCCAGGGTTACTCTGGTTTTCTGTGTATGGTTCACAGACACTCAGGATGGGCAGTGGAACTAAGCAGGTACATGGTGCAAAGCCCAGTATTAGTTATACAGAAAACAATTTTATTAGTTATACTGCTATCAACAATTGTATTGAGCTTATACTTCTGTCTAGGTCTAGTTGGCCAGAAAATTGTTGTGAGGATCCATGACCTCCAAAACTTAAAGCTCTTAGGATATATGATAACCTTCAAGAGTCTATATACTTGGAGGGGGGAGTGATGAGGGTAACTGCAGACAACTGTAATTGAACAACAATAAAATAAAACTTTAATCTAAAATTACTGTGTTAAACTTCATTCATTTAGATGAGATACAAGACCATGTATTTGTTTTGTTGGAAGTGGAAAGGAGATGGGTCTTAATACATGAAAAATCTAAATTAGAGAATGTTTTGAAATGGTAATGTGGCAGAGTCCCTTGGTTAGCAACCCCCATCCCTATCCACAACCATTTCCATTGGTTTATTTAGAGATGGTCATGTTGCTCAATTTGAGCCAATTGGATATAAACACTACTTGGTAGAATACCTGAAAAGTCCTCCAAAAAGGATTAACTTAAGATCTGGTTCTGGTAAATAATAATAATAATAATAATAATAATAATAATAATAATAATTCTGAATAAAATAGGAAAAACAACTATTTGAAGGCACTAGGGAGTGACCAAAATCTGACAGAAACTGAAGGGATTTAATCCTTCCAAAGAGAAAACCACTTTGGAGGAGATCCCTGTTTACTCGTATTTTCACCAAAGCACACTTTCAATTCACAAGGTGTGGGGGTGACTAAAATTCTAGAAAACAACTCCAGTATTACTAGAGGTGTCAAATAATGGAGTGCAGAGTTTGCACAACTGGAAATTAAGGTATGAATATTGGAAAATGGAGAGCTACGTGGAGGAGCCCCCAAATCATCTACATATTAGCACCACTTAAATCTTTGAATGACCTCTGAACCATACATGCATAAGAATCACTTTAAGAAGCCCATTGGAAATCATCACACAGAGAAATGAAAGAGCTGAGCAGGTATGTCAGCCACTAAACACCACAGAAGAGACAGAGTTTAGAGTTCAAGTCCCTCCAAGTTAGAAAGGCTTGGTAAACATCTTGGAATTTTCACTAAAGCCACCTAAAAGCCATACTTTAGAAGTAAAGATTATGTTCCAGAACTAAGGAATTGACTCTAAGTTTAAGGGAAAAACCAAAAGATATATGCCCTTATAAAGCATAAAAATAAGTCTTCAAAAGTTCTCTGTAATCAATTAGTAATTTAGCAGCCTACTAGAACAAAATTTAATACTGACAGAAGAGGAGTGGAAGACAATACAAACGAGGGCCTCCACATTGTATCAAAATCCATCATACAATTAAAAATACTAGACATAGAAAGAAATAGAAAAAATTAATCCATTATTTTTAAAAAGAAAGCAATCAATAGATACAGGCATCAAAATGTCCAAATGGTGTAATTAACAGATCAGTGTTGGGTTGGTCCAAAAGTTCTTATGTTTTTTTCTGTAAAATAAAGGACATATTTTTTTCATTTTTACTAATAACTTTATTTATTTGGATATTTTGAGTATGTCAGCTATCACCCACTATTGGCTTCTAGTGGGCAGAGGCCAGGAGTGCTGCTAAACATCTTCCAAGGCATAAGACAGACCCATAGTAAAGAATTTTTTGGCCAAAATATCAACAGAACCAAAAAACTTCTCAAACAACTTTTGACACATCTGATCATTCACAGCACCTTCTCCATTGACTGCATAATTTTTTGGCATTTTAGTTGTGTCTTTACTTTTCTTGAAATGATATAGCATAATATGACAAAAAGTTGTGTATTTTCTTTAATATTAAATGACTGCACAAAATCATCAATTTTGATAAGTTTTTTTAAATGCACACGGATGTAACAGCTGTCACAATACAGTCTAAAAAAAATTGTTTCAAATGAGCACAACTAGAGCCATTGTACAGAAAAAAAAATAAATGAACTTTTTGGCCAACCCATAGTTTAAAGAAATTATTATAATCAATTCAACAAGTTAAAAGGTAAAAAATAGTCATAATGTGTAAGCAATGAATCTCAGTAAAGAAATAGAATATATATTTCCAAATCAAAATTCTAGAACTGACAAATACAGCATCTGGCATTTGATTTCCAGACTGCCTTCCTCAGCTGCCAAGTTACATCAATGTCACACAATCTGTTCTTATTATATTAACAATGACTTGACTTTTTCTGGACAGGCCTCATACATGTTCTTTGGTTAATCTCTTCACCTTCTTTTATCCAGGCCTACTCCCCACCACATTCTGAGATCTGTCAGTCTGTTCCATGTATTTATGCTTCTGTTTCTATTTTGTTCATCAGATTATTTGTTCATTAGATTCCACATAAAAATAAAAAAAATCTGGTATTCATCTTTCTCAAACTGGCCTATTCCACTTAGCATAATAATTTCTAGGTCTATCCATATGTTTGCAAAGGATGAGTTCCTTCTTTTTTTACAGTCACATAGTACTCCATTGTATAAATGTACCACAGCTTTTTTTATCCACTCATCTACTGATGGGCACTGGGCTACTTCCAGATCTTAGTTATTGTAAATAATGATTCTATGAACATAAGACAGTGTATATTATTTTTATTGGTGTTTTGGGATTCTTGGATATATTCTCAGAAGTGGTATCACTGGGTCAAGTGGCAGTTCCATTTTTAATTTTGGCAGGAAACTCCAAAGTGTTTTCCACAGTGGTCACACCATTCTGCATTCCCACCAATAGTGCCCTAGGGTTTCCTTTCCTCCACAACCTCACCAACACTTGTTGTTTGTTGGTATATTGATGGTAGCCATTCTGGAAGATATAAGGTTATATACTTCATTGCAGTTTTAATTTGCATCTCTGAAGATTAGTGACATTGATCATTTTTTATACCTATTGTCTACCAGTATTTCCTCTTTGGAGAAGTATTCATTCAGGTAGTTTGCCCATTTTTTAAAAAATTTAATTGTTGCCCAAGTAAAGTTTTCTTCCCTTTACCCTCATCCCAGTCTACCTCCCCAACACTCCCCACCTCCCTTATATTCCACAGACCCTTGTGATTGTCCATGTGTCCTATACACTAGTTCTTTCAAACCCTTTCCTCCTTCCACTGAAATTCCTTCCTCTCTCCCCTCTGGTCCCTGTCAGCCTGTTCTCTATTTCACTGTCTTTGGTTATATTTTGCTTATTTGTTTGTTTTGTTGATTAGATTCCTGTTAAAGGTGAGATCATGTGGTATTTGTCTTTCACCATCTGGCTTATATCACTTAGCATAGTGCTTTCCAGTTCCAACTTGTCTTTCACCACCTGGCTTATATCACTTAGCATAGCGTTCTCCAGCTCCATCCATGCTGTTGCAAAGGGTAGGAGCTTCTTCTTTCCTTCTGCTGCATAGAATTCCATTGTGTACCATAGTTTTTTTTTTTAAATTCCTTCATTTACTGATGGGCACCTAGGCTGCTTCCAGCATTTTGCTATTGTAAATTGTGCTGCTATGAACATTGGTGTGCATAGGTTCTTTTGGATTGGTGTTTCAGGATTCTTAGGATATAATCCTAGCAGTGGAATTGCTGGGTCAAAAGGCAGATCCATTTTTAGTTTTCTGAGAAAATTCCATACTGTTTTCCAAAGTGGTTGTACCAGTCTGCAATCCCACAAACAGTGCACTAGGGTTCTCTTTTCTCCACAACCTCTCCAGCACTTGTTGTTTTTTGCTATGTTTATGATGGTCATTCTGACTAGTGTGAAGTGGTATCTGATTGCGGTTTTAATTTGAATCTCCCTGGTAGGTAGTGATACTGAACATCCTTTCATGTGTCTCTGGACCCTCTGTATGTCCTCCTTGGAGAAGTGTCTGTTCAAGTCCTTTGCCCATTTTTTAACTGGAGTATTTGTCTTCCTGGTGTCGAGTTGTATAAGTTATTTTATACATTTTGGAAATTAACTCCTTATTGGGTGTATCATTGGCAAATATGTTCTCCCATATAGTGAGTTCCTTTATCATTTTGCTGATAGCTTTTATTTTTGATGTGTAGAAGGTTTTTAGTTTGATGGAGTCCAATTTGCTTATGTTTTTCTTTGTTCTTTGCCCTAGGAGAAATATTGGCAATAATATTGCTATGTGATATGTCTGAGATTTTACTGTCTATGTTTTCTTCTAAGATTTTTATGGTTTCATGTCTTACATTTGTCTTTTAAACATTTTGAGTTTATTCTTGTGTACAATATAAGTTGGTGATTTAATTTCATTTTTTGCATGTACCTGTCCAATTTTCCCAACACTGTTTACAGAAGAGACTGTTTTTACTCCACTGTATGCTCTTGCCTCCTTTGTCAAATATTAATTGACCATAAAGACATGGGTTGATTTCTGAGCTCTCTGTTCTATTCCATATGTTTATATGCCTATTCTTGTGCCAATACCAGCCTGTTTTGATTACCATGGCTTTGTATTATAATTTGATATCTAGTATTATAATTCTTCCAACTTTGCTCTTTTTATCAAGATTGCTGAGGTCATTTGTGTTTTTTTCTTGTTCCATATAAATTTTTAGAATATTTGTTCTAGATCTGTGAAATAATTAAAATATTCTCTAAGAATAAAGGAGAAATAAATAAATTTTCAGGTAAAACAAACCAAGATACTTCAGGACCAACAAACACATACTGCAAAAATGTTAAAGGAAGCTCTTTAGGTGACAAGAAATGACACAAGATGAGAGTCTGGATCTCCAAAAGGAAGCAAAAATCACTAGAAATGATGAATATATAAATAGGTATAAAAATGATATTCACTCAATTCCCTAAAAAAAGCCTGACTCTTTAAAACAAGGACTATGACATTGTATTGTGTCGTCTATACAATCTGTAAGTATAAAGCATATAACAAAAATAGTACAAAAGACAGAGGCAATGCAATTATATTGTTGCAAGTTTCTTATATTTTACATGAACTTGTGCAGTATTAATTCTAATGATACCATGATAAGATATAAGATTTAGTAGTTTACAGAGAAACTACTAAATGATAATATAAAAGGAAATCAGGAAAACCCCATGAGGAGTCCAACTCCTGGACACAAGTCTTGGTGTGATTTTTCAAGCCTGACCACAGGTAATTGCAGAGACTTTACCTAACAGATGTCATGCAGGAAGCTGCCCTCTCCACACTGTGCTTGCAAAACAGCATAAGAGGTGAAGTTGAGGAACCAAGACTCATGCCTGGCTGGGAATGTTCTTTGCATATTTGAACTCCTAGCCTTGGACACCTTCATTTCTAGGTCTCTTTACTGAGGCCTGTGACAGGTCTTCATTAGGCACCCTGCTGTTGTCTACTTCTAGAAGAAGGGAAACCTTGAAGACATTTTCCCCATTTTGACTCAGTTAATTCCTAACAATGCCCACTCCCACCCCTCCTCCACCTTCAGGTTCATAGAACTGTTGCAGTCCTTTTTTCAGGACTCCCTCCACAGTGAGACCACCTCCATGTTTCTGCAGATCCAGCTCACCTCTACCAATGCCCCTTTTAAGCATAAATGAAACAAGGGAGTTGACACTCTCTGTTTTTGGATTCTTTCTTATAACATCTCAATAAGTGATCAGATGTCTCAATCTGTTTTCATTGTGGCTCATTATTGCTTTATTCAACTATTCCAACATCTGTCCAACATCTGACAGCTTAGCTTTCCCTCTCTTGCCAGTTAACCTGAGCTCCTGACATCCACTAGAAGAATTTAAATTAAAAGCTTCTGTTATGAGAATGAAAAGTCAGTCCACAGACTAGGAGAAGATATTTGCTAAGCAAATATCTGATGAAAGGACTAGTATCCAAAATATACAAAAGAATTCCTAAAATGCAACAATAAGACAACAGCCCAGTTAAAAATCTGTGAAAAATCTGAACACACACCTCACCAGAAAAGATATACAAAAAGATGGCAAGTAAGCATATGAAAAAGGTCCACATCACGTGTTATGAGGAATATGTAAATTAAAGCAATGAGGTACAATTACACACCAATAGCATAGCTGAAGTCCAAACACTGACACCAAATGTTAGAACAATTCACATTCATTGTTGGCAGGAATGCAAAATGGTACAACCACTTTGGCTGGGAGACATTTTGGCAGTTTCTTACAAAGTATACATAATCTCACCATACTATCTATCAATCGTACTCCTTTCTATTTACACAAATGAACTGAAAACTTATGTCCACACAAACATCTGCACAAAGATGTTTACAGGAGTTTTATTCATAATTGCTAGAACTCAGAGGGAAGCAACCAAGATATTTTTCAGTAGGTAAACAGACAAACTGGTGCATCCACACAATGAAATATGAATCAGCACTAAAAACGTGGCCTATCAAGCCAGTGTGAAGAGGAAACACACTGTAAGAATCCAAATAAATAACATTCTAGAACAGGCAAAACTATGGAAACAGTAAAAATATCAGTGTTTGCCAAGGGTTCAGGGGAGAGGGAGGGAAGGAGAATGAATAGGTATATTACCAGGATCTTTATGGCAGTAAAACTATTCTGTATGATAAGGCACAAGTAGATGCATGTCATTGCACATTTTTCAAAACTCTAAGCATGTACAACAAAAAAGAGTGAACCCTAATGTAAACTATAAACTTCAGCATCAAATAGGCCCATGAGTTGGAATAAACAGCACAATTTACAATAGCCAATTGCTGGAAGCAATCTAAGTGCCTATCAGCAAATGAGTGGACCAAAAAACTATGGTACATTTACACAATGAAATTCTATGTAGCAGAGAGAAAGAAATAGCTTATACCCTTTGCAGCAGCATGGATGGAACTGGAGAGCGTTATGCTAAGTGAAATAAGCCAGGTGGTGAGGGACAAATACCATATGATCTCACATTTAACTAGAACATAATCAACAAAAGAAAAAAGGAAATGAAATATAACCACAGTCATTAAAATTAAGAACAATCTAACAATAGCCAGAGGGGAGGTGGAGGGGACAGTAGGGAGAAGGGATTTCAAGAACTACTATAAAGGACACATGGACAAAACCAAAGCGAAGGGTGGAAGCAAGGGAGGGAAATGGGTTTGGAAGGGGTAGGGGGAGAGGTGGGGAGGAGAGGTGGGAAGAAAATACGGACAACTGTAATTGAACAACAATAAAATAATTTAAATTTAAAACAGCTGAAATCAGGAAAAATAAAAATAAACTTAAAAATTTTTGAAAGATGTTACTAATGGGGGAAATCATGCAGTAAAGAGGAAAAGAGGCATATGAAAACTTTCTATACGTTCAGCTCAATTTTTCTGTAAAACTTAAATTTCTAAAAAAATAGTTTAATACTTTAAAAACAATACTTCATTAAAGTCCCCTACAAAATAGGAAAAAAGAATCAAAAGAAAAAAATTAGATCATAAAAGCAAAAATCTAGTAAACAAAATGGCATGCTTAAACCCAGTAAATGGTAATACCATCAATATAAATTTCTAGAGCAGACAAAACTAAGTCATAGTGATAGCGATCAGAACAGTATTTGTCTATGGAGGTGAAAATTAACTGGAGGGAGAAAGCACATGAAATGTGCTGAGTGAAGAAATGTTTTGTGTGTTGATTAAAGCAATATTTGGGGCTAAATATTTATCAAAACATGGAATTGGTACACTTTGCTGCATATAAATTTTATTTCAATTTTTAAACAGTAATTTTAAAAAAGGGCTGCCTTGCAAGACCAAGTTGTAAGCATGACAGTGAAAGTGACGCACTGGTGATGGAGGACCAAAAAGATGGAGGCCAGATAAGCTTGGCTGGAGCAGCAATAGGGTACCCATCTCTGAACTCTGTCATGAGTTAGAAAAATAAGTCTTCTATTAACCAGGCTTTATTAAGTTCAGGCCCAGTCACTGCCAAATATTACAAATCTGTTTAAAAAATAAATAGAAGCAGAATGAAATGCCAAGAACAGATATTGAACAGTATTGGTTCATTTACATTTGTGTAAGAATCATTTATAACATACCTATTCTATACAAATAGATGGAGATAAATACCCCCAAAATGACTTTTTAAGGCTAAACAGCTTAGCCAAAAATCTCTAATAAACTTCACTTACCCAACAAACATTTATTTTATTTTATTTTTTAGTTTGTTTTCTTTTTTAACTTTTTTATTGTTGTTCAAGTACAGTTCTCTCTATTTATGCCCACCACTTCCGCCGCAAACCAGCCACTCCATCTTCCCACCCTTCATCCTACCCGTTTCATTTTGTGTATGTTCTTTATAGATGTTCCTGAAAACACTTTTGCATTTTTCCTCCCATTACCCTATCTCAAATTCCCTCTGGTTACTGTCAGTTTGTTCAAAATTTCAATATCTCTGGTTATACTTTGCTTATTGTTTGTTTTGTTGAATAAGTTCCACTTCTATGTGAGATCATATGGTATTTGTCTTTCGTTGCCTGGCTTATTTCACTTGGCATAATGCTCTCCAGTTCCATCCTGTTCCATGCTGTTGCAAAGGGTAGGAGCTCCTTCTTTCTTTCTGCTGCATGCTATTCCATCATGTAATGTAACAGTGTTTTGATCCATTAATTTACTAGTGGACACTTAGGTTGATTCCAGCACTTGGCTATTGTAAATTGTGCTGCTATGGACATTGGGGCGCATAGGTACTTTTGGATTGGTATTCCAGGATTCTTACCATATAATCCCAAGAGTGGTATGGCTGTGTCAAAAGGCAGTTCCACTTTTAGTTTTCTGAGGAAATTCCATACTGTGTTCTATGGTGGCTGTCCCAGTCCGCATTCCCACAAATAGTGCACTAGGATTCCCTTTTCTAAACATCCTCTCCAACACTTGTCATTTGTTGATTTGTTTATGATGGCCAGTCTCACTGGTGTGAAGTGATATCTCATAGTGGTTTTAATTTGCACCTCTCTGATCACTCGTGCTGTTGAGCATCTTTTCATGTGTCTCTGGGCCCTCTGTATGTCCTCATTGGAGAAAGGTCTGTTCAAATCCATTGCCCATTTTTTTAATTGGATCATTTGTCTTCCTGGAGCAGAGTTGTGTGAGTTGTTTATATATTTTGGAGGTCAAACCCTTGTCCAAAGTGTCATTGGTTAATATGTTTTCCCATGTAGTTGGTTCTCTTTTCAATTTAATGCTGTTTTCTTTAGTCATGCACACACTTTTCATTTTGTTAAGATCCCATTTGTTTATTCTTTCCTTTATGTCCCTTGCTCTTGAGGACATATCAGTGAAAATAGTGCTGCGTGGAATATCTGAGATTTTCCTGCCTACATTCTCTTCTAGGACTTTAATGGTGTCATGGTTTAACTTTAAGTCTTTTATCCACCTTGAATTTACTTTTCTGTATGGTGTAAGTTGGTGATCAAGTTTTATTCTTTTGCATGTAGCTGTCCAGATGACCCAACACTTTTCTTAAAGAGGATATTTGTATTCCATACTATGTTTTGGCCCCTTTGTCAAATATTAATTGACCATAGAGACTTGGGTTTATGTCTTGACTCTCTAATCCGTTCTATTGCTCTAAGTTCCACAAGTATCAAGCTGTTTTGATTACAGTGGCCTTGCAATACAGTTTTTTGTTTGTTTGTTTGTTTGTTTTATATTTTATTGATTATGCTATTACAGTTGTCCCATTCCCCCCCCTTCACTCCCCTCCAACCTGTACACCCTCTCCCACCCATTCCCCCCTTTGTTCATGTCCATGTGTTATACTTATAAGTTCTTTAGCTTCTACATTTCTCATACTATTCTTACCCTCCCCCTATCTATTTTCAACCTACAATCTATGCTACTTATTCTCTGTACCTTTTCCCCCTCTTTCCTCCTCCCACTCCCCTGTTGCTAACCCTCCATGTGATCTCCATTTCTGTGGTTCTGTTCCTGTTCTAGTTGTTTGCTGAGTTTCTTTTGGTTTTGCTTTAGGTGTGGTTGTTAATAATTGTGAGTTCTCTGTTCTTTTACTATACATGTTTTTTTCTTTATCTTCTTTTCTTAGATAAGTCCCTTTAACATTTCATAAAATAAGGGCTTGCTGATGATGAACTCCTTTAACTTGACCTTATCTGAGAAGCACTTTATCTGCCCTTCCATTCTAAATGAGAGCTTTGCTGGATAGAGCAATCTGGGATGTAGGTCCTTGTCTTTCATGACTTGGAATATTTCTTTCCAGCCCCTTCTTGCCTGTAAGGTCTCTTTTGAGAAATCAACTGACAGCCTGATGGGAACTCGTTTGTAGGTTACTGTCCCCTTATATCTTGCTGCTTCTAGGATTCTCTCCTTCATTTTTACCTTGGCTAATGTAATTATGATGTGCCTTGGTGTGTTTCTTCTTGGGTCCAACTTCTTTGGGGCTCTCTGAGCTTCCTGGATTTCTTGGAAGACTATTTCCTTTGCCAGAATGGGAAAGTTCTCTTTTATTATTTGTTCAAATATGTGCTCAGTCTGTTGCTTTTCCTCTTCCCCTTCTGGTACCCCTATAATTCGGATGTTGGAATGTTTAAAGATGTCCTGGAGGCTCCTAAGCTTCTCCTCGTTTTTTGTTTTGTTTTGTTTTGTTTTGTTTTTTTAATTCTTATTTCTTCATGCTTTCCTGCTTGGTTGTTTCTTTCTTCCTTCTGGTCCACTCTATTGTTTTGAGACCCAGTTTCCTTCCCTTCACTACTGGCTCCATGCATCTTCCTTCATCTCTTCTATGGTAACCTGCATTTTTTTCATCTAATTTGCGCCCAAAATCAACCAATTCTATGAGCTTTTTGATCACCAGTGTTTTGAACTGTGCATCTGATAGATTGGCTATTTCTTGGTCGCTCAAAAGGATGAGTCCTGGGGGACTGATCTGTTCTTCTGTTGAAGACATGTCTCTCCCTGTCTCTCCTTTTTTTTTTAGTCTGGTAGCTCCTGTTACGGTGAGGGGTGGAGCCTTAGGCGTTCACCAGGGCTGGGCACCCCAGTCTCTAAAACTGTGACTTTGTATGTGGGGGTGGGGGCGGGGGTGGGAGTGGGGGTGGGAGGGAACAATGGTGGTAGTTCCATTCTCCTGGGATCTCAGTCCCTTCTCTGGGATCCTGGGTTGCAAGCTCTGCCCCGGTCCACAATCGCTGCCTCACTGGGTCCGCCAGCCACTGCTTGCGTATTCAGGGTCCACTGCTGAGATCTTGTGTGCCCCGGATGACTTACACATTGAATTCGCGCCAAGTTCTCTCTGACCTCCACATGCACTGCCAACCCACGCCCGCCTGGCTCCTCCTCTCCATCCCTCCTACCGGTCTGGATGAACGGGTCTACTTCAACTTCTTGGCTGTCCGACTTCCATTCAGATAAATTCTATGTCAGTTCTGGGCGTTATTCTAGCTCTAAATTGTTGTTGTTCTAATCTTGGTTGTGCGTGGAGGTACAGTGCATCCACCTATGCCTCCATCTTGCCGGAAGTCCGCAATACAGTTTTATATCAGTATTGTGATTCCTCCTGCTTTGTATTTAATCCTCAAAATTGTTGCAGCTATTCGGGGTCATTTATGGTTCCATATAAATTTTTGAAGTGTTTTTTCTATATGTGTGAAATATGTCATTGGTATTTTAATAGGGATTGCATTGAATCTATACATTGCTTTAAGTAGTATGGACATTTTGATGATGTTAATTATTCAAATCCATGACCATAGTATGTGCTTCCATTTGTTTGTGTCTTCCTTAATTTCTTTCTTCAGTGTTGTGTAGTTTTCTGAACAGGTCTCTTACATCCTTGGTTAGGTTTATTTCTAGGTACTTTATTTTTCTTGTTGCTATAACAAAAGGGATTTCCCCCCTGATTTCTGTTTCTGATATTTCATTGTTGGTGTACAAAAATGCCTTTAATTTCTAAATGTTGACTATGTATCCCGCTGTTTTGCCAAATTCACTTAGTAGGTTGAGTGGTGTTTTGGGGGAGTCTATAGGATTTTCTATGTACACTAACTATCATGTCATCTGCAAGAAATGACAGTTTTGTTTCCTCCTTTCCCATTTGGATGCTTTTTATTTCTTTTTGTTGTCTAATTGCTATGGCTAGGACTTCCAATACTATGTTGAATAGAAATGGTGAAAGTGGACAACCTTTTCTTGCTCCTGATCTTAATGGGACAGCTTTTAGTTTTTGTCTATCAAGTATGATATTGGCTCTAGGTCTCTCATATATGGCCTTTATTATGTTGAGGAATGCTCCCTCTATTCACACTTTGCTGAGTGTTTTTATCATAAATGGGGGCCATTCCTTATCAAATGTGTTTTTGCATCTATTCATATGATCATGTGATTTTTGTCTTTCCTTTTGTTTATGTGATGTATTACTTTTTTAAAATTTCCAAATATTGTACCATCATTACATCCCTGGGATGAATCCCACTTGGTCATGGTTTATAATCTTTTTACCATATTGCTGGATGTGATTCCCCAATATTTTGTTGAGGATTTTAGTGTCTATGTTCATCAATAATATTGGCCTGAAGTTTTCTTTCTTTATTGTATCTTTATCTGGTTTTGGGATTAGGATAATGCTGGTCTCATAAAAAGAGTTTGGGCATCTGCTGTCTCTTTTAACTTTTTAGAATAGTTTTTGAAGGATAGGAATTAGCTCTTACTTAAATGTTTTGAAAGATTCTCTTGTGAAACTGTCCGAGGCAGGGCTTTTGTGTTTTGAGAATTTTTTGATTACTGCTTCCTTATCACCAAGTGTTATTGATCTGTTCAGTCTTTCTCTTTCTTCTTCATTCAGTTTTGGGAGATCATATATTTCTAGAAATTTGCCCATTTCACCTAGGTTTTCAAATTTCTTGGCATATACTTCTTCATAGAAATTTCTTACAATCCTTTGTATTTCTGTGGTGTCAGTAGTGATCTCCCCCTCTTTCATTTCTGATTGTGTTTATTTAGGTACTCTCCCTTTTTTTCTAAATGAGTCAGCTTCAAGGCTTGTCAACTTTGTTTATCTTTTTAAAGATACAGGTCCTGTATTTATTGACCCATAGAATTGTTCCTTTAGTCTCTATGTCATTCAATTCTGCTCTGATCTTGGTTATTTCCTTTCTTCTACTTGCTCTGGACTGTCTTTGTTGTTGTTCCTCCAGTTCTTGTAGATGCAGGGTTAGGTGGTTTATTTGAAATGTTTCTATCCTTTTTAGTTAAGCCTATATTGCTATGAACTTCCCTCTCAGAACTGCCTTCACTGTGTCCTATAAGTTTTGGACTCTTGTGAGTTCATTTTCATTTGTACCCAGAAACTTTTTGATTTTTCCTTGATCTCATTTTTAACCCTTTAGTTGTATAATATCATGCTATTCAATCTCCATGAATTTGAGTGTTTTTTTTTGTTTTTCCTTAAAGTTGGTTTCTAGTTTTAGTCCCCTGTGATCAGTGAAAATTCCTGATATGATTTCAATTTTCTTGAATTTGTTGAGGCTTGTTTTGTGACCTATCATATGATCTCTTTGAAAATGTTCCATGTGCATTTGAAAAGAATCTGTATTTAACTTCTTTGGGATGAATGGTTATGTGTATATGTAATCAGTTAATGTCATTTGATATAGGACATTGTGCAATGCTGCAATATCTTTGCTGATATTTTGTTTGGAAGATATATCTTTTTTTGACAGTGATGTATTAAAATCCCCTACTATAATTGTGTTGCTGTCAATATCTTTCTTGAAGTCTTCCAAGACATTATTTATATATTTGGGTGCTCCTATGTTGGATGCACATATATTTATAATGTTCATGTCTTCTTGATGGATTCTTCCCTTGAGTATTGTGATGAGTCCTTCTGGGTTCTTTTTATGGCCCTTGTTTTTTAGTCTGCTTTATCTGATATGAGTATTTCTACCCCAGCTTTTTTTTTACTGTCCATTTGCTTAGAATATTTGTTTCAAGCCCTTCACTTTCAGTCTGTGTAGGTCTTTTGTTCTGAGGTGGGTCTCTTGTAGGCAGCATATAGTTGGGTCATGATTTTTATCCATTCATCTTCTCTATGTTTTTGATTGAAGTATTTAATCCATTTAATTTTAGGGTTAGTATTGATAAGAACTTTTCATCACCATTTTTTCCTACCTGTGTTCCTCTCTCTTTCACTCCTTTTATTTCTTTTCATAAAGCAGTCCCTTTAACATCTCTTGCAGAGCTGATTTGGATGAGGTATATTCTCTGAGTCTTCTTTTGTTTGAGAAATCCTTATTTGGCCTTCTATTTTAATTGAGAGCCTTGCTGGATAAAGTAGTCTTCATTGCAGGCCTTTGGTTTTAATTACTTTGAATATTTCTTGCCATTCACTTCTGGCTTGGAGCATTTCCATCGAGAGGTCAGCTGTTAGCCTTATTGGGGCTCCCTTGTATGTTACTTCCTGTTTCTCCCTTGTAGCCTTTAAGATTCTCTCTTTGTCTTGGACTTTTGCCATTCTAATCATGGTGTGTTTTGGAGTGGGCCCCTTTGGGGTCCTTTTGATTGTCACCCTCTCTGCTTTCTGGATTTATGTGGCTTTTTCTCTCATCAAATTAGGGAAGTTTTCCAGTATTAATTTTTCTAGCAGGTTTTCTATCCCTTGTTCTTCTCCTTCTGGTATCCCTATTATATGGAGATTATTATCTTTCTTGTTGTCTTGAAGTTCCCTTACCATCCTTCATTCTTTCTGAGTCTCTTTTCTTTTTCTTGTTCTTGCTGGGATTTTTTTCTACCTTGTCTTCCAGCTCACTGATTCAGTTCTCTGCTTCATCTAGCCTGCTTTTGACTCCTTCTACTGTGTTTTCAATTCAAAAAGTGTATTCTTCATTTCCTCTTGACCATTGCTGATAGTTTCCATTTCCTTTTTTGTGTTGATATAGTTTGCAATGTGTTTATTATAGTTTCTATGTAATTTTTGGTAATTCTCAGTGAGCTCATGGAAGTTCCTTAAAACAACTATTTTGAACTCAATATTTGATAGTTGACTTGCCTCTATTTTATTAGCATTCTTTCTGAGGCTTCCTTGTTTCATTTAATTTGGGGTTTCTTTCTTTGTCTTCCCACTTTTTGTGAGACTCTTATTGTTAGCCTCTGCTTCTAAAATTGATCTGTTCTGACTTCCTGAGTTTGTGATGTGAACATCTATGGTAGGAGACCTGTGAGATTCAGTGGTGCATTCTCCTTGATCTCCTGAATTTGCTCCTCTTTGGATGCCATTTATGTTGGCTGTGGATTTATTTGAGTTTTGGTTGTTGTAATCTTCTTTGGTGGGGCCTTCCCTCTGGCTGGTTGACTGAGTATCACTCTGTCCACCAAATCTTGTATGCTGTTGTGCAGGTGATGTCCAAAGAAAATCACAAAGCCAAGAGAAAAAAAACACATCTGCAAAAATATCTCCCTTCCCAACCCCCACAATCTTAGTATCTACAGCAAATGAACCAGTATTAATAAGGGTTTGAAGAGATTAAGACTATTATAAGAAAGGAGAGAAATAAACTATAGTATAAATCATAGTGATTTATTATGCACAAACTTGCTGGACAAGAAATGAATGTTAAAAAACTATGCAGGAAAGGAAATGTCACTAATCATGAAGAAGATCACAGTGGATTTCATGTTGTTAGCCTCTAGTATTTACCAGTGTTTTTTTTTTTTTTTCCTTCTGGTGGTATCAAATGTTCACACCATCTGACCTTAAGCAGCTTCTTCTGAGACTGCCAGAGATCTGCTGTCTAAAGTGGTCTCTTTCAGTTGTTAGTTGCTCACTTTGTACTCCAAAGTCAGGCTTAAGCCCCATAGGGAGGGGCAGCATTCCCCCTGGGGTTGGGGCTATTGTTTCCCCTCAGAATGCTGTTGCTCAGAGGGGAGTGGTCAGCCTGAGCACAATGACAGCTGCAGTATTGGAGATGACTCAACACTGGGATCCTGGCTGCTGCTCTCTCAGTTATCTTCCTCAATCCTCTGTCCCCAGTCTCTCCTCAGGCATTTCTAGTCCACTGTAACCCATCTTTGCTAGGGATTTACTTCTGTAGATGTCTCCCTTAGTTATTAATTTAGCCTCTCTGCACTCAACAGTCAGGCTTAAGTACCACAGAGCAGGGGAAGAGTCTCTCTTGGGGGAAGGGCTGTTGTTTCCCCTCAGGCTACTGCTACTCAGAGGTGAATGGCTTGCCTGAGGAAGATGGCTGCTGCAGTTTTGGAGATGATTATACACCAGGTTCCCTGTTGCTACTCTCTCCGTATTCTCCTCAAATCTTCCATCCCCAGTCTCTCCTCAGGTGTCTCCATCCCACTCTGCTCCTGCCTTTGCTGTAACCCTGGGTAAGTGACAGCAAATGAAAATTTGTGAACTGGACTGTTACAGAAAAGATGACTCAGATGGCCTCAGAGTTTGTGAAGTGGGGTTTATTCACACATGTGGACCCAGAGGAGATAAATTCCAAATTTGGGCCCCAAGCTTAAGCTGGAGTTTGCTTATATTCTTGATACAAGGGAAAAAGGAGGGGGAGAACAACTGCTAAATGCAAACATACAGAAGCAGAAAGCAAAGGTTAGTTTATGACCTTGAGATAACTGCTTCTCTGGGAAAGGCTGCTGTCTGGGAATGGCTGCTGGTCAGCTCCTACCAAAGAATGGCTACTGCCTAGCTATGTCCTCTCACAATCTCCCCTTTGATGCTATAAGGTGCTTTTATCCCTTTAGCATCACTATATGCCTGGCTTTGCAGCTGATGTCATGGGGTAGGTTGTAACTGCTGATACTGGTATTGGTACCGCTGGAGGGCTAACACCTTGGTGGCCACTTTCCGGATCACCGTGGCCTCCAGGTGTTGGATCAAGGTTTGGAGGATGCAGGGCCCCAGATTTATGCCTAGGAGAATTATGAGGATGGGCCCCAGAACAGGCAATATCCACCTTAGCCATGTCTGTGGATTGAATCCAAAATTCCAATCCTCTAGCTCTTGGGCCTGAATTCTGATGTTCTCCTTTAATTCTTTTACCTTTTTTGCTACTATACTGGATTGGTTGACAAAATAGCAACATTCTTCTCCTAGGAACATACATGTTCCACCTTTCTCTGCAGTAATGTGGTCTAAAGCTCTCCAATTCTGAAGGGTTACCTCAGCCAAGGAGTTTATCTGCTGCTGCAGGATAGTCAGGGAATTGGCTACATTGTCCATATCTTTGCTCAGCTGAGCTGACAGCTTATAGTAAGTGGATGCAGACAATTTCATTGCCCTGCCACCTGCCCCGGCCCCCACTGCAAGACTCGCCCCTATAGCTATGGTGGCCCCTACTCCTCTCTTATGCCAGGAGGCTCCCTTTACTTTAGGTTGCAGTAGTTTTCTCATCTCGTTAGGGGTCTGGATGCTGATGCTAGGGGCTAGGAAGGTCCAATTCTGGGACAGGCAATTATAAGCCGCCTTCCCACAGAGAAGGAAGACTCCAGGTTCAGTACAAAGGCTGCTGTTGTTGGGAATATTATGTTGACCAGAGCAGAGCTGGGGGTTGAGTGTTCCCACATCGTTCCTCGGCTCTGCAGTCTGGTTTGCCACCAAACAGGTTAAGTTCATTCCCTTAGCATCTAGGAAGATAATGGTAGCTACGGGTCCTTGGATCACGGTAGGACCTGTGTCTATGGGCTTATGAGCCTTGTTCCAGCTCAGGGGTACTGGAACACCTAGAAAGCCTTTTTTTATATATATATAGGCAAACATACCCAGAATTCTTCTGTGGAGTTAGTAACATTCTAGTATGCTGCATACATGGCGTGGATCATATACTGAACTTGGACTGCTGGGCTCACCCTCCACCAGGCCTCCTGAAAGGCCATCAGGTTAGCCCCTTTGTAGATGACTGCTTCTTGGCCCAACCAGTTTGCTATTTCTTTTGCAGCCTCTTTCTTAGTTTGTTCAAACTCTGTCTGGCTCATTGTACTCAGCTGGTGGTAATAGTTCTAACATACATGTTGACTGGGGTATCCATGTCCCTGACACTTTTAGGACTGGTATCCTACAGTTCCTTCCATTATTCCAGTCTGGTATAATTTCCCTCCCCAAGTACAGAAGAATTGGGGCTATGGCCGAATGCAGCCTGATGGCATGGAGGTGGAGGAGGTAAAAGCTAAGGCTGGAAGTAGGTAGGTCATCATTCCACCACCGAGCCTAATCCTATGCCAGGGGGCACTACATTTACAGACTGGGGCTGAGACAGACCCCACATTTGTCAAACAAAGTATACAATATATCCAATTACAGAGACTACACAGAGATAGACTACTCCTAGGGCGATTCGCTCCCTGGGACTCCATTCTGCCTGGATCACAGTCACTAGTCCAATTCCCAATACTCCTGCAAAGATGCCAATTATAGTAAGAAACCCTGCAGAGCAACAGTCCATCCCCCAGTGTCTTCTCTACTGGTTAGTGTTCTCCAGAGCCTCAGCATGGGTAGTCTGGATGCAGGCTTGGTCTTCGAGTCCTCAGGACCTGCTGCTGCTTTGGCCTGGCTGTAGTGGATCCAAGGGGTGATTCCTGTAACTTTAAGGGCAGTCAGGGTAGTTAGTAACACCAAATGTGGCCCGGTCCACACAGGTTGAAGTGCTTCTTTTTTCCAGTCTTTTACACATACATAACTTCCTGGTTTGAAGGAGTGCACTGGCCCCCCTTGGGGTAGGGGTCCCTGACCCAAACTAGCCCCGTTTATCTTCCCTAAAGTTTCCCCTAGCTTCTGGAGATATTTTGCCTGCCCGAATTCACCTTGCAACCAGAGTCCCCCCTTTCATATGCTGAGAACTGGGGGAGGTCTCCCAAAAACTAGTTCATATGGAGTATATCCTGAGGGGCTAGGGGCGTTTCTCACCCTAAGCAAAGCTAGCTGTAGCAAGTCCTTCCAGGGCAGTCTGGTTTCCTAGTGAAATTTATCTAAGGTTTCTTTAAGAGTCCAGTCCATCCACTCTACTTTCCCAGAGCTCTGGGGTCAATAGGCAGTGTGCAGCTTCCACGTGATGTTCAGAAGTCTGGCTGTTTCGTGGATTACTTGTGAGACAAAGGTTAGCCCGTTATCACTTCCAATGATTAGAGGCAATCCATACCTTGGGATGATTTCCCTCAGTAGTGCTCAGGTGACTTCCTGGCTTTTCTCCGTCTTAGTGGGGAAAGCCTCAACCCATCCAGAGAAGGTGCACACAATTACCAGGATGTATTTAAACCCTTGGCTCGGCTTGACTTCAGTGAAATCTATTTGTAGATCCTCAAAGGGTTATCTGCCTGTGTGTTGTACTCCCGGCCTCATCCCTGGGTTCCCGGCAGCGTTATTCTGAGGACATGTTATGCATTGTGCTGAGGCTGAAGCACAAAGTGCTGCCAGGTTGGGGAAATAAAAATACCTCTTCAGCAGATTTTCTAGGGAGGTCTTGCCCATGTGTGTGAGAGCATGGCACTGCCTTACTAGATTGCTAGCTTGCCCCTGTGGTATGTAAACTTTTCCATTCGGCAGCCTCCACTCCCCTCCGGGGGTCTTTTTACACCCGGCCTGGTGCGCCCACTCTACTTCTGCAGGAACATAGTCCTCTGGGCTAACTTGAATGTCCAGGAGGGGGCCTAACAGCGGAGCAGTTATTTTTGCCTGATCTTCCCCAAGCACCACTGCCTTGGCAGCCTGGTCTGCTTTCTGATTTTCCTGGGCAACTGTGGTATCAGGCTTAAAGTGGCCTTTGCAGTACATGACAGCCACCTCAGCAGGGGCCCATACCACTTCTAGTTGCTGGAGTATTTCTTGTTTATTCTTTATTTCTTTTCCTTCTGCTGTCAACAACCCTCGCTCTTGTTATATAGCACCTTGAATGTGGAGGGTGGCAAAGGCATATTTAGAGTCTGTGTAAATGTTGACTTTCCTGCCTTGGCTCAACTCCAAAGCCCTTATTAACCCCCACAGTTTGGCCCTCTGTGCTGACCATCCTGCTGGCAGTGCTTTGGCCTCTATTATCCCACAGTCATCCACGACCACATACCCAGCGACTCTCCTGCCCCCGACCATATAGCTGCTCCCATCCATGAAGTAGGTGACATCAGGTCAGGCCAGAGGCTAGTCCTGGTGGTCCGGCCAGCTGGCATACACCTCTTCAGTTACTTCGAGACAGTCATGGCACGGCTCTCCAAGCTCTGCTGGTAAGTAGGTGGCTGGATTGACTCGTTTCACGGTCTTAACTTGTACCTTCGGGTTCCCCTGGAGAATGCCCTGGTACTGAGTTAATCGAAGATTTGACAGCCACTTATGTTCCTGCCCGGCAAGGAGACTGTTCACTGCGTGTGGTATGTGAAGGCTGATTTCTTGACCTAGAGTTAACTTGTCTGCCTCTTGCAAGACAGTCACGGCAGCAGCAACTGCCCCCAGACAAGGCGGCCAGCCAGTGGTGACATTGTCCAATTGCTTAGACAGATAAGCCACCGGGTGTTGCCATGGTCTGACAGGCTGGGTCAGGACCCCAAGGGCTACCTTGTCTCTCTCGTGGATATACAGATTAAATAGCTGCCCCGGATCTGGCAGTCCTAGGGCAGGAACATCACTGAAGTGCCTCTTGATACTTTGGAAGGCTTTTTCCTCATTTTCTCCCCATTCTAGGGACTTGGTATCCAGACCCTTCAGGGCCTGGTAGAGGGGCCTTGCCAAGGTGGTGAATCCTGGCATCCATATCTGACAAAATCCGGCCGCCCCAAGAAATTCCCACAATTCCCATCGAGTACGGAGGGGAGGGAATCAGGCTATGACAGCCTTCCTCTCAGTGCTCAGGGCCCTCTTTCCCCATGAGATGAGGAACCCTAAGTATTTTACTTGTTTCTGGAAGACCTGTGCCTTCTTCCAGGACACCCAACACCCTAATTCAGCCAGGCACTTCAGCAGCATGCACGTTCCCTCCCAGCACCATTCCTTCCCTGAGGGCCTTCCCATGATCCTGCCTGTCTTAGGTTGATCCTACCTTGAGGAATCTTACCTGTCATTGGCTAACCAAGTGAGCATGGGGGCCAGGAAGGGTGAAGTAAAAGGAGCAGAGGTGGCACTCCTGCCAGGGAGATAAACTTTGTTTCCTCAATGGCTTATGGTCCCAAGGTCTCTCAGCCTTAGCCACGGAAGGTTACAGCTTCTGAAATCAGGCAGGGAAGTTCCCAGCATCTGATCTCCCCAATTTTTCATTTATAAATCCTAATGTAGCTGCTAAGCCTGTGAAACCTACTATTTGCTGTTCCCCAATGCAATCTTAGGAAAACAACCTCCACATATATCATAAGCACAAATAAGAATTAAAACAAGGGAGCACCCAAGAGCTGTTGGGACCCAAACGCATAAATTCAGTCCATTGAACAAGTTTTTAGGGTTCAACCATTGAACATTATGGGGCACCAAGGGGTTGTTGCCCTCTTCAGGAGGTGCTTGAGTCTCTGCCTCTGTCATTGGGACAGGACCCATATCCTCCACTGGCAGACACAGGCCCAAGAGTGATGGTGTGATTGTCCATTTTCCTTTTTTGCAGTAAACTTTGCAGTGAACTAGTTGTTCAGGGTCAGCTGAGCCATCTGGTCTGTCAGTCGATTGGTTCTTGGCTCCAGGTAGCAGAGCTTGGTGTCTGTTCCGCTCATGATAAGGCTTTACTCTTTTGGCTGGTAGCCAGACAGGACCTATAGGGATGGAAACACACACATATCTTCTTCCCCAAGTTAAGATATCTACAGGGTCCTGCCAAGAGCCATCTCCCTAAGTATCTCTATATGAAACCTGTGGATAAGATGACTTTGGATCCTTCTTGTGAAAATGTTTCTTAATTGGAGTACAGAGTGATTCTTCACAATATAGAAAATTATATGTAAACATGGCTAACATAATCAAATTTGAAGGGAAAAGACTCATGACTCCCTCTTTTTCTGTTTTTTTTTTTTTAAGAAGATTTTTAAAAGTATGACGAGCCCATTCTACAATTGCCTGACCTGTTGGATTATAAGGTATTCCTGTTTTATGTTGGATATTCCAATGCTTAAGAAAAACCTGAGTAGAATATGCAAGGTATCCAGGGCCATTATCAGTCTTAATTTGCTGAGGCTGTCCTAAATGACTGAAGGCCTCAAGCCAATGGGCTGGTATAGTTTTAGCAGATTCTCCTGTTGAGGCAGATGTATGTAGGACACCAGAGTAAGTATCAACAGAAATATGAACATATTTGAATTTTCCAAAAGGAGTGTAATGAGTGACATCTGTTTGCCAAATTACTTGAAAACCTAGTCCTTGAGGATTAACTCCTGTAGATGGGGGTATCTTGCTAAGGGCTTGGCAATCAGGACATTCTTTAATAATTTGCTTTACTTGGAAATACAGGCCCCCTGCTGTTTTTGCAAGCTGCAATGAGTTTAAGTAGCAAGTTAATTGACCTGTTGTTCTCAGGACCTGGTAGCTCCTAGGTTCAGAGTTTTCAAGGAAAGTGGGAAAGATGGGGGTGGTGGTGTGCTCCGCTTAAATATGTTTTAGACAAAAATGGTTAAGCGCTAAGTGCCTTTTGTGACTCGATTGATTAACTGTTCCCTCTGGGAGACTATCCAGTTCTTCCCCAAGGAAACAATTAGTGTTTACAGGTACTGAGTTAAAAAGTGGTACTTAATCATCTGTGGAGAAGGGCTAGTTCTTCCCGGAGGCAGTACACTTAAATTTCATATTCACAATAAAGGGTCATGGCTCCAGCATAAAAAGGAACATTCTTAATAATTTTTAACACGTCACACCCCCATCCCACTTATAGCATGCTTTAGATTAACAAATTTATAATCATAACTTTCAGAAACAGTTTTTTCTCTACCGGCAAATACATTACATTTTTCATTGTTATTGTTGGTAAATTCTTATTGATTACTGTATTCTTTGAGTGTGCTAAAAAGTGAGCTGTCTCATTACCTAGTACTCTTAACAACTTTAGAAAGGCTGGAGAAGAGGAAGGATGGTAACCTGTTCACGGCTTGTTCTGAGGACCAAAGCAGTCCCTGGGCCTTCAAAAGGAAAATTCAGAGTTCTTAAAAGACATATTTTCTCATTATTTTTCTTTCTCTACTTTTTACTGTCTGAGGAAAGTGAGATCTTTTTAAAAATATTTTAATCGCTATTCAAATACAGTTTTCTGTCCTTCATTACCATTCCAACCCACCCACCCAACCCTCCCCAACTCCTTCCCATTTCTACCCCCCTAGTTTTTTGTCCATATGTCTTTTATACTTGCTCCTGTATACCCTTCCCCTTTTCCCCTAAAATTCCCTCCCCCTCCCCTCTGGTCACTGTCAGCCTATTCTCTTTTTCAGTGTCTTAGATTATATTTTGCTTATTTGTTTCTTTTGTTGATTATGTTCTTGTTAAAGGTGATATCATATGGTATTTCTCTTTCACTGCCTGGCTTATTTCGCTTAGCATGATGTTTTACAGTTTCATCCAAGCTGTAGCAAAGACTAGAAGCTCCTTCTTTCTTTCTGCTGCATAGAATTCCATTGTGTAAATGTACCATAGTTTTTTGATCCCTTCATTTACTGATGGGCACCTGGGTTACTTCCAGCATTTCACTATTGTAATTTGTGCTGCTATGAACATTGGGGTGCATACGTTGTTTTGGATTGGTGTTTCAGGGTTCCTAGGATATAATCCCAGTGGTGGAATTGCTGGGTCAAAAGGCAGATCCATTTTTAGTTTTCTGAGAAAATTCCATACTATTTTCCATAGTGGTTGTACCAGTCTGCAATCCCAACAGTGCACTAGAGTTCCCTTTCCTCCACAACTTCTCCAGCACTTGTTGTTTGTTGCTTTGTTTATGCATGGCATTGTGACCAGTGTGAAGTGGTATCTCACTGTGGTTTTAATTTGCATCTCTCTGATAGCTAGCAATATTCAGCATCTTTTCATGTGTCTCTGGATCCTCTGTGTGTCTTCCTTGGAGAAATGTCTGTTCAAGTCATTTGCCAATTTTAATATTGGGTTGCTTGTCTTCTTAGAGTGAAGTTGTGTATATTCTTTATATATTTTGGACGCTAAACACTTGTCTGAGGCATCATTGGCAAATGTGTTTTCCCATACAGTTGGTTCTCTTTTTATTTTAATACTGTTTTCTTTAGCTGTTCAGAAGCTTTTTATTTTGATGAGATCCCATTTGTTTATTCTTTCCTTTATGTCCCTTGCTCTAGGGAACATATCAGTGAAAATATTGCTTTGTGAGATATCTGAGATTTTCCTGTCTATGTTCTCCTCCAGGACTTTAATGGTGTCACAGTTTATATTTAAATCTTTTATCCACCTTGAATTTCTTTTTGTGTATGGTTTAAGTTCGAGCTTGAGTTTCATTTTTTCCATGTATCTGTCCAGTTCTCCCAACACCATTTGTTGTAGAGGACATTTTTACTCCATTTTATGTTGCTGCACACTTTATCAAATATTAATTAAATGTAGAGACTTGGGTTTATTTCTGAGCTTTCCATTCTGTCCCATTGGTCCATGTGTCTATTTTTATGCCAATACCAGGCTGTTTTGATTACAGTGGTCTTGTAATACAGTTTGGTATCAGCTATTGTGATCCCTCCTACTTTGTTCTTTCTCAAAATCACTGCAGCTATTCAGGGTTGTTTGTGGTTCCATATGAATTTTTGAAGTGTTTGTTCTATGTGAAATATACCACTGTTACTTTAATAGGTATTTCATTGCATCTGTAAATTGTTTTGGGTGGTATGGACATTTTGATGACATTAATTCTTCTGGTCCATGAACACATTATATGTATCCATTTATTTGTGTCTCCCTTGATTTCTTTCTTCATTGTTGTGTAGTTTTCTGAGTAAAGATCTTTTACCTCTTTGGTTAGGTTTATTCCTAGGTATTTTATTTTTCTTTTTGCTATATCGAATGGAATTTTTTTCTTGATTTCTGTTTCTGCTGTTTCATTCTTGGTGTATAGGAATGCCTTTGACTTATGGATACTGACTTTGTATCCTGCTGTTTTGCCAAATTTACTCATTGGGTCAAGCAGTTTTTTGGCTGAGTCTATTGGATTCTCTATGTACACTATCATGTCATCTGCAAACAGTGACAGTTTTGTTTCCTCCTTTCTGATTTGGATGCCTTTTATTTCCTTTTCTTGTCTGATTGCTGTGGCTAAAACTTCCAATACTATATTGAATGGAAGTGGTTAAAGCGGACATCCTTGTCTTGTTCCTGATCTTAGTGGAAAAGGTTTCAGTTTTTGCCCATTGAGTATGATGTTGGGTGTAGGTCTCTCATATACAGCCTTTATTATGTTGAGGAATATTCCCTCTATTCTCACTTTGCTGAGTGTTTTTATCATAATTGGGTGCTGTACCTTCTCAAGTGCTTTTTTCACATCTATTGATATGATCATGTGATTTTTGTCTTTGCTTTTGTTTATGTGGTGTATTACATTTCCTGATTTGTGAATATTGTACCATCTTTGCATCCCTGGGATGAATCCCACTTGGTCATTGTGTATGATCTTTTCAATGTATTGTTGGATGTAGTTTGCAAGTATTTTATTTAGGATTTTGGCATCTATATTCTTCAGCAATATTGGCCTGAAGTTTTCTTTCTTTGTTGTGTCTTTATCTGGGTTTGGGATTAGGGTAATGCTGGCTTCATAAAAAGAGTTTGGGAGTCTTCCGTCATTTGAATTTTTTGGAATAGTCTTTGAAGGTTAAAGGTTAACTCTTCCTTAAATGCTTTATAGAATCCTCCTGTGAAACCATCTGGTCCAGGGATTTTTTGTGTCAGGATTGTTTTGATTACTGCTTCAATTTCATAAGCTGTTATTGGTCTTTTCAGGCTTCCTGCTTCTTCTTCATTCAGTTTTGTAAGATTATATTTTTCTAGAAATTTCTCCATTTCACCTAGGTTTTAAAATTTCTTGGCATACATTTCTTCATAGTAATTTCTTACAACCCTTGGTATTTCTGTTGTATCAGTTGTAATCTCTCCTTTTTCATTTCTGATTATGTTTATTTGGGTCCTCCCTTTTGTTTTCTTGATGAGCCTGCTTAAAAGCTTGTTGATTTTGTTTATCTTTTCAAAGTACCAGCTCCTGAATCTATTGCTCCTTAGAATTGTTCTTTTAATCTCTATGTCGTTTAATTTTTCTCTGATCTTGGTTATTTCCTTCCTTCTACTTGCTCTATGCTGTCTTTGTTGTTGTTCCTCGAGTTCTTGTAGGCATAGCATTAGGATGTGTTTGTAATGTTTCTATCTTTTTTAGGTAGTCTTGTATTCCTATGAACTTCCCTCCTAGGACAGTCTTTGCTGTGTCCCATAAGTCTTGGATTGTTGTGAGTTTGTTTTCATTTGTTTCTAGGTACTTTTTGATTCCTTTCTTAATTTCATTCTTGACACATGCATTGTTTAATAGCATGCTATTCAATCTGCATGATTTTGAGTATTTTGGTTTTTTTCCCTTGGGGTTGATTTCTAGTTTCATTCCTTTGTGGTCAGAGAAAATGCTTGATATGATTTCGATTTTCTTGCATTTGTTGAGGCTTCTTTTGTGTCCTATTATGTGGTCTATCTTTGAAAACATTCCATGTACATTTGAAAATAATGTGCATTTTGCTTCTTTGGGATGAAGGGTTCTATATATATATCAGTTAAGTCCATTTTATCTAGAGCATTTTTCAGTGCCACCATATCTTTGTTGATATTTTGTTTGGAAAATCTGTTTATTTTTGACAGTGAGGTGTTAAAATCCCCTTCTACAATTGTGTTGCTGTCAATATTTTTCTTGAAGTCCTCTAAGATTTTCTTTATGTATTTGGGTGCTCTTATGTTGGTTCCAAATACATGTACAATGTTTATATCTTCTTGGTGGATTCTTTCTTTGAGTATTATGTAGTGACCTTCTGGGTCTCTTTTTACAGCCCATTTTGGGAAGTCTATTTTGTCTGATATGAGTATTGCTACCCTGGCTTTTTTTTTCCTGTCTGTTTGCTTGGAAAATTTGTTTGCAGTCCTTCACTTTCAGTCTGTGTAGATCTTTTGTCCTGAGGTGGGTCTCTTTTAGGCAGCATATGTGTTGGTCATGATTTCTTATCCATTCAGATATTCTGTGTCTTTTGATTGAAACATTTAATCCATTTACGTTTAAGGTTATTATTGATAGGTACGTATTCATTGCCATTTTCGTACCCATGTGTCTGTCTGTCTGTCTGTCTGTCTGTCTCTTTCTCTCTCTTCCTTCTTTTCTTTAAAGCAGGCCCTTTAGCATCTCTTGCTGAGCTGGTTTGGTGGAGGTGTATTCTTTTAGACTTCTTTTTTCTCGGAAGCTCCTTATTTGGCCTTCTATCTTGATTGAGAGCTTTGCTGGGTAAAGTAGCCTTGGTTGCAGTCTTCTGGTTCTCATTACTTGGAATATTTCTTGCCATTCTCTTCTGGCTTAGAGCATTTCCATTGACAATTCAGCTTCTAGCCTTATCGGGGTTTCCTTGTGTGTTACTTCTGGTTTCTCCATTGCTGCCCTTAAGATTCTCTCTTAGACTTGAAAATTTGCCATTTTAATTATGATGTGTCTTGGGCCTCTTTGTGTTCCTCTTCATTTGGGACTCTCTGTGTTTTTAGGATTTGTGCTACTTTTTCTCTCATCAAATTAGGGAAATTCTCCATCATTACTTTTTCAAATAGTTTTTCTATCCCTTGCTCTTCTTCTTCTCCTTCTGGTATCTCTATTATATGGATATTAATATGTTTAATATTATCTTGCAGTTCTCTTATTCCCTCTTCATTATTTCTTAGCCTCTTTTCCTTTTCTTGCTCTTCTGGGTTGTTTTTTTCTACTTTATCCTCCAGCTCACTGATTCGATCTTCTGCTTCATCAATCCTGTTTTTGATTCCTTCTACGGTGTTCTTCTGTTCAGGAACTGTAGTCTTCATTTCCTCTTGGCCCTTGTTGATAGTTTCTATTTCCTTTTTCATGTTGATATAGTTTGCAGTTGAATTCATTGTAGCTTCCCTGTAGTTTCTGGTAGCTCATTGTGAGCTCATTGAGTTTCCTGATAATCATTGCTTTGAGCTTAATATCTGATAGTGGAGTAGCATCTATTTCATTTAGCATTCTTTCTGAGACTTCCTCCTTTCCCTTCCTTTGTGGATTGTTTCTTTGTCTTCCCATTGTTTGTGAGACTCTTGTTGTTAGCCTCTGCCTCTTAAATTGATCTGTTCTAGCTCCCTGGGTTTATGGTGTGGACTTCTGTAGTAGAATACCTGTGAGATTCTGTGGTGCTGTCTCCTTTGGGTATCCTGGTGTTCACAGCTTCCACCTACTTGTTTTTGTCATCAGTTGGAGGGGTAAGGCAAAATGGTTTAAGATAGCAAGAGAATATTCTCTGATATTTACAGTAGCAGCTGGTAGAGAAGAAATAGGAGATCCCTTGGCTATGTATGGTGTTAACTGTGATATTCTACCCAACTAGCCACTTTTTAGAAAGGATGGAAAAAAGATAAGACTCTTGTTGTGGAGGGAAGGATTATGAGTTGGATCTAGAAATCAGTGAGGTTGTGGGATGTCAGATTCTGAGGTCAGGTGGTAGTAAAGGATAGTAAACAGTTGTAGTGTGAGAGAGAATAGAGTTAACCACTACAGTAATAGATTTCAGTAAACTGTGAAGTGGGCTAAGATGGGGGGGGTCATGTAGTATTTACAATTGTATGGAATAGCTATTTTTTACAGTAATGTTAGAACAACAATCATATTACAGAATCTATGAAATCTAGATAACAAAAATAGGGAGTATAGGACCTTCAGTAGTGTACTAATGGAACTCAAATGAAGTGAAGGACAGTAAATTAGCAATGCACAATGAATGAGATGACAGGGGAAACCTGTCAAATGATACAATTTAACCAGTCAAGCCAAGAAGACTGTATAGAAAGAAGAGAAATACAAAAATACTATTAAAATAAAAAATGTAAGAATAATGAAAAAATAATAATACCAATATGCAATAACTTGCAGGTTCTCTGTAATAGCAAGGTGAAATTTGTCTCACTCGCTGTCTCAGTTGTTGGGATTCCCCCTCTTTGGGTTCAACTCTGGTCTTTTCAGAGTTCCTTTTTTGTTGTTTTGTTTGTTTTTATTTTTTTTGTCTTACTTGTGGGTATTTAAAAAGAAAAAGGGAAAGGAAAAAAGAAAGAATAAAGCAAAAGGAAGAGATAAAATTGGAAAGAAAGGAAGAAGGAATAAAGTTAAAAGCAAAAGGAATTGAGAGATATAAAAATAATAAAATTAAAAAATAAAAATACTTTTAAAAATCAAACAAACAACAACAACCAAAATACTTCTTGTTGGTGTCAAACCTGCCAAACCAGTTTTTCTGGTCTTTCTGGCTATAGCAGGCTTAGGGGTGATTGGTTTTGTTTTTCTCCCTTCCTATTCAGCACACAGTTGCACACTCTCCTGAGAGCCAGTCTGGTTCCTCTCCACAGGGCCCTGGGTGTGGGATCCAGGCCCTACCAGGCATGCTTCCCTCAGGTTTCTGTGCATTGCCTTGGGTCTCCTACAGGGTGTGCACTTCCCCCAGGGTTCATGGTTGTGGGCTCCGGGGCTTCTAGGAAGTGTGCACCTCCCCTGGGTATATGGTTGTGTGCTGTGGGTCTTCCACAAAGCACACTTTCCCTGGGTTCGGGCATGGGTGCATGGGCAGGCTGCCCTCAGTCTCACGGGCTTGGGTGTGCACTCTTCTCAGGGCTATGCATGGGTGCTCACAGCCCCTATGGGTTTACCACTCAGACCTCACTCCCCTCTCTGTGCCTTCAAGCAACCGGGTCTCCCTTGGTGGTGCTCAATCCCTGTTTGGCTGGGGAGGGAGTGATTGACCAAGCTCTCTCCCAAGAGCCCTGTGGGAGACTCAGCGAGCCCCAGGCCTGGGGCTGCAGCTTCCTGGGTCCCCCCACTGATCCCTGGGCCTTTATTTTCCTGAAGCACTCTCCTTACCACATGGTTTTTCAATGTCCGCTATAATATTTGATCTCCTATTTTCATATATGCTGTGGGACTATTGGCTGTTTGCTCTGTCCCTCCGTAGATTGGCTAGGTTTTTCTCCCGTGTTTAGAGGGAAGTGGAAACTGTTCCTTCCTACCATGCCACCATCTTCCCTCTCTGAATTTCTATAAGTCATGATACCATAAAAGTCCTAGAGGAAAAACACAGGTAGGAAAATCTCCAAGATTCCGTGCAGCAATATTTTCACCCTGTATAGATGCTTTTGGAAAGGACTTTCTTCATTGCCCACAGTTCTGGCTCATGCTCTAGGAGGTAGATAGATCAGCTCTAGTTTGGGAACAGGTTGCCCCACTGAGACCAGGAGGCCACAAGGCTCCAGCATCACCTCCTGGTATAAGGTCTTCTGGTCCGTGTCCAGATGTCCCCACTTCTCCCTAGTGAGTGGCCACATCTTTAAATGATACCAATGCCAGCACCCACACCACCATGGGGCCCAGTGTGACCTGGGATCTCAGTGCGCACCATGTAAAACCAGGGCGTCACCTCCAGGAGCTGCAGGAATGAACGGCAGGACTGGTACCCAGGCTGTGAGAGTGCTCAATGGGCTACCCTGTTTCAGGCCCAGTCAAGGCTCATACAGAAAGGTGGAAGTAGTGGCTGAGTCACAAAGATCCTCTAGAAAGTGACCGATGCCAGGCAGCATTCTAACCAGTAAGGTGGTTACAGACATAAGTAGGGAAGTGATATCTTATTCCTTTCTGCAAACAATCAATTTAAATTATTTCTGAGTGGAATCCTTATGATGTAACATTAGAGATCTTATTGTATTTACTAGAGGTTTAGCAAAATATTTTGATACTGAACAGTTCCTTTCAAAACAAAAACAAAATCCAAGCAAACCAGTATTTTTAAATTAAATCCTCTAAAGGAGGGGGTGAGACACTGACTTAGACTCTTATCTCACATCACTTCATGTTATTTCGACTTCTGCCCAACTTTTTCCTAAATAAGTCTAAAATCCCTCATTAGGGAGACATTCAGCAGCCCCCCAAAACTGCTGAACTAGCTTCAAACATTTCTCTTGTTCCCCAGAGAGCCCATTCCCTATGGTTGAGGATTCACAGAAACCTTTAAAGATTTTTTTAACAAATAAAAGAACCTTTTTCTGAAATTCCTCCTGCTGCAAGCATGGCAATTACAAAACCAGTCTCAATTTTGCCTTTTCTCCACCTGTGCCTTTAAATCCTTGTGCCAGTGGATGGAAGCAAAAGGCAAAACTTAAGGAGCCACAAGAGGTGGCTTAAAATTCAGCAATTTGCTGAATTGCTTATAAATTGTCCTGTAACTAGTTCATGTTTTTAAAACCGATTAAAGGGAAAATCTGCTTTTTCCCCCAACTGTAGACCTAGTTGGGGGTTGTGTCGTGGGGGTCAGTTTGTGGGTGTTTTAACAGTGATGTGGTGAGCACCCTTGTGGCTCTTAACTGCTTGACTGGAGCCCTCAAGGTTGCAGCAAAAGCTTGAGAAAAAGAGCAAGGCTCCTGCTTACTAAAGAAGGTACAGTTGCAAAGCAGTCTCAAGAGAGGGCGACCTAGGAAGAAAGACCCTTTTCCTCTGAAATCCAACACACCCTATGATATTCCCAAATAGCATTCGGAGTCATCAGCCCTTGCCTGGGCTAATGCGTGTGTACTCCAACCAAGTTGGTGTGTTGTCCACAATGACGACTTGTAGTCCTGGGTCCTTGTTCATGGGAGCTAGGTGATGTGGACCTCAGCTCATGGGGTCCAAGACATTGTGGATGGGGAAAATACATTCACAGATACTACCGAGTCCTGTGGTGGAAAAGGGCAAGCAGCTTCATTCTCAAGGGGAGCAAGAAGCCATGGCCTCTGCCATGGCAGGCTTTTATTCTATCTCTGGGCACATTATATGATGGTCCTCATTTACTATGCCCAGGTTCACTTTAACAGAAGTGAACAGAAGTAGTTACCTTTTACAGAAGTGGTTACCTTTTACAGAAAACAAAGGCGCCAGTGCTGCTAATCACATCACAGAAGGAGGATATTTGCAAATGAAAAGGCAAAAGTGATTGAACCAGTTATACTTATCCTTGGAAGGTTTGGCATGGATTTTATGAAGTTACAGTAAGCACTTGCTGTCTCAATTCAGTGTGAGGGAATTTTAGCAAAAGCAAGTCTCATAGCAGTCTAGGTACAATGCAGGCCTGATTACCCATGGGAAAACCTATCTGTGGGTGTGGATCCTGTGCATCTCTGAGTGGGAGCTGGGCCCATGCCATGCAGAATGGCCTCCTCAAGGCTTCTGTCTTGCTATTTTTTGGTTGTTTGTTCTGGGTAGTTTCTCCACAATTTAGTTGTAATTCCAGACTGCTCCTGGGAGGAGGTTAGTGTGGCTTTCACTTATATGAGGGTGCAGTCATAGGATATGCCCTCAGGTCATGTGTCTCAGGTTACACAATTTTCTGGAGGTGGCAGAACTTTTGAGTAGATCTAGCCCCAGTGTGTGTGCGTATGTGTGTTTGTGTTCAGGGAGTTCACAAATGTAAATATATTCAATAAGATGGAAAATATTAAAAATACCTATAACTTCTTAATGTTCCACCTTTCCTATTTTGAATAGGTTGAAAGGGCAGATTGTTGCTGGATGATACTTTTAATTTGTAAGACCAGTTCCCATTTACATATAATGGAAGGCAATGAGACCTCATGATTAAAAGTGAGATGGCAAGATTTCACACCCCTGCTGTCATCACCTGTGAGCTGTGTTATTGTGAGGAAGTTTTTCAACTTCTCTATGCCTCAGCTTCTTTATCTATAATGTGGGGGTAGTAGTACTGTCTGTTTCTCAATAAATAAATACTACTTTCATATCTGGTAAGCAAAACTCAGCGAATTTCCCCCATATTGCTTTAACTTATGTTGCATGAAATAATATATCCAGCTGGTCTTCAGTTTAAAAGACAGTTGAATTCAATTATGTAAAACACTGTGTGAGGTACAGTAAAGATACATGTCTGCCCTCAAGTGCCTTACAGTCTCTTAGGAAGATGTGGCATGTGGCCACTGAGACTTCATGCGAGTCCTTTAGAAAATTCCTGCAAAAGAAGTCCCTATCAAAGACTCAGCTTCCTCCTGAGGAATTAAAACTATGGTTCTGGAGGAAAGAATGGAATGTTTACTGAGCACCGCTGTCTGCCTAGCTCTTTTCCAGGTACCTTGGGCATATCAGAGACCAAAAGCCAAAAACTGCCACTTTGATAGAGTTTACATGTATATAAATATAGATAATAAATATTAAATGATATTGTATAAAAGGAAACTATACACCATATTAGAAGGTAACCAGTACTTTGGAAAAAAAGCAAGACAAGCAAGGGTCATTGAAGGGCTGAAGAGAAGATACAATTTCATAATGCACTGTGAGAGGACAGAAAGATGGAAAATGTTAAAGAAAAGTCAGGAGACATGGGACATAATACCATCTAAAAATTGTTTCCTGAATAAGAGTTAAGAGAATGGACAGGAGTATATACTCACAATAATAATAGAAGAAAATTACATCAAACTGAATAAAACAGAGATTCTCCAAGTGGAGTCCCTAACCAGAAGCAACAGCTTCATTCAGGAATCTGTCAGAAATGAAAATTCTTGTGCTCCTTCCCAGACATGCTGTCTCATAAATTCTGGGCTGAGACCTAGCTGTCTGTATTTTAACAATTCCTGCAGGGGGCTTCAGGGGACCCCCAACAACTATTCAAAAAACTACTGGAATAAAACACCCTCCTGAGTTGGAAAGTGCTCACTTAGTGAAGATAGGATAGGGAAAAGTAACCACACCTATTCCACTGAAGTATACCTCAGAACACAAGAGAACAGGGAAATAATAAAATCATTCAGGGAAGAACAGAAAGGAAAAAGAAATCACTCATGAAAGACAACCAGTCATTTAACACTAGCTATCTCATCATTAACAATGGCTTCAAGAAAGCAAGGACATCATATCCACAGAGTTCTGAGGAACAGTAGTTTACATCTCCAAAATCAATGTTTAGGTAAATCATCATTTGGTTGGGAAAAAAGGCATTTCAGTCATGCAAGGATACAAAAAAATCTATTTTTCCATGGCCTCCTCAGAAAAACACAAGAAACAAACAAACAAAAAGCACAATTACTCAGTTTTAGTTCTATTCCTATGAAAACTGAATCCAAAGTAAACAGGTGAAGATGATAAAAGAATCATGTAAAATTCATGACATCTAAATAGTTGTTGACTGTAAAACTGCAAACAATTGAAAAAATTTAGGTGGAATTAAGGTGGGTAATGGTGATAGAAGTTTAAATAGTTTGAGAAGAAGAAAAAGAAATAACATATTGCTGCAGTTTTTACCTTTCCTTTTTAGGGAAAAGGATATCACTAGTGATGAACATTAGACATTCTGAGGAAGGCATAGGTTTATATAACTGAGGTAAAAAATTAAGATAATCCTTGGAGAATACAAATAGTCCTTATAAAGTTTTCAAATATTAGAGGTAAAAAGTAGAACAAAGAACCTCAAGTTAAACCAATAATTGACAAGAAATTAAAAAATAGGAACACCAAGAACACTTTAGAATAGACAAAAAGCCAGCACACACTTACTAGTAACCTTAGTAAATATAAATAGGTTAACTTCTACCATTAAAAAACAAAGAGTTTTTTATTTAATAAAAAATAAAAATAGTAAAATTCAGCATTATTGTTTATAAGAGAGGAACATAAAGATAAAAGAACACTGAAAATAAAAAAATAAAAATATAATCAACATGAAAAGGGAGCTGACTGTATGAGAGAATATATTTGCCAAAGATACATTAGACAAGGGTTTAATCTCCAAAATATACATCATATATAAAGAATTCATATGACTCAACACCAGGAAGATGACCCAATTAAAAAATGACAAAGGACCTGAATAGACACTTCTCCAAGAAAGATGTACAGATGGCCCATAGGTGCACGAAAAAAAAAATGCCCAACAGCACTAGCCATTACAGAGATGCCAATTGAAACCACAATGAGGTACACCTCACACCCATTAGAATGGCTATCATTAATAAATCAACAAGCAACAAGTGCTGATGAGGTTGTGGAAGGAAGGGAGCCCTAATTCATTCATGATGGAAATGCAGACTGGTGCAGCCACTGTGAAAAACAGTATGGAATTTTCTCAAAAAACTAAAAATGGAGTTGCCTTTTGACCCAGTGATTCCATTGCTGGGAATATACTCTAAGAATTCTGGAACACCAATTTAAAAGAACTCATGCATCCCTATGTTCATAACAACACTATTTATAATAGCCAAGTGTCAGAAACTGCCTTAGCTTCCAAAGGTAGATGAATGGATTAAAAAATCTGTGGTACATTTATACAATAGAATTCTACACAGCAGAAAGAAGAAGGAATTCCTACCTTTTTGCTTCAGATGGATGGAACTGGAGACTATTATGCTAAGTGAAATAAGCCAGTTGGTGAAAGACAAATACCATATGTTCTCACTTATAAGAGGAATCTAATGAACAAATCAAACTAACAAGCAAAACAGAACCACAGGCATGGAAACATGGAACAGACTGACAGCTGCCAGATGGTGGGTGGGGGGAATGATAGAAAGAAGAGGAAGGGACTAGTCAAAGAACATGTATGAATGACCCATGGATATGGACAACAGTGTGGGGATTGACTGTGGGAGCAGGGGGTAGACTGGGTAGAGTAGGGCAAAGGGAGAAAAATTGGAACTGAAATAGAACAAAGAAGAAAAAGAAGTAAAAAAAAAGAAAATCAATTGCCAAGAATCCTAAAAAAAATTAGTATTCATTACATTCAATAGATTAATCAGGCATATCAGTTTTAATAGTTAGACAAAATATAACTTGAGATGAAAATGTCCAAAATATTATAATTCTTATTGGTAGAGGAAGCAACCTGTCAAATAAATATCAATCACCTAACCATGCAGCTTTAAGTGGAGGACACAACTGATAGAAACACAATGAGAAGTAACAAAACCACATCATGTGGGGGATGATAATGTGGACAAAGACAATGAACAGGTCTGATGTGACTGATATGCAAAACCTGCACCCAACATACACATTGTGACCTTGAGGACAGGGCTAGGATATACAGACAATATATGCTTGAGAGGGGAGGTGATGGTTTTGAAAATGAAGTGAAACATTTAGTTTGGGACATAATCTTTTGGGGGAAAAGAAGACCCTGGAAAAAAAAGGTAAAAGGCACAATTATTTTCTTCTATTTCACCATTTTCATTCTTTTCACGTGGTATTTGAACATAGAAGGAGCTCAAGAGAGCAGAAATCATGAAACCAGCTTAAGGCTTTATCATATAAATTATGTGGACAAGCCAAAAAAATGTGAAGTGGAAAAGATAAACAGTGCTTTGCAGGAAAAAGGTGACAAGAACACAATGTAAAGGGTATTTGGTCCTCAGCCAAGATCAGCAGAAATACAATTTTGCTGTTCTGCAAGTATTGACCAGGAAGTTACAGAGGCAATGAGGGCAAATAGTCCTTAATTATCTCAAACTAAAAGAGAACATGTATGAATGGTGACCCGATGACCTTTACCACATCTAGGTTATCCCCTGCCCCGCCCCCGCCTCTCCCTCCTCTCTCTGGTTCTCTCTCTTTCCCACCTTTCCTGTTTTTCATCCATTCATTCTTTTCTCATGGAGAACATATATTTTTTTTAATTATAGGTAACATTCAATATCATTCTGTATTAGTTTCAGGTGTACATCACAGCGGTTAGAATTCAGGGGTGTCAAACTCATTTTCACCAGGGAGCCACATAAGCCTCATGGTTGCCTTCAAAGGGCCAAATGTAACTTTAGGACTGTATAAATGTCTTACATTTATAGGACTCCTTATAATTTTAGGATTCCTTAACAGTTAAGTGAGAGCTCAGCATTGCTGCAGGGTAGAAACAAGGTGCTGGGCTGGGTAAAACAAGGCAGGGGGCTGGATTCGGTCCATGGGCCTTGTGTTTGCCACCTGTGGATTAAACAACCCCTCCCTTCCTTCCTTCCTTCCTTCCTTCCTTCCTTCCTTCCTTCCTTCGTTCCTTCCTTCCTTCCTTCCTTCCTTCCTTCTCTCCCTCCCTTCTTCCACAGAATTGAATTCTGTGGACCAATTTCAACCACAGGAATACTACAACATCCAAGTCAATGATAACAAACCTCAAATAAAAACCCAACAAATGGCTTTCAGTGCAGGACAACAGCTGTGGGGAATTCTGGCTGTGGGCACCTGGAGTCTAAGGGAAGGCATGTATGTGTGGCCATGTGAAGAGCATTCTGTTAAGTCAGATAGATCCCTAGAGAGTGATTACTGGTCTCATGGAGTATCCTGGACCTTTTCACTTCCTTTGCCTCTTTTTTTAATCATTCACCTGTCCTTTTTTTTTTTCCTAAGAAGAATGACCCAGAAGGTATAAAGAAGTTGAAAACTGTTCTCTTTTTAAACAGCTGTAATACCAAAATATAATGCAGGGAGAAGCAAACTAAGTCACCAAGAAAAGTGACCATTAAAATTTGGCATTTTTTTTTCATGGAGTTTTCCTAAGACAGAAAACACTGGCCTCAGGTTTTTCAGTGTAAAACAGAAGAATGTTAAAATCATGTGTATGCTTGTGGGTTGGTTGTGTTTGTGTATACATTATGTATTTGTGGATGCTTTTTTGTGTTTATGTGTTTGTGATGCACATACGGAGGTATGCGTGTTAGCGGCCAGGCATAACTCTTCACATTAAGATAAAATTTCTAAATGTATTTTGTTAGTGACTAGACTGCTTAAAAGATCAGCTTTATTTAACCCTGAGTAATGACTGTTTATCCCAAGTGTCCTGTCCGTTAGCATAGCAGCAGAGCACTTGATCCTACCTAAGCCATGTTCTTGCTAGTACACAATCTGCAAAGCAGATGGACTTGGAATTGACCAAAATCTGCTGCCCCAACTTCCACTCATGATGAAATTTATGCAGCCAAACAATGAACATTCTGGTCAACCTGTCCAATTAATTAAACTGAAAATGCATTGCCTACAAAGTGATGATGATGCTCCTATGATAATGAGAGAATGGTGTTTTTCATCATTCCAATCAAACATGTTTAATCCTGAACAAGGTGTCAACCATGCAATTAAAATGATGCGGGGATTCAAATGGTGAAGGTGGAGGCACCAAGGAGTGGACTCTGAATCCAAAGGCAAAATTTGAAGGCATTCAATTAGACCCGGGTTTCAGCTGCTGGGACACTGGTCACACTGCAGCCCAGTCCCTCTGTATGTCCATGTTACTGAGGGTAGAGTGCTGAGGGACAACACAGGCAGGAAAGACACTGCCTTGCACCCACTTAGTGCTCTGGGGTTATTGCTGCTTCTGGCAGGTAAAGAGGCAGAAATGAGGCAATCAAGTTACCTTCTTTTAGCAACACCATGAAAAGGAAAACAGATACATTCAATGATCATTCATGCAAGTCTGCCATATATTTTGATTTGTTATGAAATATATTACAAGTTGACAACAAATATATTTCAGATTTATTAAAATAGGTGTGTAATACAAAGCACAAAAAAAAAAACAATAAACCTGACACTTCTTGAGGCTGACCCAAGATGACACACAGTTTCTCTGTGTTCTGAGGATCAGTGCTGTGTTCAAGAGTGCCCTCCCCACAATTTGCAAAAACACTTATGCTTAGGGTGAAAATAAACCCCATGTTAAAATACCATGATTCCAGAATTAGTAGAACAAATCTGAAATACACAACACTTAAAAACACTTAAATTCTCATTTAGCATTCATGAAGTGATTACAGACATTCATAACTGCATCTAAGAGAGTGTGCATACAATATAGTTCAAACTTAAGCCAAATATGCAAAAAAGTACTTCAGCCCAGTGTAGCAGAGGACAAAATCTGTTGAAAGAAAACACTTGCCACTGTACAGATAAAAAGAACAATTCAGGAAAAGAATTCTAGATTTTCTTCCTAAAATATGTGGGCATTAACTCTAAGAACAGACCAAACCACAATTTATTTTTTTATGAAAACAGTTCAGTTAATGTTAGTTCCTGGTATCTGGAATGGAATAACTATTTGTTGTTGTGTAAGTGGGGAATTTTGGATTATTGTCCTTTTATTTTCATTGACTTCACAAGCCACACAGATTTAAGCAGTGGGTTTTGCACCCAGATAGGAGCAGATGTTTTTAGGAGTCATATCTCAGATTCCAAAATGAACCTATTGTTTAAAATGATGGAAAAATGTAGATTCATTGCATGATTTGTAGCTGCTAGAATGAAATGTTTTCCTGTTTTCCTGATCTAGACAATGGAGAAGCTCAGAAGAAAAAGAATACAAAAAGGCTTTCCTATATTTGCTTTAAAAAACTGCATTATTTTGAAATTTAGTACATTTTTTGTCAAATCTCATTTCTCCTGTCTTAGTTTTCACAAAATATTTATGGAAAAGAAAGTTGGAATAAAAGTAACTAATGATAAAATCCATGTTCTTCAAAGGTTGCTCTCTGCTAAGAGTCCATTGCAATATGCTCTAACAATTGCTAATGATTAGAACATGAAAGAGAATAGCGATACACACGTGTGTTTAAAAGAAAAGAGATTCATTTCCTACTCAGTTCCTCCTTCATGATGTACATGAGCATGTATTACATGCTTAACTTTTTATTCTACTAGTTTGCCTAATCATGGGAACGTGTGAGGAGGAGACTTTGCCAAGGGCTGTTAGGCTACCATTGAAAAACACTTACGGCTATAGATGGCCTCGTAAAGCCTGGCAGTGACTGCACACCAGAATCTTCCTACCTTCAATCCAGAAACTGCTTAATTCACCCACTTAATTCTGCTGGGAAAACACCATGTGAATGTGTAGCATCACAATGTCACCAATGCAATGATCAAGCTGCTCTTGATGCCTGTTTATACCTCGAGAGCATGCTGTTCAGCAGTGGTAGTTTATCATACAAAGGATGCTCACCAAGTTCACCACTCCCTAGACATTTTTGGGTAGTTTCCCTAACCTTGGTTTTGTCCATGCCTCAGATTTCCCAGGAAGAACTGCCCTCCTGCATCAGGCCTCTCCAAATAATAAGGAAGAAAAGAGCAATGATTGTCTCTAAAAGTCAGAAATGGGCCAAATGGGCTGCATGTTCAAAGGTGTCCTCCCCTTTAAATTATCTGCCTTCGGAGGTGAAGGGTAGGAATAAGTGGGTTTGTCCCAAACATGATTTCCAAAAGCTCCCTATAATGATTGAACTATGGAAATACTATTTGGACAAAAGTGTCCATTACTTTTGAGACTGTTATCGAGTAGAACCTTCTCCCTCTCCCCATTGACTCACTTGTTCTGCTGCTCGGCAGGTCAGGGGTAGCACAGCACTTGATCTGTCCCTGCCCAGAGACATGGTTGGAGGGGTCTGCACATAGCAGAGCTACCTCTCCACATGCTCATTTCCACCCATTTTTCTGGCTGTGTCACAGCCAAGCTACCTGGGGCCCCTGTGAATAAATGGGCAGTTTGCCAATGGCCACGTAGCTGTTGGGCACTTATTCATCCCTTGTTATGGCCCCGAACTCGGCAATGCAACAATTTGAATGTCTCAGAATTATAGCAGTATTGAATTCGAAGAAAAAAAGAATCTGTTTGAAACCAGTGGTTTCATCAGATAATCTGCCTGAGGTCATCCAGGTGAAGGATCTTGGCCACAGGTGGGCAGTGTCATGAGATCAGAACTCACTGACCTTTGGAGGGCCAACTCTGCTGGAGCAGATTTTGAGAAACTGCTATTTATCAACCCATTTATTCCCTTGTGGGTTCCACAATGGGAATCTGTGCAGTCTCCTTGGTATAGGGGGTTAAGTGGCCTATTCCTACCACAGAAAAATTTAAACACAGACCAGAAAATGAGGTAGAGCTATAGAAGAATTGAACACTGTGAGGCAAGTTTAGTAACCTCAGCCACTTAGAGACCTACAGGATCACAGAGGACTTAGGCAAAGCTGAAAGTAGGAATGTCTTCATTATAAAAAAAAAAATGAAAAGGAAACTGTAAATGTCTAGGAGTAAAACTGTTGAATTTGCATTTCTTTCATTCAAGTACAGATACTGGTTAGCAACACTTCTGACCAAATATTTAAAATCACCTGAATGGCCAAACAGTTGGTCCCCATACAACAGACTGCCAAGGGTCCATCTTATGGCTAGCGGACACAGCTTTTGTCTCCTTAAGTGTTAAACACCACTCATTCCAAGTGAAAACTGACTTTAAAAAACAAAAGTTTCAAACCCCAGAGCCTTCATCTTTCCTTTTACACTCCCCTGCAGTTTTCCATTTTCTTTAAAAAATAATAAACTGTAGCATCTACATTTCAAAATTGGTCAAAATATAATGTGCTTAACTCTGAAGGCTGGCTGTGTACCTGCCACTACTCACACCCATGGGGTTGAACTCCGGGACAGAGTTTGCATTTCTAAGGCAAAACCAGAAACAATAGGGCACAGGTGGCAAGTACAAGGCCTGTGGACCAAATCCATCCCTCCACCTTGTTTTATCCCCCTGCCCTGCACCCTGTTTCTACCTGGTGGCAGTGCTGAGCTCTCGCTTAACTGTTAAGGAGTGGTTACATTTATACAGCCCTAAAATTACATTCAGCCCTTTCAAGGCAACAGAGAGGCTGATGTGGCCCCCAGTGAAAATGAGCTTGACACTCCAGCAATAGGGTATCTACTTTCTGAGAGAGAGTTGGGAGTCTCTGGAAGGAAAAACATTCTCTTTGTCCTTCTGCAAGGTGGCAGGAAAAAGTCACCAAGCCATCGGAGGCCTCACAATATCACTCTGGCAGTGAAATTATTATTTCACAATTTTGACCATACCAGATCCCTTCTGTCTACACAGGCAGAACATCATATTACTGACCACATCATGAGGGGAAATCTTTGCAAGTGAGCCCTTGAAAATGAAGACATAAATAAAAGTTGTTTTGAACAGTTTTTATAGTTGTGAACAATTTTAGTTATTCTCTCTTTCTCTTTCTTTTTCTTTTTTTTTTATCCAAGTATAGTTGTCTCTATTTATCCGCACCACTCCCCCTGATCCCAACCATCTCCACTTCCCACCCTTGGTGCTATCCCACTTTGTCTTTGTCCATGTGTCCTTTATGCATGTTCCTTGACAACTTTTCCCCCTTCTCCCACCCCATTTTCCCCTCCCACCTTCCCTCTGGTTACTGTTAGTTTGTTCTTAATTTCAATGTCTCTGGTTATATTTTTTTTGCTTGTTTGTTTTGTTGATTAGGTTCCACTTATAGGTGAGATCATATGGTATTTGTCTTTCACCACCTGGCTTATTTCACTTAGTATAATGCTCTCCAGCTCCATCCATGCTCTAGCAAAGGGTAGGAGCTCCTTCTCTCTTTCTGATGTATAGTATTCCATCATGTACATATACCACAGTTTTTTGATCCATTCATTTACTAATGGGCACTTAGGTTGCTTCCAGAACTTGGCTATTATGAATGGTGCTACTATGAACACTGGGGTGCATAGGTTCTTTTGAATTAACAGTGGAATGGCTAGGTCAAAAGGCAGTTTCACTTTTAGTTTTCTGAGGAAATTCCATACTGTTTTCCACAGTGGCTGCACCAGTTTGCATTCCTAAAAACAGTGTACTAGGATTGCCTTTTCTCTACAACCTTGCCAGCACTTGTTTTTTTGTTGACTTGGTTATTATGGCCATTCTGACAACTGTGAAGTGGTATCTCTTTGTGGTTTTAATTTGCATCTCTCTGATGGCTAGTGATGCTGAGCATCTTTTCATATGTCTTTGGGCCCTCTGTAATTTATAGATTCAATGCAATCTCTATTAAAATAATAATGATATATTTCATAGATATAGAACAAACACTTCAAAAAATTAATATGGAACAATAAATGACCCCAAAAAGCCACAGTGATTTTGAGAAAAAAAAAAAGTAGGATCACCATACCTGACATCAAACTATATTACAAGGCCACAGTAATAAAAATAGTCTGGTACTGGCATAAAAACAGACACCTAGATCAATGGAACAGAATAGAGAGCCCAGAAATAAACCTGAGTCTCCGTGGTCAATTAATATTTGATAAATGGTGCAGCAGCATAAAATGGAGTAAAAATAACCTCTTCAACAAATGGTGTTGGGAGATCTGGACAGCTACATGCAAAAAAAAAAATGAAACTTGACCACCAACTTACACCATACACAAAAATGAATTCAAGATAGATAAAAGACTTCAGTATAAATCAGGACACATTAAAGTCCTAGAGGAGAACATAGACAGGAAAATCTCAGATATTCCATGTAGCAATACTTTTACTGATACATCCCCTAGAACAAGGGACGTAAAGGAAAGAATAAACAAATGAGATCTCATCAAAATAAAAGACTTTTGCACAGCTAAAGAAAACATCAGCAAACTGAAAAGGGAACCAACTGTTTGGGAAAATATATTTGCTTTTGACACCTCAGACAAGGGTTTGATCTCCAAAATATATAAGGAACTCACACAACTCCACTCTAGGAAGACAAACAAACCAATTAAAAATGGACAAAGGACCTGAAAAGATACTTCTCTCTCTTTCTCTCCTCATTCCCACTCCACCCATATTTATAGGGAAAAGAGAGAAAGGGGGCATAAATTTCTGAAGAAGTACTGGGACAGTCATCTGGCCCGACTTGTCCCTGATTTTTTTGTGTGCTACAGTCACAAGTCAGAATCAAGTTGTCAGGATGCAATGTTAACTATGAACTGTGCTAAAAAACTTTATGATGACAGTTTTCAGAACTCATCAAGTCATTTCATTCACACATCCTTTAGAAGCAATCAGAATGAGAGACATTCTAGTGTACCCTCCCTTTACCGCTAAATCACCCAGATCTAGAGCTGCCTGAGGTGAAGACAGGGCAGCCTACCGAGGGGGTGATGTGCAGGCTTAGAGACACATTGTCCTTGGCTTTTTCCTTGAGTGTTCATCTCATCATTACTTAAGTCTGTGTTAATATCAGAACATTTACATGAATTTAGATTCAAGTATTTGTAAAACAAACAAACAAACAAACAAACAAACAAAAACCCCTGGCCTCTCTCTTCAGCACATTAGATTATTTCTTTTCAAAATTATTTTAAATCTCTTCATATAACTTTTAACATTTTTTTAGGCTCCACTGGCAAATAAACCCAATACAATCATAAACCTAAAAATGAGAAATGTGATTTCCAAAGTCTCTGCCTCCTTGCTAACTAGGCAATTAAGTGTATTTCTGGTCACTGTAGAGGATTTCAACAACATCAAGTTCAGAGGACTTGTGATGAGAAAAATGAATAAATGTAAATACAAAGACATGTTTTCAGTTCTAAATATGTTTCCTTTGAAAAACAAACAAAAAAGCTTTTTATATAATTAAACAGTAATTGACTTAGTCTCCATTATACTAAAGGGAACAAATTTTTTCAGTTCTGATTAACATTATCAGACCCCTTTTCTTTTTAGATGAATCCAGTGAGCAGAAAAGCAGTTCAAGAGAAACCCATTAGCACCAGACTTATAATTCAGAATCAGTGCAAAAAAATGAAATTAGTCATATTTGAATTTGAAAAGGAGGAATGAGTACAAATTGTTAATATTCAAAAATTCTCAAAATGACACTATAATTCATCGATTCCATTTCAGGAATATCATACACATTTAGAATACACCTGTACATTCCAAGTTGCCAGGCTTTTATGGAGAAGTTTACAATTGTTTTCTCAGATTCCAATCCAGCATTTCAGAAGGTTGTGGGTCCTGCCTTTTGAGAATGACTCTAAGGTCTGAGGATGGTGGCAGCAGACTGACAGTGTCTTTGGGACCACCTCATCTTCAGCAGTCTGTTCCAGCCGTTGGGCTATAGAAAATAGAAGATGATAGCATTGGGAGCTGCTGCACATTGCCATGCATATCTAGACCCTGAGGGAGGCCCATGTGCACCCCAGCTATGAGGAGGGCAACTGTTCTTAGAGAGCTCCAACATACTTCTAGGTTGGCAGCAGGGTTAGGTTTATCATCTGACATGGACAGCAGCTACCCCTGCCCTCTGCCTATTTGTGTGGGAGTCTTTGCCCACCCACCTTTCTGTGTCTGCTCCCTTCTGCCCCAGAGCAACCTCAGTCCCCTTTACCTGTACTGGTTTTCCATAGCTCTGCTTTCAGCTTGTTCTGGAACCCAGGAGTAACTGTCTGCTGCACTCTGCGGCTTTTTCTCCTTTCCCTCTGTCTTGGCTCTGCGCTTTCGGTAGACCAGCAGTCCTAGGGCCAGAGCCAGCAAGAGTAGGATGGCCACCACAGTGCCCAGAATATAGAACAAAAGTAGTTTTTGCCCGTCGGTGCCATCATCCCTTTGTTGGACCATAAAATTCCCTCTTGTAGATTCCTCAATGCCAGTGGTGACTGTGGGGTGATGGTTGCTTGGCTCCATCCAGATGCCAGGGGACCCATTGGTGGCTGGAGTCTGGAGTGACATGGGGGTGATGGAGGCATTGGGTATCAGGAAAGGTCTCCTCTTGGTAGGTACCACATTGGAAGTATCCTCAAGGTGCTCACTTGGACTTGATGTTGTGATAGAAAGAACAAGTCTTCCCTCTCTATCTCCTGTCTTCTGTCTGTGGGGAGGCTCCACAGATGGTCCCAGGGATGTAGGGCTTGTGATACAGGAGATCCCATCGGGGGCTAGCTCTCTGTCTGGCAAACAGCCACAGCGGAAGGACCCTTGCATGTTGAAGCATAAGCTGTCACAGATACTGCCTTCTGGGCCCTCACACTCATTCACATCCTGGCATTGAGTTCCATCTTTCCCTGTCAAGACATAGCCATCCTTACAGGAGCAATAGAAGGAGCCATCTGTGTTGGTGCAGCCATGGGCACAGGGTGAGTGGCCAGGGGCACACTCATCCACATCCTGACAGGCTCCCTTTTCAGGGCTGCCAGGCTCATAGCCTACCCAACACTCACAGTGGAAGCCTCCAGGAGTGTTGATACACTCTTGGGAGCATGGGGAATCCTGGCATTCATCCAGGTCTACACAGTTCTGCTGAGTCGAGTCCAGCTGGTAGCCTTGGGGGCAGTGGCATGTGTAGTTTTTCTCGAGAGGTCCAGGGATGCACGTGGCCAATCCTTTGCATGCGCTGGAGCTACAAGGGTTCCGAGAGGTACAGGTCACCAGGTCATCCAACAGCCGGAACCCCGGACGGCAGCCACATCGGAAGGAGCCATCTCCCCCTTCAAAGCAGTCTTGATGGCAACCTCCATTATTGAAGTTGCAGCCAAACTCAGGGCTGACACAGAGGGGTCCTGAGCTGTCCCAGTCAAATACATCAGTGGTCTTCTCATTGCACAGGAAGAAATGCTGCCTATCCTTATCCTCATCCACACAGACAACATGGGCCACAGAGGCAAAGGGCACAACCTCTAAGGAGGAGCTGGTGGCCTGGAAGGGAGTAGTATATTTCACCTGCCCTGGGCCCCCCATGGATAGGGGCCGGCACATGCCTTTGAAGCTGAACTTGCACACGAAGCCCTCAATGCGGATTCCAGGAGAGCCTGGGCTCCCACAGGGGCCCTCAGACCACTTGAGGAGGTGGCTGGTGAGGGACAAGTGGGACAGGTCCACCATCAGAGACACACAGCGCTTGGAGATACAAGAGCTCTTGACATCCTTGTGCCAGTTGGAATAAGATGTTTCCTCTCCGCCGCCTACCCAACTGAAACCCTTCAGAGGAAGGCTAGGGTCCAAGCATTTCCTTTTCTCCCGCTGGAGTCCTATCCAGAACTTGCCTTTCTGGGTTTCCAGGGGCACCCTGGGCTCTAGGAGCTGAGCTAGCGCTCGCTGAATGTGCCAGGCCTCCTCCTCAGACCTCACCGTGGCCAGGTTGCCCCCATTCTTGCTGCAGTGAACCTGGGCCTCAGCTGCACTCAGCTTGCCCCAGTGGGCTGAGTAGCAGGCAGTTCCCGCACATACCACAGCCTGTTCCTCAGCACCAGCCCTCATCCAAGGAGGACTCAGGAGCAGCAGCAGCAGGAGCAGCAGCAGTAGGCTGGTGGAGGTGGCCATTGTAGCCTTCATGTTGCCCTCAGCCGGAGGCTGGAACCCTGACAGTGACAGCAGCTACCACAGCTGAGTTCAGAGGGGAGTGGAGGGTCCAGACACTGACACTCTGGCAAAGAGGATGCAAAGGCTGTGGGCTTTTCAAGTCTCCCTGACCCAAGGCGCATCCTGTGCTGTTGTATTTCTTATTTCTCACCGGATACTGGGACTTCCTGCAGTGAATAGTTTTCTGACTCCTGTTGCCTTCATCACTGTTTTGTTGTTCACAAAAGGAGCCAGGCAGCTTTGCTGGATCACTGGCTAAACACTGGGAAAATGTTCTCACACTGGGGAAAAATTGTTACAGCTCTGGAATACCAGCTGCTTTATGTTGGTTCCATTCTCTCCCATCTGTACAATGAGCTTAAATAGAATACTACAGATTGAGTAGGTGCTTTTGTGGGCCAAGAACTTGAAAAAGCTCACTGAATAACCTATAATAAAATTCCATTTTGGTTTGCAAACAACCAGAAAGGGGAAAAATCCTCAGATTTGAGACATGAGGCCATGGATGGTTATAATTTTCCAGCATTTTTAGAATCAAACTGGATTTTTCTTTTGTCTACTCATATTCCCTTTAGTTCTGTAAGTCTTTTTTTTTCTTTTATTCCCTGTATCATGAACTTTAAATAGAGAGGCAGTTTTTAAATAGAAACTGGGTTGTGGGAATGTCTGAGGTGTCTCTAGTACAATGCCAAGCTCCTTGAAAACACTAAACCAAATTGGGTGAAATTTAGCAGCTTTCAGGGTTTCACAGTGCAAATATCATGTTGGGAGGAGCTCCACAAAGAAAAAACAAAAGTGTTCCTGACCTCCTTGACATCTGCCTTCCCTACTCAGGGTTTCCAGAAAGGGTCAGAGCTTTGAGCCTGGAAGGAGGATCCAGGCCTGACTCCTATTGCCTTTATCACAGTTTTGTTGTCCTGAAAAGGAGCCAGGCAGCTTTGCTTACCACCTTCCACGTAGTAACTTACCAAAGACTCTGAACTACAAGGGTTCTTTTCCAGAATCACAAACACGGTTTGCTTATTGGGGCTATCTTTGATTTGGGTACCCAGAAGTTGACCCTGAGATAAGGATTTGAGACAATTAGTTTATTTGGGAGAAATAAGACAGAAAAAGGAGGAGCCAACACAGGGTGACTTGAAAGACCAAGTTACACCAGGGCTGCTGGACCATTAATTCCCTGGGACACTCTGAGACATGATGTGGGCCACATGGAAGAGGGTTGCCACCTGAGGGGAAGGGGCTGGGACAGTTCCCCAGCTCTCCTTTTCACTGACAGCAGTAGCTCCTTGTTCCTCTGGGCTGACAGTGAGGACCCAGTACAACAAAGGGAATACTCAGGTGGAGGATCACAGGGGACTGCTACAGTTCTGTGGATGTAGTACCAGCATCTACCATATCAGCTCTCTACATAGATTTGAGTTAAGGTTTCATGGGGTTTATGAACTCACTGGCTTTCATCCTCCCCAGTGCATAAATAAGATGTCTATCTCAGATTTCCACTGGAGATCTTTCAGAGGTGTTTCTTATGTCATACTTATTTTAATAAGGTATTTCAGATTGTCCATGGACCTTCTCTCAGAACCCATGAGATCTTTCCTGTGTTTATAGTTTCTATGAAGATCCATCCATCATCTATTTATCCACCCACCTGCCCTCTGCCCACCAACACACCCATCCATCCATCCATCCACCCACCCACCCACCCAAAGTTAATTAAACCCTTACTATGTAAGAAATCCTGCCTTCATGACCCTAAAGTCAGAGTGGACAGATTTGAATACATTGAACAGCTGCAATTGTGACAAGTACCATGGGGAGAAGTTCAGGATGTCAGGAGATGACTTGAACTGGTTGGGGTGGAGCAGGGTATGGGCCAGGCTTCTCTGGGGAAGAATGGCAATGAAGCCATAATCTAGGGAGGAATATCTAAGAGGGAAAATGATGTCAACAGTGGATGAACATCACATACCAAGGCCCTGTAGTAGGAGGGTCATGACCTTCACAAGGAGTAAAGGAAGTGCAGTGAGATTGATCCTAAGAATAAGATGAAAGGTCTTGGAAGGTGGAGCCTTGTGAGTCTAAACAGTGAAGACTTAGGGCTACATAAATCTATGGGGAATCACTGAGGGGCTGATGTGCTGAGGTGAGGATGGAAAAGAGTGTCTCTTGCCATGGAGAATAGAGCAAGCTAATGGACCCTGAGCATTGTTAGGACCACTCAGAAGCTGACTGAAATTTTCCAGGCATAGAGGATGGTAACTTGAACTGAGCTAGGCACCTGGATTAAGGACAGCATATTCAGTAAATGATGAAGAGCTAGTTCAAGCCATTCTTGGTGCTGCATGGAGTGGGGTTGGAGAGCTTGGGAGGTACATAGGAGGATTTTATGGCTTCCTGCTTGTGCCACCAGAGTCCAGGGTCCTTGAAAGCTCTGTCAACTGGAGGTAAGGAAATAGGGTCTGAGCTGGAGAGCAGAGGAGGATGCTTCTGGGGGCTTAGAGTCTCCCAGACTCCTGTCGTCATGACTTGTCTCCTCAGGACTCTAAATTTGATCCCAGACCTGGGAAAGCAACCAGATTCAAGGGGACCTGGGAAGGCTGGTGTTCTTAGGCCACCATAACAGGGCATGCATTTAAGCTTAGTAAAGGTAATATGAATTTCTGCCTGAAAGAAACTGCATTTCTAAAGGTTTATTTATAGGTAGGCGACTTTATTAAAGGTTTACTTATTAAAGGTGACAACGTTCTCAAATCAATATGACAATGTTCACCTTGAAATGCAACACAGTTGGGCATATTCTCATAGCAGAAAACCATTCTTCTGGTTTAGATTCATGTCTGTGAAACCCAGAGCTAGATACCTCAGTTAAGTGTTGTGATCCTGCAGGATTCAACAAGCATGCTGCTTAGTTGATGCTTAAGGACAACATGTTAGTCACTTAGACCCCCACATCTTTTTCAGGACATGTTCTTTTGCTGGCAATTATTCATCTTCCACATGAGAACTTTCAAATCAACTACTCTTCATTTATCCAAATGTTGAAGTCTTAAAGAAGAAAACAAACTAGCAAGGACACATGTGCAGCATAATTATTCATTAATCCAGGAAGTATCTGTGAAGCACTTACTGTGAGAAAGGCCATGAAAAGTGAAGAAACTGTCCTGCCCTGGGAGTTGGCCAAAACCTTCATTCATTTTTTCCATTAGATAGCTCTTGTAGCACTTAGTGTTCTTTAACTTCATTTGAAATGACCTCATTAGATTGTATTGTGACAGCTGTCATAAGTATTTTTAAAAAACTTATCAAAATTGGTGATTTTTGTATAGCTATTTTAATATTGAAGATGTAAGAAAATAAGCAACATTTTTCAAATATTATGCCTTATTATTTTAAGAAAGGTAAAAACACAACTGAAATGCAAAAAAAAAAAAAAGAGAGAGATTTGTGCAGTGTATGGAGAAGGAGCTGTGACTAATTGAACATGTCAAAAGTGGTTTCTTAAATTTCATGCTGGAGATTTCTTGCAGGATGCTCCACAGTCAGGTAGACGAGTTGAAGTTGATAGCAATCAAATTGAGACATTAATCGAGAATATTCAATGTTACACCACATGGAGCTGACATGCTCAAAATATCAAAATCAAGTGTTAAAAGTCATTTGCACCAGCTTGGTTATTTTAATTACTTTGATGTTTGGATCCACATAAGTTAAGTGAAAAAAACCTGACCATATTTCCACATGTGATTCTCTACTCAAACCTAATGAAAACATTCCATTTTTTTAAATGAATTGTGATGGGTGTTGAAAAGTGGATAGTTTACAACAATGTATAATGGAAATGATTTTAGGGCCAGCAAAATGAACCACCAAAGGCTGGTCTTCATCCAAAGAAGATGATGGTTTGGATATGGTGGGATTGGAACAGAGTCCTCTAATATGAGTTCCTTCCAGAAAAACCAAGTGATTAATTCCAACAAGTACTGCTCCCAATTAGACCAACTGAAAACAGCACTCAAGTGACAAATATCCTGAGTTAGTCAACAGAAAATGCATAATCTTCTATCAGGATAACACAAGACTGCATGTTTCTGTGATGACCAGGCAAAAACTCTTACAGCTTCCTTGGGAGGTTCTGATTCATCTGCTGTATTCACCAGACACTGCATCTTTGGATTTCAATTTATTTCAGTCTTTACAAAATTCTCTTAATGGAAAAAATTACAATTCCTTGGATGACTGCAAAAGGCACCTGGAACAGTTCTTTACTCAAAAAGATAAAAAGTTTTGGGAAAATGAAATTATGAAGTTGCCTGAAAGATGGCAAAAGGTAGTGGAATTAAACAGTAAATATGCTGCTCAAATATTGATGACAACAAAAATGTGTCTTTATTTTTACTTAAAAATTGAACAAACTTTTTGGCCAACCCATTACTTCATCATTCTCAGTAACCTGGTTTACTCAGCCTTGGCTCTCATCTGTAAATAAGGAGATGGGAACAGGGCTCCTTAATACCTTTCTTGCTATAGCGTCAGTAACAGTAAGTTCATGTTTCCTTCATCCTTTGTATTCGAAGAGGAAGCAAACTGGAGAGATAGTAGGAACTGAGTCTACTGCCAAGCCTTCACAAGATGACATAAAGAAGCAAAAATCCTGTCTAAACTGCACAGGTGCAATTTTCCCTATGCTGACCCATTAAGAATTGAAATATGGTGCAGTAGCTTTACTGGCTATCCCTTCTTTCCTTATCTCCCACATATTCTGATTTTTACACTGTCCTTTGATCCTTCAGTCATGGCCTGCTGAGCTTGTCTATGTTAATTCACCTGGATCTGACAGCCTGGGTTCTCCAGATCCTGATCTCCTTGCTGACATCTCTACTCACAGAGGAGATGCCACAAGAGTTCCAGGGGGTGGGGCGCCATGCCTGCAAACTCAGAAGAAGGAAAGCTTACTTTTCACCAGTGATATTTGCATGATTTCTACAAAATATTTAGGATAGTTTGAATGCAAACTTTGATAAAATTCTGAAACCTCACCTAATTAATGGTGATTCATCACATTTCATTTAGAGTGCAGATTTCATCAAACCTTTCTGAGGACTAACAGTTAAACAACAGAAATCAGCATTCAGGAGACCAGAGAGCTTTCCTTGGAAAATCTTTGAATGGAAGTTATTTTAAGCATTGTAGAATAATTACAAGTCTAACAGTATGGCCCCACACCATCCACTTTCAATCTAGAGTCTCAATGAGTATTCTGAGCTTTTAAAAAAGTGTCTTAAAATTTTACTTTGTTATGCTGAAAAATGGATTGTTCTGGTTGCTAATATAGGACAGTTAAAAATCTTAATTATTCTGGAACAGAATGATTGGTTTATGGATTATTTAGACATTTGATTTCTCTTTTTTCTTTATATTCTTAACAAAAAAAATCAGTGGAGGAGGGTATATAAAGCATTCTACACTTTTCCTAAAATATGCAACAGCTGCCTGATGTATATCAGTACTCTCCCATGTTGGTTCACTCAATAAATGCATATGAGCCCCTGCTATACACTAGACTCTATTTTCTGCATGTGGAGGGAGAGGGTAGGTACTTTTGGGGCTTTGTATCAGACAAGTGGATGAGGGACAAGAGGATAGTGCCCAGTAGAGAGGGACAGGCATAGGAGGAGATGGCTGGCCACCATGGTCTCAGCAGCAGTTATAGGGAGTGAAGGGCAAGTTCCAAAGGTAGCCCAGGTAGATGGGGAGCACCAATGGTCTGAGGCAGTGGTCAGGCTATCCCAGAGAAGAGGAGCCATGAATATCACAGGGTCTATAGAAAATTTAAAACAGTAGATAAAAGTTAGTCTAAAATTATCTGTTTATTTTATTTTATTTTTTTTTTACCAAGAATAGGTAGTGTCTAGAAGATCTGTCATCTGAACAACCAAAGGTGGTAGACTGCTTCATATTTCAGTTGCAGATAGGCTTCCATAGTGAGACCTGTTGTATAGATAAGCAATGAAGTTTTTAGTGAGGTGTATGCTTACTGGGGAAGGGGAAATTGTAGTGAAATCAGAAACCCAAGAAACTAAAGGATCCCCACAATATAATTCTGAATGGAACTTTGGGTGGCAAATCCAACAGTGGCCAAGCAAGCTACTCTCTGAGAAATGCAAACAAAGGCATTATCAGTCAAAGCATGAGCATAAAGTATCAAAAAATAATAAAATAAATGAAAAGTGACACTGTTATTTAGCTTTGGAAAGCAATGTTACTTTCCAAAAGAGAGATTTTAAATATTTTTCAGGAGTACAAGTCCAGCTTTCCCTTGCTGTACCAACAGCAGCAGCAAGATCCCAGTCCTCCTCAGGAAGCACCTGCTTTATCTATGTGTAGTGCATCCAAGGCTTCATTCCAGCGAACTTTAGGGAAAAGTGTGTTGTCAACAGGACATCACAATACCAGGCCACATCTTGAATAACTGTGGTTCAGGACCCTGAGTTTCCCAAGTCTTAAATAAGATTATGTCTTCCAGTTGGAATGGGCTCATCAGACAAGTAGATATACTTTCAGTGAGAAAATCTGTGCAAAGATTTAGTGTTTTCCCTAAATGTTGTACATACTGTTTGATTTTTTATTCACATTCTAAACCTAAAAGGGGTATTCCTAAAACAGAAACTTGGAAGGGTCTCTGATAAACTATTTCAAAAGGGTTTAATTTAAGCCTGCTTTGGGGCACTACAGTAATACAGAGCAAGGAAATAAAAAATGCCTGGTCTCATTTCAACTGTGTTTCCTGGCTTTTTTTTCTTTTGCCAGGGTCTTCTTTATTGTGTGGTTCACTTTTTCAGTTTTCTCCCATCAACTGGGGTCCACAAATGCAAGTAGTTTCTATTGAAGCTGCAGAGTCTGCCCTATCTTCTGGGGTTTTTCCAAAGTGAATGACAGTCTTTGAGGCTTTTGACTGGCAAAATGGAGGTGCTATAGGGAGACTGGTATGGCTGAATTAACCCTGATTTTAAGAATTTCAGGACTTCCAGCCAAGATGGAGGCATAGATAGGTATACTGTGCCTCCTTGCACAACCAAAAGAAGGACGAGAACAAATTTAAAAACAAAAAAACATCCAGAACTGCCAGAAAATTGAATGGTATGAAAATCTGACAACCGAGGAGTTGAAGAAGAAACATTCATCCAGACCAGTAGGAGGGGTGAGGATGGGCAGCCAGGGTGGAGAAGACTCATGGCAAGGAAGCAGGTGGAAGACCTGGGAAAGAAAGGCAGCAACTCCCAGACCAGGTGAGGTGGCAGCTGGCAATCCAGGTGGTCCCACAGTTGCATGCAGATAAGCCAGGAGGAACAGCTGGAGAGTGAGACAGACTGTGCAACCAAGGTTTCCAGTGGGGGGAAATAAACCCTCAAAGCCTATGACTGAAAAAACCTGTTGGGATTGTGGCAGCAGGAGAAACTCCCAGCCTCACAGGAGAGTTCATTGGAGAGACCCACAGGGTCCTAGAATGTACACAAACCCACCCACCTGGGAATCAACATCAGAAGAGCTCAATTTGCTTGAGGGTAGTGGAGGAAGTGACTGAAAGCTGGCCCAGAGCACAGCAAGCAGCACTCTTTCCTCTGGGATGCTTCCCCCACATACAGCACCACAACTCAATGACATAGGTTGCCCTGCCTTGGAGAATACATAAGGCTGCACTCCTTACAACATAACAGGGGTGCAAAACAAAAAAAAAGTGGCCCAAATGAGAGAACAGATCAAAGTTTCAGCATGAAATACAATTAAGCAATTAAGACATAGACAACCTATCAGATGCACAGTTCAAATCACTGGTCATCAGGATGCTCACAGAAATGACTGAGTATGGTCACAAAATAGAGGAAAAAGTGAAGGCTATGAAAAGTGAATTAAATGAAAATGCACAGGGAACCAACAATGACAGGGAGGAAACTGGGACTCCAATCAACAGTTTGAACCAGGATGAAGAACTAAACATTCAACCAGAACAGAACATAGAAACAAGAATTCAAAAATATGAGGAGAGGCTTAGGGACCTATGGGACAACTTCAAATGCTCCAACATCTGTATCATAGGGGTGCCAGAAGGAGAAGAAGAAGGGAAAAATGGAAAAATAGATTTTTTTCAAAAATCTATTTGGCCCTGGCTGGCGTAGCTCAGTGGATTGAGTGTGGGCTGGGAACCAAAGTGTCCCAGGTTCGATTCCCAGCCAGGGTACATTCCTGGGTTGCAGGCCATAACCCCCAGCAACCGCACATTGATGTCTCTCTCCCTCTCTCTCTCTCTCTCTCTCCACCCCCATTCCTTCCCTCCCTAAAAATAAATAAATAAAATCTTTAAAAAAAATAAAAAAAAATTTAAAAATCTATTTTAAAAAATGATGAAGGAGAATTTCCCTAATCTGGAAAAGGAAATAGACTTCCAGGAAGTCCAGGAAGCTCAGAGCATCCCAAAGAAGTTGGACCCAAGGAAGTCCATAACACAGCACATCATAATTATGTTACCCAAGATTAAGATAAGGAGAAAATCTATTTTTTTAATTTTTTTTATTTTAATCATTGTTCAAATACAGTTTTCTCCTTTTTACTCCCAATCCAGTCCCCCCTCCCAACCTCCCCACTTCCCTCCCATTACCACCCTCCCCTTAGCTTATGACCATGTGTCCTTTAAGTTTGTTCCTGTGAACCCTTCCCACTGTCCCCTTAAATTCCCTCTTCTCTCCCCTCTGGTCACCGTCAGCCTGTCCTCTATTTCAGTGACTTTGGTTATATTTTGCTTGTTTCTTTGTTTTGTTATTTAGGTTCCTGTTAAAGGTGAGATCATATGGTATTTGTCTTTCACTGACTGGCTTGTTTCGCTAAGCATAATGTTTTCCAGCTCCATCCACGCTGTTGCAAAGGGTAGGAGCTCCTTCTTTCTTTCTGCTGCATAGAATTCCATTGTGTAAATGTACCATAGTTTTTTGATCCATTCATTTACTGATGGGCATCTTGGTTGCTTCCAGCATCTAGCTATTGTGAATTGTGCTGCTATGAACATTGGGATGCATAGGTTCTTTTGAATTGGTGTTTTAGTATTCTTAGGATAGAGTCCCAGGATAAGGAGAAAATCTTAAAAGCAGAAAGAGGAAAGGAGACAGTCACCTGCAAAGGAATTTCCATAAGAGTATCAGCTGGTTTCTCAAAAGAAATCTTACAGGCAAGAAGGGGCTGGAAAGAAGTATTCAAAGTCATAAAAGACAAGGACCTACATTCAGGATCACTCTATCCAACAAAGCTATCATTTAGAATGGAAAGACAGATGAAGTGCTTCCTATATAAGATCAAGCTAAAGGAGTTCATTATCACCAAGCCCTTATTCTATGAAATGCTAAAGGAACTTATCTAAGGAAAAGAAGAGGCTGAAAACTATGAACAGTAAGATGACAACAAACTCACAACTATCAAAAACTGAAACTTAGAAAACAAAAACAAACTAAGCAAGCAACTAAAACAGGAACCAAATCACAGAAATGGAGATCACATGGATGGTTATCAGTAGGGGGGAGGGAGAATGGGGGAAAGTACATGGAATAAGAGGCATAAATAGTAGGTAGAAAATAGACAGGAGGAGGTTAAGAATATAGGAAATGTAGAAACCAAAGTACTTATATGTATGACCCATGGACAAGGGTGGGGGGAATGCAGGCAGAAGGGTGGGTGCAGGACAGAGGAAAATAAAGGGGAGGGAGGGACAACTATAATAGTATAATCAATAAAATATATTTTTTAAAAAAGAATTTCAGTAATACTGGTTGAACTCCCTCTAAATCTTCCTTTTTAAAATGGTATTTTTTTTTCTTTTGTAGAATCCATACCTGTTCTTTTAGACTAATTTTGGGGGGTTGTATGTTAACCATACTATCTAGAGTTCCATCAACCCAAATGGATCAATCAGCCTGTCTGTAGATCTCATATGGGAAGAGTTCACCCCTGGGTCTTTATGATCAACTCAGAAGCCTCTGGACCTGGAGAGCATGTTTTGGCAGGACTTTTAAGCACAATTACTGCTTCTCAGGGGGAAAAGTTACTTGTGCATGTAATTTGCAAAGTAGATCTTGACCAAGCCCCAAAATGAAATGATACAGCCTGGCATGTAGAAAAAAGTATGTGTAAATTTTTAATCCCCAAGCTGGCATTCTGGAGGTTGAAGGAACACCTGTTTTTGTAATTGTCTGTCACTGCAGCTGAAATCTCTTGGTTAGTTTCATATTTAGCACTGAATTTGTAGCTCCCGTATCTTTGAGAAAGTCAATTAGCTCATTCCTTACTATCATTTGTACCTGGGGCTCCTATGGGAAATAGTTTTAGGTTAGAATATGTCTAGGGGAGACTCTGGGCCACCTCATTTATCATATCTGTCATTCCTTTCTAACATTTCTCTGCGAGGGTTTCTATCCTTTTTCTTCTTTTTTATTTTCAGGCTGTCCTTTCTCAAATGGTCTTTCTCTTTGCAATAGCTTCACTGATTGGTGCTTAGTGGTTCTTTCCCTTCTCCTTCCCAATCCTGCATCTCTTTCTGGTCCTCCCTGCCATTTTTTTTTTCTAAGAAAATAGCAACATACTTTAATTTATTTGTTTCCAGGCCATGGTGTACTTTAAAGGCTATGTCCACAAACTAGGAGTTATTTATTCCCAATGTGCTGTCCAAATGTCAGAGCTTCCTTCTGATATCCAGGGCACTTTGCCCAATAAAAATCACGTCTACCATTCAGACATTTTCTGGTGGCCTGTGGGTCAGCATCAGTGTGCTTTTGATAGGCCTGAGAGATCATTTCTAATAATTCAGAAGAGTCTTCAGCTGGTTCCTTTTGAACACCCTGTACTATATTCAGGCTCTTTTTTTTAGGCACCTCCTTGCAAGCCCCTTCAATATGCACATTTTGTAATGTTTTAGGGAGGGTAGTCCCTACTAATCAGGTCCCATCTGGTCTCTCTCAAGAGAATTGCCCCAGATTGTTTGGGGCAATTGTTTCAATTTCATTGAAATTCTCTTGATGTAGTCTATGGCCATATCACCCTGAATGTGCCCAACCTTATCTGAAATGCTCTTCATGAAGATGATGAGCCTCTTCATTAGCCTTATTTATAACTAGCTGCTTTTCATCATCATCATCATCATCATCAGGATGTTAAAGAGAGCCTGTACATCTGGCCAGTTTGGATGGTGAGTGACAAAACCTGAGGTGATAAGATCTTCCATTTTTTGAGGATCATCTCTATATAATGGGGTTGGAAAACTTTCAATTCAGTACGTCTGTAGTGGAAAATAGAGGATGGGCCTAGTAGTGGCCAGAGTGCTGGTCCTCCCAGTTTATTCAGCCTGTAGGGTATTGCCTCAAAGGGAATTGCCCCACTCCAGATAGGAATACACCCTGGCCAAATTGGGCACTCTACTGGGCCTTCAATGGGGAGACCACTCCCTCATCACACAAAGGTGGGGTTATCGCCCTTCTGGGCCATATTTTGAGGTATCTAGCAGCAAGGGTGGTGGCAGGAGAAATATTTCTTCTGCTAATTCTAATCCCTTGGGTGCAGAGTATTAAAGAGACTCATCTGATTTTCCTTTTTTATCCTGTGTCTTACTATCAGGGAGGGGTTTGAAACTAATTCCCTTCTCTGCATCATTAGGTTGTTCCCTTTCTCTGCCAAATCCTTATTGTGTAAGAACATAAATGCCTGGATATAAGGTATATGGTCCCATTTCCCTGAGAGTTGGCAAACAAATCCAACTGTATGATGGTGTAGTAATTTAGGAAAACATTTAGGGTCCATTTTTTTACATAGTCTAAAGTTAAATAGACAAATCAATGTTACAATATATAACTAATTTTTTTCTTAGTCATTGGATCATAGCTATACATAGACCAATCTCCTAACATTTGTCCCAGTGGACTCCCTTTAGGAATCAAAATAGAACAACTTATGATGGTACCATCAGAAGTACAAACCCCAAAACATAACCATATAAAGACCCCTGAAAAGTGGGAATGTATAAACAAAATTTGGATCCATAATTCTAGTATTCTAAATGAGTTCTCACAACTTGTCCTAGCATCTTATCCCCTGCCAGCTAATACCATAAGTGACCCTCTTCAGACCCATGTGACAGAAACTTCAAGTGACACAAAGCCAAGTATTACAAAACTCAAGTGGCACAAAGCCCCAGTCACAGGGATGGCCTACTAACCTGTACTTCAACTGGTCCTAACTGGGTCCAATTGGCACAAAGCTCATGCAGCAAGGGTAGCTTACCAATTGGTACTGCACATGTTCCTTACCAAACCCAAGTGGAACAAAGTCTAAGTGTAACAAAGCCCAAGCAGCAGAAATACAGAACCCCTGGTGTTCACAGTGGTTTGACTTACTCTGATTTGGAGTCCTCTGCTTTCCAGAAACCCATTTTCTTTCACCAGTCAAGTATTTCAGGCACCTGAGACCTTGAGAAGGCCTGTGGGGAAATTTGTAAAGAAAAACTGTTGGCAACTGTGGGTAAGTCCCCACAGTTCTGCACCCAAGGTCAGCCTGCAACAAGAAGCTTGGGCCCCAGACTGGACCCTCTAGAACATACTGAAGTTCACTCTGTCCCATCTGAGTTGTCAAAACCTGTAACTGAACAGGTGGGTTTGGCTGCCTGCCACCACAAAGGCCATGTGAGACAAGTGCTGGTGCAAAACAAAAGAGGTTTAATCAGGTGTCACAACCTGGGAGAATTGCAGACTTCTGTCTCAAAGATATTCCTCTTCCTGCTTGACCCTGTGATTCTTAAGGGATAAGGAGGGGAGGACTTTCTTTTTTATTAAATTATCTCCTTAGTTTTTGGCACATTAAGGTCCTGTCCTCTTATCTTTCTAGCTCTTGGTGCACTGGGATTCTACTTATTTTTTTTTAATCTTTTGTGTGCTTAGGTCCTTTTCATTTATCTTTCTAGCTTTGGTTTGCTTGAACCCTATCCATTCATCTTTCTACCTTTCCCCATGCTTAATTTAAGAACCACCCTTTGCCATCATTTTAACCAATAGGGAGACTCCTTGGTGCTCAAATTCACTGTCTATGATAACACTGCTAGAAGCTGAAACTGAAACCTAAGCTTGGCCATTTGCTGGCATTTGGATTAGATCCAACTTCTTCACCTCCAGATATTTCGCTTTCCTCATTTGTTAAATGGGAAGAATAAGGGTCAAGTAACCATAATGCTGTCATAAGGATTAAGTTAAAGGAGACAGTAACTATAAGTCCTTCCTATGGGGGTTGGTGCATAGATAAAAATCCTGTCTCTGATTATAATGAAACAGGAAAAGACAAAAATGAAAAGGAGAAAATTTCTATTACATTTGCAGGAGACTTGGAGCTCTTCTTTTCTAGAGATTTCTCTGCCTTTTTTATTTGGCTCTTTGGCTGGGTAAACATTCTTCTAAAGCAGTATTTATTTTTCCATATCTCATAAATAGTCTCCTGATGTAATTTCTCATGCACAATATTTGTGGAAAACTTTCCTGGGTGAATGTTGTTTTTACAGTTAACTTCTGCTCACCTCCTGGCAACTGGCTTTGATGAGCTAAGGCCTCTTGTCAGTATCTGGAAAGGCATAAATTACACAGAAGAACAGAACTTTCATAGAACTTCTTCACATATTTCATCTCCAGGCTCAGCTCCAGGAGTGACATGCAACATCTTTCCTGATATATGGCTGTGCCACACGATATTCAGATTTCCTTTGGTATTTATAACCTTCTTGGAGGTTTGAATAAGTTTTCATATCTATTTAACCTGTTTAGATGATATTAATTTTTAATATTTTCACCCAAGTATACCTTTTATTGATTTTAGAGAGAGGGTAAGGGGGTGGGAGAGAGAGAGAAAGAGTTAACTTTGATATGAGAGAGAAACATTGACTGGTAGCCAACAGTATGCACCATGACTGCAGATCAAACCTGCAACCTAGGTATATGTCCTGACTAGGGATCAAACTCTCAGCCTTTTCATGTATAGAACAATACTCTGACCAACCTAGCCACCCAGGCAAGACTAGATGAAAAGAGAAAAATAACACAACAGTTCTTTGGGGGAAAAAAGTTATGCAGGTTGATTAGAGAAGACTTCATTTCTTTGGAAGCTAACTGGAAACTCTTGGAGATTTTTGAGGATTATAAATTAGATCTGGAGAAGCAGAGACCTCAAGCAACAAATAAAAACCTACCAGGAGCCAGGTTCACACTCAGAGCCCCTTGGACTGGAGAGACTAGACTGCAGCCATGCATCCTGCTCTAGGAGTACTCAGAAGAACATCTTTCCAGGTCAGAACAGTTGTCTTTGCCTTGCCTGGCTTTGACTACCATCCCCAAACTCAAGTAATTTAGAGTATCAATTTTCAACTTTTTTCATCTCATGGCACACATAAACTATTAAAATTTTGTGACACACCAAAATATACATTATTTTTTGTTGATCTGACAAAAATAGGTATAATTTTGATTCATTCACACCAGATGGCTATTGTTAGCTGTTGTCACTTTTTCATTTGACAGTGTAAGAGAAAAAAGTCAGTGTCCCTGAGTAAATTATCAGGTATTGCAAGTTTTAAAAATTCTTGCAGTATACTAGCATGTTTCTTATGGCACATGGGCTGAAAATATCTGTCTTAGAGCAAAGGGGAATAATACTTCTGTAGGTGTTATCACTGGTCAAAATGTGACACTTACTAGCCATGTGACTTTGCACCACTATCTTTCCTCTCTGGATCTTTGTTTCCTAACATGTAAATGGTGTCACATGCACAAAGGAATACAAATTAAATGAGATGACTTAGTAAAGTGTTTGGCACTGTCAGTGTTTCATCATCTTTGCCATTTTTAGGCATGTGAATACAGTCTCATTTACTACCTAACAGTTCTTATGATTATAACTATCCTTTTGGCCCTTATTGATTCTCAGGGGACCAAGAATATACCTTAAGCAGATGAAGTGTCAGCACCACAACACCTTCTCTAACATCCTAAGGTAGAATCATGCCTTACAGAACGACACTGGCACCTGAAAAACCTGACCACCTGCCACAATGGCCTGAAGGAAGACATGGAGAGGGACTGGTGATAGCAGAGAGATGGTGGTAGGCATGGCTGTGGGTGTCCCTAACCCAGGAACTAAGACAGATATGTGTAGAGCATGAAGTGGTATGTGTATGTTCTCAAAGCCAGCACTGTAACCTAGGATCTCAATGTGCACTCAGTGAGCTTTCCCCACCTGTCCTGGGACAGCAGAGTCCATGCCTAGTTCAAAGGTTCTGACACCCTGTGGTCCATCATTGGTGCATCTTTATGTCACTACATCACCACACTTCTGGGGTCACAGGTTGTTGTGAACATCTCAGACCAGCCAGCTCTTCGTGGGCACCCAGGGGCTACTAATCTGCATGAGCACTGACACCTTCAGATGACCAGGCCCTACTAGATAAGGCAGGGATAGAGGAGAGAGTAGGTATGCTCCATCATAACTGTCACCCAAAGGTGCCATCAGGAGGCTATCACACCCATAGTTTTGGAGCATGGATATTCCAGGGGCAGACCTTGAATCAGAACCAGGCTTGTCCTCCTTAGAAGTGAGTCAAGCTTGTCTGTGGGCTGTGCAGTATTCAGATGTATCTGTCAAACACTGGGTTTTCCCTGTGAGGACCAGGGCTATGCAGTTCCCGGAGGACCCTAGGGAACCTAGAATCTGATTCCCCTAAAATATTCCACAGAAACTTAAAGCCCTTCCTGTCATCCTGAAGAGCAAGGTTGGAGGTCAGAGCCCCTGGTTCCAGATGAAGGTGCCCTATGAGTTCTGCTCTCATGCCTTGTATAAGCTCTAACTTCAGGGAATGAATGACTCAACTATCCTGTGTCCTTGATTCCCTGTCTATGAAAAGCTAGTGTGACACTCTGACTCTCTTCACACAGTGGGAGAAGAAAAGGACAGGAAAGCCAGACCACAAAAGAGCAAAGCAAGATAAGCTCAGTGGCCAATCACACCCATTGCCTCAATCAGGGCACTTAGTGGGCAAACAGGTAAAGAGTGCTCCTGTTTTGACATCCTATAAATAATAGACTGATTGAATTTAGTTCAATGCAGTCATTTTTAAAGTAAACCAGGATGCATTTTTATATCCTTTTCCTGAAATAACAAAAATTTGCCTTTTTGTAAGCCGCTTTTTTCCTCTCAGTTTCCATGACTCCACCTCTTAATGGGAAGGATTTAAGAAGAAGAAGACAGGATGAACAGGATGGGGTGGGAATTCCAGGAACACAGGCAGGTGCTGGCAGCTGCAACTGTGGTGACATAGTGAAGGTGGGGGTGGGTAGGCAATGAGAGTCTGTGCCCAGGGTGCAATGACAGTTAGGCATCCTAACTATGACTGGATTCTCATAGACAAAAAGGCACCCAAGTAGCAGCATCAAGTCTTGTTAAAACTTGATAAGAGTCAAAACGAGGGTGGTGGTTTGCAGAGACCTCACATCTACATTTCTGGATGATTCTGTTAATGTGGCTACCCATTACATAGGCATACCTGCCTAAGCTTGGGCTTATTAGTCTAATTTTATTTTACTGGTAGTAAGTTTCATCATCAAATAAAACAGAAGTTTTGTTTCCCATAAATGTTCTGGATTATGTCAGGTTTCCTTCTGAAACTCTGAACCATACAGTCCACACCCTACCTTTCTGTAGTACCACAAGGGATATATTCCTCTTTACAAGAATTATTCCTATCTATTTCCTCTCATTTCCCCTTGCCAGTTCTTTCTAGAAGATAAAAGTTGGAAAGTGATCTGACCTCAGTTCTGGAAGAATATAACAGTGTCCTTGGGCCTTTGCTATAGTATTTGATGTCTCTCAGCTCGAGTTGCCACTCTTAGTCAGTGAAAACAAGTAACGGTCAAGCCTCAATCACTTCTATACATTGACTTCTTTTTCTGAATGAGAAGAACTATGGGTCATAGCTTGGGTCTAGCTCTTGACCCACCACACAATTTTTCCTAAAACTTTGAATTAATTATCACTATTTAAGAAGTGTAAGATTTTACATAAAGGTCTAGATTTCTGGCTTCTCTTAAAAAACCAGTGTCTGGCAATGTTGGCCCCTTTCTAACCTGGCAGTCAATGGCCACGCCAGCCTCCTCACGGAAGATGCCTTACTAGCTTCTGTAGCCCTGGGAGCCTCAACTTCACTAAATATCAATCCATTAGCCTATCTGCTTTCCATCTAAAGCCACAAGAGTTCTTCAGCTAGAATCTTTATAGGTCCTATTTGGGATTCTGTGCGCATGTCTCTATATGAAATGGGGTATGTGGAGAGTCTTAATTATAATGACATAATGAATCCTTGATTCCTCTCCAACACATGCTAAACTGTGTATCTGTTGGCAATAAGCTACAGAAGTTGCCAGCAGAGTCCTCTGTCCAAGGGATGGACCTAGACAAGTCTGAGCCAGCACCTGGATCAGGACAGACACTGACAGCCTATGTGATGTGAGAAGAAGTGTTGGGTGCTTATGGAAAATCTCCCATTGCCCTACAGTAAAGGTGATAAATGTTCACCCAGGACTCTGAAAGATCTTCTGAATGATGGTTTACAAAGAGTTAGGACAAGCTGGTGTTCTCAGTAAGGTAGAGCATAAACAGGGAAAGAGTCTGGGTCCTCAAAGGCCTCATTGGACTTCTGACATAGCCACACAATATCACCCCACTTGAGACTTCTTATAAAAATTTATTAGCATTTTAATTGTTTGAGTAACTTATACTTTGGCTGTTACTTTCAGGTGAAAGCATTCTTTCCAGACTTTGGGGTCCTAAAGATTTTACTTTACAAGAAAAACCCTGACCCTGAGGCCTTTCAAGTCCTTCCTGGGTATTCAGACATTTGGTCTGTTTGCTGAATCAAAGTTATACAACAGTTCCAAGAGCCAAACTATGCCCCTCCCACATATATTGGAAAACATAAAAGTCTTCTATTTGGACTATTTATTCTAAAAGAGTGGGGCTTCCTCTTTAGGTGCTGACAACGAGGAAGGCAGCCTTGTAGAGGAGGGAGGTGGCTGCTTGTACATGTAAATATTCCAGGTGATGGCTTGGAAGGGCTGACATGAACCCCTCTGGGAGACTGGTTTTTGTATGTTTGTCTATAATCCATCAATCTGTCTCATACCTTAGGGCCCAATGAAAGCAGGAGCAGTAGAGGCCACAGACCTGAATTCATACCCACTAATCTTCCGTCACCTTCCTCTTTCCCACGGGAATAAAGCAATAGCGGAGGAGGATGATACAGTGAACTATGTCAAGCTCCAACTTGCAGAGGACATTTCATACTTGAACTGGGGGCAGGCTGCATCCTCTACTGTTCAGGATAAAATATGATGGTATGACATCATTCAGAGCAGCAGTTCCACAAGGTTCCCTAAGGTTAAGCTGTACTTCCCCAGAGCTGCCAGCATTCCACCTGAGTAATCCAGCAAGTGTGCATTGTTTCTTTTAGCCCTTGTGTTTTAAAGGCAGAAATAACTTTGGTGTACTGAAAATTCATCTTTGAGTATAAAGGAAAATTATAATTTAAAATGGTGATCAATTTTTAGGAGTTAGGTTGCCACATGCAAAATCAGCAGGTCTACAGAATTCAATAAAACATGCATATTTCCATTCAACCAAAGGTTTCAAGTTGTGGGCAGTGAAGGGTTCAAAATTACAGTAATTTCCTTTACTAGGAAACTCTGTAGCTCAATATATCAATATAACACATTAGCACATAAATAATATGGGTAACCTATTCTGACTGAGGTTGGCAGATGATTTCTTCTCCCTGTAATGAAGCAACCTAATTCTTAAAGACACAGAGGGATAGTAGACATTTGCTGGAGACAAGGCCTTTGTTGGGCCTGGGAAAGCAGATTCAGCCAAGTGGCAGGTGAGGCCTGCACTCCATGTCTTTGCACCCACCAGGAAAATGCTGCAGCCAATACCTACTCTAGCCAAAGCTGTTCTCCCTTCCTTCCATAGCCATGCTTGTCATACTTGTGCATTGTCACCTCAGTTTTCCCACCTTTCTCACTTCTTTCTTTACTGTCTTTTTCATGTCCTGAAGCTTTTTTCACAAAGATCCCCCCTGATTGTAAGTTACCACATGGCCCATATCAGTACTTGGTTACTGGACCCTCAGATGTTCTTTCTGGAATTCTCTCTCAGGGACAGCAGTAATCTGCATCCCCAAGGATCCTTCCCACCTTTCTGGTGGTTGAACTATTTTGAAGTTCACTCCTGGTTTCCTGTCTCTCTCATGTCCTATGTATCTTGCACAACTTCATTCATACCACATACTGGTCCAACTGCTCTCCCCACAACCTCTTCTCACAGAACCACATTAGACCTGTTATTTCAGCTCCAAAGCCAAGTAACCAGCTGCTTCCTACTCACCTTGACATCTCAAATTTACCAAGAGGAAAATCTCACTCATTTTCAGCCCCAGCCCACCATCCACCTCTAAAACCAGTTATATAGGAAGCACAGGGGCTTCCCAACTTCGCATCTCCCAAAACCTCTTACAAAAAATCTATTACTGAGCCTTAAGGAGTCCTCTTTCTACCTTCTTGGCTGCCTCCTTGTACTTTACCTTCATCCACTCTCCCTGGACCTCTGCACAGTCAGGTGAGATTGTTTTGAACTATAAACTTGATCTCTGCTTTTACCACAACACACACCACAATGAAATATTGTTGGGGCTTCCCATTGCTCTCTAGATGAAAACCAAAATTTTAATATGGCCTAATTAGTACTTTTCTATTTTCATTTCCACATTCCCCAGCTATAGTTCTGTGAACTAGCTAGTCCTCTCCACAGGGCCTTTGTACAGCAATACTAAGTATGGTATCCTACATGCACAAGCACACAAAGATGTGTATATACCCAAACATGTGTGCACATGTGCACATGCCCCCACAGGTCTATATATGCACATGAATACACACATAAGTATATACACACACAGGTACAAACCCACATAGATGCATAGAAACATACACTCTTTTAACTCCTTAGGTCTTAGTGAAGTTTTGCTCATCTTTCCATGTTAGATCCAAACCTCCTGTCATCTACTCTGATAGTAAGCCTCTTCACCTTGCATCTCTTCTTCCTCTAACTCAGCATATTTTCAACAGCACACATGTGTATTTGATAGGGAAATTCCTTCCAGTGACTATAAATCACATCAGAGCCAGAAACTTGTCTCATTTGCCTTACTGACTCCTACGGTTAAGTGTGACAAACCCCAAGATAAGGTAGGAGAGAAAAAGAACTGAGCAGGAAAGAAGGCATGTCAAGTGGGAAATCCAACCCAATAAGCATTTACAAAGTGCATTGCCAATTGGTTTAAGGTATTGCCAAGTCTAGCTGTACATATTTAAAAACTATGAAGGGGGGTTTGTGGGGCAGGTCCTCAGAATAAAAATGAATGAGAAAAATTTTGGTTGCTAAGTGCTGGCCTTCCCCATAGCTCACCAGATCCTTCTCTCTACATCCAAGTTCCCTTTCTTCATCTCCACCATCCATAAGGATGGACATGTATATCCTCAAAGACTCACCAGGGATTCTTACCCTTCCATGTCATAGTTTCCTTTCTTGTTATCATCAGAGTTTTTGGATTTCCCAAGCAGTGTAGACACTGATATTATTGTCAAGGCCCACCACGCAGTGTTCTTTCCTGACCTCCCTCCTTTTCATCAATCTTTTTACAAAATATTCATGCCCACATTCTGCAATTCACCTGAAAATACTTTTAAAAGAGTAATAACAGCACAAATATGATGATTTGAACAAATACTGAGGGTAACAGCAAGCAGAAGGTGTCTCTTCAGGAAGACCCCTCTCAGGCTTCATCATACTTTAAGACATCCATAACTGGAGTTTTTTCTGTTGCAAGGCACCTGAGGCTTTCTGCCCTACTCACCTTCTATACCTGGCCCACTATCTTTGCTCTGCTCATTTCTAACTGGCTAGAGCCTGGAAGCAGACTGCAGACAGAGGTTTGAATCTTAGATCCACAGTCTACTAGCTATAGAAGTTTGGTTCTGGGAGCCCAGTTCTACCTGTGCCCAGCTGGAACACCTAGCTGACCTGAGGAACAGAGTGAACAGTCAATGGAATCCCAGCTTATATGAAGTTAGGAGGCTAAAAATTGTAGAGGATATTGAAAAACAGACAGCAAGGAGATTTCACTGGGATGGTAAGGTCCCTGAGATCTGCTCATGGACTTAGGCTATTGTGGTTCCCAGCCTGGCACCTACTGGAGGATACAGGGAGGAGATTTAGATCACCAGCTCCCTCCCTATCAGAGCAGACAGGGCAGCCTGACACCAGAAGGGACTTGGATGCTGGAAGTCACTGAGGGAATAGAGATGAAGTGGGAGATACACAGAGGCAGTACACATCCACTGGGACTATGGACACTGGCACCAAAGAAATTGGGGTGCCGGGAGACATCTGGAGAAGGGAGGAATTGGGCCATGTCAGACCCTGACTCAGATAGTCTCTGGAATGGTTGGAAGTTGGGTTGTGTGAAAAGCCCTGCACTTGTTAAGAATGGCAGGCAGCCGCTTTGTAAGGAACTCTTAAGCAGCTGGCTCACCCCAAGGGTGATTTCAACTGCATACCCAGAGGCTGAATGCCTGAATGGAACCCCACACTTGAGCTTGACTTGTGTTGCATGCCCAGAGACTGAGTAGCTTATTTGAGCCTTGCAGCTCATGGAATACCTGGGCCTGAGTCTGGGTAACTAATATTGCAGCCCAGACCTGGTCCCCATTCTCTCAAAACCATAGGGAGAAAAGCTAAGCTCAGCCTCCCTCTTCCTGTAGCATCCAGGAAGACCAGAAGAACTCACTGAACAGGTTTAAGGTCATCAGGATGTTTTTTTCTTTTGTCTCTATTTTTCCTTTTTTTCTTCCCCCAAGTGAGACAATAATACAGACTTACAAAGGGTCCAGAGACAGATCAAAAAAGGGACCACAAAGCTAACCCCAAAAACTGAGAAACTGAGACAAATGTCAATTTGCTACCCCACAGAGCTGCCATTTTACTGTGTATGTGTATTATTATTATTTTTCATTATTTTTACCACTTTTATTTTATTAGTATTTTTATTTCTTTTCCATATGTTTAGGTTTCTTTGTTTTATTTCTTTAATTGTATTGTTTGACTGGTTATCCTTATTCTCTTTTTATTGTATTTTAATTTTTCTTTTTTCACTTCACTCATGTTCCAATAACACACTACTCTTGATTGTGTACTCTCTATTCTGGTTACCCAAATCATATATTTCTTATCATATTATTGTTGTTCCAGTACTATTGTGAATAATTGTTGTTCTATACAATTTTACATACTACACAGCAACCCTCCCTGATCTTAGCCCACTTCACTGTATTCTTGAGAATTATTATTGTTGCAATTAACACTATTCTCTTGTACACTACACCTACTTTCTATCCTTTATTCTAACTATATCTCATCATCTAATCTTGCACAAGTGCTCTATTTTCTGGATTCAGCTCACAATCTTTCTCCCCTCTACCAAGAGTCTTATTTCTCTTTTCCATTTTATAAAAAATGACTAGCTGGGTGAAATATCACAGTTAATGCTATACTTATCCAAAGAATCTCCTATCTCTTCTCTACTTGCTGGTACTTTAAATCTCATAAAATACTCTCCTGATTTCTTAATCCATTTTGCCTACCCACTGCCATGGATCACATACAAGAATAGGTGGGAGCTGCAAACATCAGTACACCTGCTGGAGGAGAAAAGCCACCAACAAAAGCACCACCAAAAGTTACAAACCCAAATACAAGAAGAAAGCCCACACAAACAGAAGAAAGGTCAAAGCTAGAGCATCTACACAAGGATGTCACTGAACCACATAGAATTCCTATGATAGAAGTTTATCCTACAAAGACAGCTGGCAAAGTAAAACATCAAGAAGTGCAGAGACAAACAAAAAGAGTCACCTAAAATGGGAAGACAAGAAAAGAACATGCAATCAAACTGAATGGAAGACTCCCCAATAAAAGAGCTAAATGAAATGGAGGTAAGCAAACTATCATATCTAGAATTCAAAATATTAGTTGTAAAGATACCCAAGGAACTCATACACAACTGCAAGAAACTGAGTGACAACTATAACAGTATGAAAAAGGAAATAGAAACTATAAACAAAAATGAGGAATGAATGAATAATAAAATTTAGGAAATAAAAAACACACTAGGAGGAATTACAAGCAGGCTAGCTGAAGCAGGGGATCAAATCAGCGACCTGGAGGACAAGGTAGAAAAAAACATCCAGCAAGAGCAAGAAAAGGGAAAGAGACTCAGAAAGAATGAAGAGGTGGTAAGGGAACTGCAAGACAACATGAAACATAAGAATATCAGTATAATAGGGAAACCAGAAGGAGAAGAGCAAGGGATTGAAACCCTGTTTGAAAAGGTAATGATGGAAAATTTCCTTAATTTTATGAGAGAAAAAGTCACACAAATCAAGGAAACACAAAGAGTCCTGATCAAGAGGAACAGGAAAAGGCCCACTTCAAAACATATCCTTATTAAAATGGCAAAATTTCAAGATAACAAAAGAATTTTAAAAGCAGCAAGGGAGAAACAGGAAGTAACATACAAGAGAAACCCAATTAAGACTAGCAGATGACTTCTTAATGGAAACAACCCAAGCCAGAACAGAATGGCAAGAAATATTCCAAGTAATAAAAACCAAGGGCCTGCAATGGAGACTACTCCATCAAGCAAGGCTCTCAATTAAAATAGAAGGCCAAATAAGGAGCTTCCCAGACAAAAGACATTGAAAAGAATACACCTCCACCAAACCAGTTCTGCAAGAGATGCTAAAGGGACTGCTTTAAGAACAGGAAGAAAAACAGTGAGAGAGAGAGAGAGAGGAATAATGGCGTGGAAAATGGCATTGAATAAGTTCCTATCAATAATAACTGTAAACATAAATGGATTAAATATTCCAAACAAAAGACATAGAATAGCTGAATGGATTAGAAATCATGATTCACCCATATGCTACGTACAAGAGACCAACTCAGAACAAAAGACCTACACAGATTAAAAGACACAGAATGGCTAGAAACAAATTTTTCAATCAAACAGACAGGAAAAAAAAGCTGAGGTACCAATACTCGTATCAGGCATAATAGACTTCAAATAAAAGGCCATAAAAAGAAACCCAAAGGGTTATTTCTTAATAGTCAAGGGAAGAATCCATCAAGAAGACATAAACATTGTAAATATATATGCACACAACATATATAAAGAAATATATATGCACCCAAACACATAAAGAAAATTTTGGAGGACTTCAAGAAAGATATTGACCACAACACAATTATAGTATGGGATTTCAATACCCCACTGTCAAAAATGAGTATATCTTTCAAACAAAGATATTGCAATGTTGAAAAATGTCCTAGATCAAATGGACTTAATTGGCATATATACAGAGAGCTTTCATCCCAAAGAAGCTAAAAGCACATTCTTTTCAAATGTACATGGTACATTTTCAAAGATAGACCACATGATAGGACACAAAACAAGCCTCAACAAATTCAAGAAAATCGAAATCATATCAAGTGTGTTCTCTGACCACAAAGGATTGAAATTACAAACCAACCTCAAGGAAAAAAACCCCAAACACTCAAACTCATGGAGATTGAATAGTATGCTATTAAAAAAATGAATGGGTCAAGAATGAGATCAAGGAAAAACCAAAAAGTTCTGGAGACAAACTAAAATGAACTCACAACAGTCCAAAACGTATGGGACACAGTGAAGGCAGTCTTGAGGGGGGAAGTTCATTGCAATACTGACCTACTGAGAAAAGACAGAAACATTTCAAAAACAAACTAATCTTACACCTACAACAACAAAGACAGCCCAGAGCAAGGAGAAGGAAGGAAATAACCAAGATCAGAGTAACATTAAACATCATAGAGACTAAAGGAACAATAAATCCAGGAGCTGGTTCTTTGAAAAGATAAACAAAATTGACAAGCCTTTCAGGAGACTTATCAAGGAAAAAAAAAAAAAGAGACAAGACTCAAATAAACACAATCAGATATGAAAGAGGAGAGATTACAGCTGATACCACAGAAATACAAAGGATTGTAAGAAATTACTGCAAAGAACTATACACCAAGAATTTTGAAAACCTAGGTAAAAAGACAAATTTCTAGAAAAATAGTCTCCCAAAATTGAATGAAGAAGAAGAAGAAAGCCTGAAAAGACCAATAATAGTTGATGAAATTGAAGCAGTAATAAAAAAACTCTTAATACACAAAAGTCCTGAACTGGACAGTTTCACAGGAGAATTCTAAAAAGCATTTAAGGAAGAGTGAACCCCTATACTTCTCAGACTATTCCAAGAAATCCAAGAAGGAAGACTCCCCAACTCTTTATGAAGTCAGCATCGCCCTAATCACAAAGAAGATAAAGACACAACAAAGAAAGAAAATTTCAGGTCAATATTGCTGATGAACATAGACACTAAAATCCTCAAACAATATTGGCAAACTGCATCCAGCAATACATTAAAATTAATCATACACCATGATCAAATGGGAACCATCCCAAGGATGAAAGGATAGTACAATGTTCACAAATCAATAAACATAATACAGGAAAGACAAAAAACACATGATTATATCAATAGATGCTGAAAAATGGGTAGATGCATTGATAACGTACACCTCCCACTTATGATTAAAACACTCAGCAAAGTGAGAACAGTGGGAGCATTCCTCACAATAATAAAGGTAAAATATGAGAGACCTACAGCCAACATCACACTCAATGGAAAAACTAAAAACTTTCCCACATAGATCAGGAGAAAGACAAGGTTGTTCACTTTCACCACTTCTATTCAACATAGTATTGAAAGTCCTAGCCACAGTGATCTGACAAGAAAAGGAAATAAAAGGCATCTAAATTGGAAGAGGGGAAAAAAACTGTCATTGTTTGCAGATGATGTGATAGTGTACATAGAAAATCCCATAGAATCCACCAAAAGACTACCTGACCTAATAAATGAATTTGGCAAAACACAGGATACAAAGTCAATATTTGGAAATCAAAGGCATTTTTGTATACCAAAAATGAAATATTAGAAACAGAAATCAAGAAAAAAAAATCCATTTGATAGAACAACAGGAAAAATAAAATACCTAGGAATAAAGCTAACCAAGGAGGTAAAAGATCTGTACTCCCAAAACTACACAACACTGAAAAAAAAAAAGAAATTAAGGAAAACACAAATGAATGGAATCATATACCGTGTTCATAGATTGGAAGAATTATGATCATCAAAACATCCAAACAACCCAAAGGAATTTATGGATTCAATGCAGTCCCTATTAAAGTTCTAATGGCATATTTCACAGATAGAGAACAAAGGTTTCAAAAATTTATATGGAACCATAAATGACCCTGAATAGCTGCAATTTTGAGAAAGAAGAGCAAAGTAGGAAGAATCACTACCTGATATCAAACTGTATTACCAGTCCACTGTAATCAAAACAGCCTGGTACTGGCATAAGAACAGACACATGGACCAATGGAACAGAATAGAGAGCCCAGAAATAAAACCAAATCTCTATGGTCAATAAATATTTGACAAAAGGGGAAGAAGTGTAACAAGGAGTAAAAATAGCCTCTTTGATAAATGATATTGGGAGATCTGGACAGCTATATTAAAAAAAATGAAACTTGATCACCAAGTTACATAATACACAAAAACAAATTCAAGGTGGATAAAAGACTTAAATATAAGTTGTGACACCATAAAAGTCCTTGAGGAGAACATAGGCAGGAAAATCTCAGATATTCCATGCAGCAATATTTTCACTGATATGTTCCCTAGAGCAAGAGACATAAAGGAAAGAATAAACAAATGGGACCTCATCAAATTAAAAATCTGCATAGCTAAAGAAAACAGCATTAAAATGAAAAGACAACCAACTACACGAGAAAACATATTTGCCAATGAAACCTTGGACAAGGGCTTCATCTCCAAAATATATAAAGAACTCATATGACTCCACTTTAAGAAGACTAGCAACCCAATTAAAAAATGGGCAATGGATTTGGACAGACAGTTCTCCAAGGAGGACATACAGAGATCAGAGACATATAAAAAGATGCTCAGCATTGTTAGCTATCAGAGAGATGAAAATTAAAACCACGATGAGATAGAACTTCACTCCAGTCAGAATGGCCATCATAAACAAAGCAACAAACAAGTGTTGGAGAGGTTGTGGAGAAAAGGGGACCCTAGTGCACTGTTGGTGGGACTGCAGACTGGTGCAACCACTATTGAAAACAGCATGGAATTTCCTCAGAAAACTAAAAAAGGATCTGCCTTTTGATTCAGCAATTCCACTGCTAGGATTATATCCTAAGAACCCTGAAACACCAATCCAAAAGAACCAATGTACCCCAATATTCATAGCAGCACAATTTACAGTAGTAAAATGCTGGATGCAACCTAAGTGCCCATCCATAATGAATAGATCTGAAAACTATGGTACATTTATACAATGAAATACTATGCAGCAAAAAGAAGGAAGGAACTTATACTCTTTGCAACAGCATGGATGAAATTGGAGAGCATTATGCAAAATGAAATAAGCCAGGTGGTGATAGACATACTATATGATCTCACCTTTAAGTGGAACCTAATCAACAAAACAAACAAGCAAGCAAAATATAACCAAAGACACTGAAATTAAGAACAAACTGACAGTAACTAGAGGGGTGAAGGGCGGGGGATAATGGAGCAAAAGGTGAACGGTTTATAGGAATAACTATAAAGGACACATGGACAAAAACAAGGGTGGGTGGAAACAGGGGAAAGAGGTGGGGATGGCTGCAGTGGGGGGAAAGGCAGAAAACTGTACTTGAGCAACAATAAAATCCAAAAGTATTTAATTAAAAAATAAAGACATCCATAGATGGAACATTCTCTCTGCTGTGATGCATGCAGCTTGAGTGTTCTCACCTCCAGAAGCAGAAGGATCAGTAGAAACAAAATGTTCTTCCAGGGCTGACAGTGAGTCCACATGGATAGAGTTCCAGGGCTTGCAGTCCCTCAAACACTACTTCTCATTGTTCCCTGGTGACACTGGGCACTGGGTATGGGCCTTATTCTCAGTCACACATGAAAGTCACCCTGGGAATGTGATAGACCACAATGACAAACCCCAGTCTGGACCAGTAAATCAAACATGCTGTGGATCAGGTCTGGGCTGGCTGTTCTCTTACACACACACAGCATTAATAAGCACAGGTCCTGGAACCTTCTGAGTATTCAACACACACTCTCTAAAAAGAGCTGCGGTCAAACCCTGAGAGAGGAATGTAACTGCACTTCTCCTGAAATCTCCTTTCCAACCAGCTGGCATTTGCCTTGATTTGTGTGGGCACTGTGGTACACAGAGTCCTTAGGCTGCACCCCAGAACATCCTGAGCAGAGTGCACAGTGTGGCAACTGGGTATTCAAAATGCTTTTCCTCACCTTGTCTCATTATTCGTATTGCTAACTAGCAAGTAAGGTCCTTCAACAATCACATGCTGAGATAAATAACAGCAATTCTCTTTGAGTTGAGCTGTCATGCCCAAGACAGCACCAGGAAGACTGATGGAAGAGACAGGAACAATGGAAAAACAAGGAATGATGTAACCAAGAGTGATGATGGAGGAATGATGTATGAGCTAGGAGTGATGGAAAAGGCAGGCTTCCAACCTAGAACTGGGAGTGATTGGGGACATACAGATGAGCATCTACCAAGGGTTCTTTATTATCTTTTTAAATCCAGTGACTCTCACATTAATGGATACTATCAAGAAAGAATAACCCCAGCCATAGTCCTTCATCCTCTCTAGGCCAGACTCCTTTGAGACTCTGCTGTATTAATTCTATATTTACATAATGACCTGTACATAATGTTTATTGCATATTTATTCATAATTGCCAAAATTATAACAACCCAAATATCCTAAACTGCTAAATGTTTAAATAAATTGTGGTTCATCACTACCATCAATACTGTTCGGTGACTACAAGGTAAGAACTACTGACACACACACCAATCTCCAGAGAATTATACTGAGTTAAAAGACAGCTAGCTCCCAAGATTACATATGTGGTTTCATGTATGTAATAATCTTGATGTGATAAAGTTACAGCAATGAAAAACAGATTACTACTTGCTAGGGGTTTAGAAGGGGATGAGGGAAGGAGGCAACTGGGTGTGGTTAGGAAAGGACAACAGGAAGTTTCTTTGTGGGGATTGAAACACTCTGTGTGTTGACTGATCAGTGTCAGTATCCAGGTGATGATATTGCATTATAGGTCTGCAAGACGCTATCATCTGAAACTGAAAAAGGGTTACATGGGAGATTACTGTTTTCTTTCTTGCAAACTGTGTATCTGTTTACAGTAATGTAAAAAATTAAAAGTTCAATTAAAGAAAAGAGGAGAAGGTCTTGGGTGCAAGTTCCTTCACGTATCGCATAAGGACTGAATGGGAGCTGCTCCATCACCTGTTAGCTGCAAGTAAAACAAAACTCATTCACCTAGACCTTCCCACAGGCACCCATGATCTTAGGAACAGTATTAGTTCCATGGTCCCCAGCTATCTTTGGCAAAACCAGAGCTACTGGCCCTAGGAAGGGTGGGAGCCATCACAGGGCTGTCAGGGCCACTGAAACAACCAGTCATCAAATCACCTTTACAATTCTGAGAAGATGCACCACTGTCAACACTGCAACCACTCCTCTACAGCTGTTGTCTCCAAAAGTTTCTGTTAAAAGGGTTACACTTTATAGACACAAAATCACTCAACTATTATTACAATATGGGAGCTTGCAAGCGTTTCCTGTAAAGGGCCAAATATTAAATGTTTTCATCTTTGTGGGCCATATGGACACTGTTGCAACTACTTATCTCTGCATTTGTAGCTCAAAATCAGCCACAGACATTATGAAAACAAATGGGTCTAGCTGTGTTTCAATAAAACTTTATTTACAAAAACAGGCAGGGAGTTGGTTTTGGTCCCTAGGCTGTGGCTTGCCAAACCCCTGCTTATATTTATATGATGTTTTTGTAAATTGCACAGCATGTCCACCCAGCCATTAGCATTTAGTATGGATAACTCTTAGCGAGATCTGGGGTGGACTTCTTTTACAGAAGGAAATCCTGGGAGGCCCAAGGGATTGGTAACCCAGGAAGGGAACTTGAAAGGCAGCTTGGACACTCCACACTCTTGAGGACCCTTAGAGCCAGCTGGGATAGAGCCAGAAAAGGGTATACTGTTTTATCTACCAGCAAACAGTGGCAAAGGAGGCCCATTCTTTCCATCATGCCAGCCAAGGGAGAGTGTATTCATATTGATTCTAACACAGGCTGCTGCTTGGGCTCAATTGTGGGTCAGGAAAGAAAAACACTTCACTGGGGCAAGAACCCATATCTCTCTGATCTCAGGTCTTCACCAACTATGTGAGGTTGAAGCATTCACTTTCCACTTGGTGTTGCTGGAAAATGGGGACAGATTAAACAATTTCCTTGAATTACATGATCCTTTATGCCATGAAAAATGAGTATTCATCACTACACAACACATTTCTTTGGCCACATCAAAATATTTAGTCAAGGTGATCATACATAGTCTTGCCTTAGTTCAAACTCCAGTCATTGTTTTTTTTTTATACCTGATTTTCTCCAAACATTTCTGCCCAACTCAGGCTTCTATCTGGATAGAAGGCTGCTGGAGAAACAGAGTATAACTTATAAACCATCTTGGGTACTAAGTTCCTTAGCTCAAGCAGAAAAGATTTCAGGAAATGACTCAAAAGCCAGGAAGGAAATTTGAAAAAAAGCAGGGTCTCATGTAAAACAAGAATAAAAATAGAAGTCTGACCTTTTGTATGTAGCTTTCAGTTTTCCCAGCACCATTTATTGAAAAGGCTTTCTTTTTCCATTGTATGTTTTTGGCTCCTTTGTTAAAAATTATTTGCCCATATACATGTGGGTTTATTTCTGGGCTCTCAATTATGTTCCATTGGTCACCATACACAAAAATTAACTCAATTGGATAAAAAACCTAAACATAAGACCTAAAACAATAAATGACATAAAAGAAAACATTGGTACTAAACTAATGGAACTTAGTCTTAAAGAGAATTTTATAAATTTAACCTCAAAGCAAGGGAAATAAAAAAATAAATAAATGGGACTATATGAAACTAAAAAGCCCCTCAACAGCAAAAGAAACCATCAACAAAACAAAAAGGTAACCAACTAAATGGGAGAAGATATTTTCAAACAACACTTTTAATAAAGGGCTAATACTTAAAATCAATCCAATTAAAAAATGGAAGGGAAGGATGTGGGTTTGGCTGGAGTGGGGAGGAGTGGTGGGGAGAAAATGCAAATAACTGTAATTGAACAATAATAAAGTAATTTTAAAAAAATGGGCAAAAGACCTGAACAGTTAAGTCTCCCGAGAAGACATACAAATGCCCAACAGATATATGAAAAGATTCTCACCTTAATCAGCTAGTAAATTCAAGTCAAAACTACAATGAAATACTACCTCACACCTGTTAGAATAGCTATTATCAACATGACAATAAATATCAAATGTTATAGAGGCAGTGGAGATAAAGGAACCCTCATTCACTCCTGGCAGAAATTAATACAGCCACCAGAAAATAATATGGAATTTCCTCAAAAAATTAAGAATAGACTCAGCAATCCCTTTTCTTGGTTTCTATTTAAAAAATCTTCAAACATTTATTTGCAAAGATAATATATATATATATATATACATATATATGTGTGTATATGTATGTGCACATGTGTGTGTATGTATATATATATAATTTCCCTATGTTTGTTGCAGCATTATTGATAGTAGCCAAGACATAGAAACACAAAAGTGCCCTTTGATGGAAGATTGGATAAAGAAGATTTGGTACATATATACAATGGAACATTATTCAGCCATAAAAAATAAAATTCTGCCATTTGTAAGAACATGGATGGATCTTGAGACTATCGGGCTAACAAAAATAAGCAAAAGGAAAAAGTCAATAACCATATGATTTCACTCATATGCACGATATAAAACTGAAAGCAAGAAAAAACAAGACAAACAGGCAAAAATTCAAAGACATAGACAACAGTCTGGTGGTTACCAGAGGTAATGGGAAGTGGTAACTGTTTTTTCCTATCAGTGATGCAGCTTCCACTTAGAGGAACATGGGTGACTTCTGTGGTGGTAGGTGGAACAGAATGTGTGGGAAAACTTTCTGTAAAGGTGGAATAGGTGATGTCCATTATGCATTTTATCTCTATAGGAAGGAACACAGAACATGACTGACAATTGATGGGTTTTTACCCTACAGACTTTAAGAAACCAAGCTCCCAGATCAAAAAACAAAACAGTCCTGTGCTCTGGATGTTCTGGCACTCCTTTAGACACCTAAAGGGTGACCCATCTTAACTCTAACAGTGTAAATGACTAGTTGGAGTAATTTCATCAGTAACATTATTGGGTGTGCACTTGTGGGTCTGGCTTCTCTCACTCCATGTATGTGGTTGCTGTATCCCACTGTGTGAATGTGCCACAATTTTGAAATCCATCCTGCTGTTGAGGAGATTTGGGTGATTCAGAATTTTGTTGCATGTGACTTAAGGAAGTGAAGATGCTACCAGGACAAATGTTCCACTTGATTTGTTTGAAATGCATTGCCCTAGAATTAGGTCACTTGATCAGTGTCTTTCTTGTTGTGTCCTCCTTAGCAAGGGTGAATCCCTGTGGAGGGACCCATGAAGTGATCAGCCCCATGATTTCCAAGGGCCTCTCCTTGCAGAAGAAGGCAAAGGAAGTGGTAACTGATGCTGATTTGGGCTCCTTTCTCATTGTACACTGGACCAGCTCTGCATCCACTTATGTCTGAGCCATGATGTCTTGTACCACTTGCTTCAGTCCCACTCATGGGCATTCTGAAGACCTCACTCAGCCACAGGAGTTTGAGAGAAGATAGTGTTGACTTTAAGGAGTTCACAGATAGGTTGAGCAAATTAGAACAGAGCTTGAGAGCTATAATAAGAGAAAAATTGAACTAGAGTCTGGGGGGTGGGGGGTGGGAAGGAGGCATGTCAGGAAAAACCTTGGGGCCTTAGATCTGAGCTGGGTTTTGTAGGGAAATGTGTTTGTTGAGCAGGTGCAGAATGAGCCAAGACAGCTGTCTTATTCAGAACAAAGAACAGCATGACAGATTCAGAACGCAGACTCCATCTTTGAGTAGACATGGGGTAGAGCAAGATAGACTCATTTATGTTCCTCTCAAATGCAAACTTTCCCCAGTGCCCTGGCAGGGAGCTGCGGGTGGATGACTGCATATAAGGAACAAAAGCAGAACCCATGCATGGGCACTGGGACCTTGGTCCTGACATGTAGGCTGCCTGCACTGAGCTTCCAGATCTGGACACCTCTAACTGGCCATCCTGCCTGCTCATCAGGGCCCTTTTATTTGCTGAAAGACTGCTGACTTTTTCTCTTCTTGGAAGCTGCTCACCTACCATGTAATCCAAGAAAACTGCTCTCACCAACAGGAATGCTGATGTAAATAGCAAGGTTTTCCAGAAGTAGTCCTCATGTCCATGTCCGAGGACAGGAACTAATGATTCAGTTTTCTGTGAATTGACTTTATCATGGCTCAGAGAACAAAGAGATCTAGAGGGCCTTTCCAGAGGTGTAGGTGGCAATGGCTTCTGTTTAATCTGAGGGCCTCAGCTGTCCACCAGCTTACATTGGGCTCCTTCAGGTGCCCCCTTCCTCTGACAGTGAGGGGTCCTATTGGCAATGTGTTGTAGTGACTGCTGGTGGCCATGTGTTTCTTATATATGTTCTGAAAAATTACCAAATTTTTAGAAGTTGGATATTACCATAGGTATGTGATTTGAAGTTCTAGCATTATTTAGGAGGATACAATGCAATTAGCTCCCTTCCTTTTCCAGAGCTCCAGACTTCCTCCCAGAGGCTCACCACAGAGGGAATGCCCAGTACATCCTTCCACAGTTCTCTTCAAATATAAACATATCCATATATGTGCAGTCCTGTCAAGCTCATACTTTGTCACTTAGAATTATGTGTTAGAGATTGTCCCTTATCAGTCCGACAGTTCTGGCACTTTTTCCGTCTGCATTCAATGATCTAGTCTAGTGTATTCCTTTAACTAGACCCTGTGAACTGGTTTTTATTTTGGTGGGGGAGTGGGGCATGGGTGAGGGTATCTATTTTCTTGTTGAGATTTTGGTGTTTTTCTTACTGAAATGTAAGGCATATCTATAAAGGTAATCTTTTGTGAGGGATGTGTGCACGTGTGTGTGGTCACTTGCATTCTTTTTTCCTCAGTTTGTTCTTTACTTTTGACTTAATTTATAGTATTTTTTATCTCCAGAAAATTCTAATTTTTATCTAACTAAATTTTTTACCCATGTCCTCTATGGCTTTTGAGTTTGTATTTTGCTTAGACAGGGCTTTTCTTACCACTAAAAATGCTTTCATATTTTCAGTAGTTTAACAGTTTTTTAACTTATTTTTTTGTTATATATTAGAGTATATTTTGTTATATACTAGAGTATATCTAGTATATCTATCTAACTAGATAACTAATGGTTATCTAGTTGCCGGACTTTTTTAAATGACCAAATCTCATGCTCTAATGATTTTAAATGCCATCTCTATTATAAACTAAACTCTGTAGTTTCTGATACACTCTGTACTTGGTTTTTTTTTTTCCACTGGCCTGTGTGTTTATTCACACCCCAAATTCTGCACCATTTATACCTCTGCAGATTACAATTTTTCAGTACATCTGAATCTTATGTATGTGAGCCTACTCTTGATCTGAATTATTCTGGCTATCCATTTTCCACATTTTTCCTTTTTGTAAGAACTTCCCATAGATAAAAATAAGTTATCTAGTTGAAATCAAACTATCTTTCTATTTTTATTTAAAAAATAAACATAGATTAATTGGGAAAGGGTTTCAAGTTCATAAAGTACAGCTTTTCAACCCAAGAAGAAATTGTACTTTTTCATGTAGTCCTGTCTCAAAGACCACCTCCCCTTCCAGCTCAAGCCCATAGTTCTTGTGGAGATAAGAAAGGAAGAGCTTTGTCTTCTATCCTATTATCTCTCTAGCTTTAGATGCACTCTGGGTATTATCCATTCATCATCCCAGCTTCCATGGGCTGGGGTTTTATCCATGCATCTTGCTAGCTTTTGGCATACTCAGATCCTGTCCATTCATCTTTCTAACTTTTGATGTGCTCAGTGTAAGAACTTCCCCCTCCCACTGCCACTATCTTGGCCAGTTGGAGAAGTTCCCCTGTGTTCCAACTGTCTGTAGTAACAGTATCACTTCTGGTAAGAAGCCTTGAGAGGCAAGGGGAAAATTACACTGTGTAAATCAGCTGAAGCTCCTTTATGAGGTCTAGAAAATATATTGCACAGAATTGCACAATTAAAACTAAATGATGGGCTTCAGCTGCTAAATGACAGGCTGCTTTCAAAGGAAAGGCTATACCAACTCTGTATCTGCAAACAACTACACACAAACAGAGGCTTTCAAGATGAATTGACCTTTGTTTTGGCCCATCCCTACTGTAATAGTGGTCCCTCTCTTTTAGGGAACTCATTCTGGCTTTCTTATTCCCTTTTTAAAATGACTACACTTGAGCCTAGTGTCTTAACAGAGAGCAATGCACCTTTTTCTGCAGGTCTCATCTTATGTGTGAGAGAAATACAGCAGTTAACAGTTGACATATTTCTCCATGAGACTTTCATAGTAAATTTGTTCTGGGTCACATTAGTTAACTCCCAAAGGAGTCAGTGAAGTAATTCTAATCAGTCTAGCTAAGTTCATATCTTCTTATTGGAACTACAGTTGCAACACTCAATGAAACAGTCATACTTATTTCATAGCTTCATGCCTCACATTTTAGGAATGTTCACTCTTGAGCATATTATGTCAGAGGTTCTTTATATTAATGTGCATCAGAATGACAGGGGATTCTTTCTAGAAGCAGATGCCTTACCTCCACCTCACACCTAAAAAAGCCAACAACAGGCAGCTGGAGCAGGTGCACCTGTCCATCTAATTAGGGTCATAGGTGATTGTGATTGAAGCTTCTGTGAACTCTGACAGGGGAAGGCATTGGGATGGTGTCACTCACAGGGTTCATGTAGCATACAGGGGGATGTGGTAGAGGCAAGTTTTGGGGTAAAAAATCTATGTTCTTGAAATAAGGTGAAAGGGAAAAGTTTGCACTGAATTCTTCAGTCAAAAATAAGCATGAAATGAAAAATATCAAAAATGTTTAAATCTAACTGTCTAAGTTCATAATGATACTAGTAACAAACTAAAAACTAAAGAAAAATTATTAGACATAAGTGAACAGACTCCAGGGAGGTCCCTGGAATCTCTTCCTCCTGAAGTCAGCCCCTTAGTCTTCTAACCATGGTAAATGAATTCTTCCAATAGTCTGAATGAGCTTTGAATCAGATCCTTCCACAATTGAGCCTCTCTCTAGATAAGGCTGCAGTCCCAGTGACACCTTGATCACAGCCTGTAAGACTATAAGCAGAGGAGCAAATAAGCAGAGGAGCAGAGAACCCACTGCATAAATGTGCTCAGACTCCTGGCCACAGAAACTGTGAAATAATAAATGTGCGTTGCTGTAAGCTGCTAAATTTGTGATCATAGGTTACCCAGCAATGAATAACTTACACTCTCACCTTTGAAGAATTATGGAGTAATGCCTCCATGTTTTTAAAAAAGGTAAATACCTGGCTGGTGTAGCTCAGTGGATTGAGCACGGGCTGGGAACTAAAGTGTCCCAGGTTCGATTCCCAGCCAGGGTACATTCCTGGATTGCAGGCCATAACCCCCAGCAACCGCACATTGATGTTTCTCTCTCTCTCTCTCTCTCTCTCTCTCTCTCTCTCTCTCTCACTCCCTCCCTCCCTCTCTTCCCTCTCTAAAAATAAATAAATAAAATCTTTTTAAAAAAAAGGTAAATAAGAGGATAGAACAAAGCATTTATCCTGTCTCTCCTAGAGGAGCTGCAACTTGGGGCAACACAACAGGTGATGAGACAGATTTTCTCCATATGAAACTATTCCAGCTAAGAAATGAGAGAAGTAACAGATATAAAATATCACTCTTTTGCTGCCCCCATAATCAAGTAATGACAGTGATCATCAATGGCTGCTCACAAAGCAAAAAAAAAAAAAAGAGAGAGACAAGTGGACATTCTGGGCTGCCTGAGAAAAGTGCCCCTTGTCTCTTATGAAGTGGCATTGAAAATGACCAACCAACCAAATGAACTCATTCCTGAAGTGTATCAAGCTTCTAGAGTCAATTTTCAGACAATACATGAGATAGGAGAACATGGTTAAAAAAAAATGAAGCACTATGAAGATGCAGTCAGCGAAATCCAGACTATAAAAAACTCTACAGGACAAATAATAGTTTTTAACCAAGGTATGGAAGGAGAGAGAGAGTGGGTGGGGAGAAACAGGAGAACCTACACATGTCATCCTAATTCAAACAAGTTGAAAATAACTGATTATAGAAAAATTAGTGTAATAGTAACCTAATTGGATATTTAATGATGATTATAATAGTTGGATAAGTCTACTGAATTGCATATTTTTTAAAATTCTTTATCTTTTAGAGATATTTTCTAAAATATTTGCCGATGAATTATTACCCTCTGTAGAATTTGATTCCAAAGAATTGGCTGGGGAGATAGATAGGGTACAAATGAAATGAGATTGGCTGTGTAATGAACTTATTGAAGGTGGTGATAAGTACTTGGAAGTCATTATGTTATGAGTTATTATTATCTGATTCCCTTCACTTTTATATGTGATTGAAAATGCTCATAATAAAAAAAATATTGAAAAGAAAATTGGTAAAGGTACTGACTATCCTATAGGACTACAGTTTAAAGTACTAATTGTTTCTCTCCATAAAAATTTTCTCTTCCATGTAAACATAGAAATAAGTAGAGAAATTAGATTTGCTCTGAAGAAAAAAATCTATGTGGCTAATTGCACTGGACCACATTTATTACATAAAATGAGGAGTGACTGAATAATAACCTTAGCATGAAATTAGGAATCAATTGTGAAAAAGTTTTTTCTCTCTTCCCAGACTGCTTATAAGTCTTCAGTTTTCTCTGTATTTAATTATTTTCACTTTTATATCAGCCTCTTGGTTAATAGCACATCTCTGCAGAATCTTACTTCAGAATATGGGAGCTTTTATTGAAATAAAAAGGTGTTTTAGAAACATTATGCTTGTTTTGGTGAAGCTATACTGATTCATGTGCCCAATTATTTGTCAGTTTCAAGCGGACAGAAATGATCAGAGACAAGGTTGTCCAAGGAGGAAGGTGACTGTAAGATGAGGTCAGGGCCTGCAAATGGAGGGTGGAGGGTAGAAGGCAGCAGGTAAAGGAAGAATGTAGACTGAGGGTCTGTGCTGATTTCGCTCTAGAGTTTATGGCCTGTGATCAGCAGCATCAGGATTTTGGGGATAATTTGATTGATACTTCACCCTCCATTTTTCTGATCAAATAACTTTTGCTTTATATGATCCAGGATTACTGAAATCTACTTTGCATGCCAAATTCAAGGAGCCTTCTCTGCATTCTAGTTTATTCCTGTCAACGGCTCAACTAAGCAACACTCCTGCAGTGTACTTTACCTGGCTGGACCCCAGGCTCACTCCAGCATTGCTTATCACACCCGTGGAAGTCAGGTAAGGCTACCTCAGGTTAAGGCAGCCCTGGTGAGGGGAACCAAGGCACCAGTAAGTCCAACCATGACTACTTTCACCATTTCCTTCTCATGTGTTTTATCTTCATAACAACCCTTGGGAGAGAGTGCTAAATTGTCCCATTTACAGACAAGGAAACTGAGGATGGTAAGTGGGAACCAGTTTACTGTGCCAAGGTCATGCTGAGGAGGGTTTTGAACACCAGTCCCTTTGCCTCTCCTACACTGCCTGGTCCATGAATCCTGAAGCAGAAGGTCCAGGGAGAGGCAGGATGGGCCAGACTCACCTAGCTGAAGTGGTCACCACACTGGTGGAGACAATTCTTCAAGTATCTCAACTCAGCACTTCCCTCAGAGATGCCCAGCAAGTTCTTCCACATTAACAAATTTCACAGAAAGCTCATAAGTGTTTCTCTGGAGGAAACTGTGGGGAATGTCTGACCTTCAAGTGCCCAGCACTATGCTGAGTGCTATAAGGCATAGCAGTGACCTGTGAGCCATCTCATAGAAGGATCATGGTACGTTACTAAGTACCTGCTCTCCAGGAAAAATAAACAGCCCCTACTGGTAGTGTTTGCCTCTATCCATGGTGTAAACACCACTCTGGTGGAAATTCCACCCTGCCAGATCCCTGAGCCTAGAGTGGGGGGGGGGGGAACACAAGCAGCACACATACAGTATTTCCACCATTCATATAGTATTTCCACCATTCAGACACTGTAGGTGTAAATAACATCAAAAGCCCAAGTTGTTGTAAAAATAGTCAGGAGGTCATAAGTTTTTAATATTTATTACCATTGTTTTTATATAATTTATTTAATTATGTTTACATAGTTTATTTTTAATAATGGCTGTATTTAACAACCAGCTTATTCAATTTCCTGAAACTTTTCAATCAGCTCTTACAAGTAAGAAGGAGCTGGTGCAGGATCCAGCACACTGTGAATGAAGCACATGACTCTGAAAATTTTGTTGGCAGAGAAGGTAGCATATGAAACAGAGATCCATTAAGGTTTAAACCTGTTTGGTATTGAGTGACAGAGGGATAGCATGTATGTGGTAGAGTGATTGAATCTTTTTAATTGAATTTATTGGGGTGACATTGGTTGGCAAAACCATCCAGGTTTCAGGTGTACAACTCAATAAATCAATAAAACAAAACATCATCTGCACACACACTCCATTGTCTGCCTATTTCCCCAAGCAAAGTCTTTTTCCACTCCCTTTTCTCCCTCCTTTGCGCACCTCCACCTAACCCATCCCCACTCCTCTTTCCCTCTGGCTAGATATATGTTTGTTTTTTTTCTTTCTTTCTTTTTCTTTTTTATTATATTTTAATCATTGTTCAAATACAGTTTTCTCCTTTTTAATCCCAATCCTTTCCCCCCTCCCACCCTCCCCACTTCCCTCCCATTAGCACCCTCCCCTTGTTTTGTTTTGTTTTGTTTGCTTAATCCCTTCACCTTCTTTCATTCGGTCTCTGAAACCTCCACCACTCTGACAATTATTAGTCTATTCCTTGTATCTATATCTCTGTTTCTGTTTTGTTTGTCAGTTGATTTTGTTCATTAGATTCCACAAACAAGTGACATCATATGGTATTTGTCTTTCTCTGACTGACTTATTTCATTTAGCATAATCATGTCCACATCCATCAATACTGTCACAAAAGGTAAGATTTCTTTCTCTTTCCCTTTCTCTCTTTTCTTTCTTTCTCCCCTTCCTTCCTTCCTTCCTTCCTTCCTTCCTTTCTCTTTCTCCCTTTCTCTCTCTCCTTCTCTCTCTCTCTTTCTCTCTTTCTTTCTCTCTCTCTTTCTTTCTTTCACCAACAAATTGTATTTCATTGTGTAAATGTAAAACTTTTTTATCCACTCATCTATTGATGGGCACCTGACTGTTTCCAGATCTTAACTATTATAAATAATGCTGCAATGAACATAGAGAGAGATGCATATATTCTTTCAAATTAGTATTTTGGGTTTCTTAGAATATATTCCCAGAAGTGGAATCATTTGAGTCATAAGGCAGTTCCATTTTTTGTCTTGTGAGGAAACTCCATGCTGCTTTCCACAGTAGCTGCATCAATCTGTATTCCCACTAACAGTGCACTAGGGCCCCTTTTTTTCCACATCCTCTCCAACACTTGTTGTTTGTTGATTTGTGTGTGATAGCTATTCTCTCCAGTGTGAAGTGGTATCTCGTTGTGGTTTTAATTTACATCTCTCTGATGGCTAGTGATATTGAGCATCCTTTCATATGCCTATGGGCACTCTGTATGTCTTCTTTGGAGAAGTCTTCCTTCAGGTACTTTGTCCCCTTTTTAATTCGGTGTTTGTCTTCCTAGTGTCAAGTTATATAAGTTATTTCTATATTTTGGAAATTAACCCCTTATCAGATGTATCATTGGCAAATATGTCCTCTCATTCAGTGGGTTGCCTTTTCATTTTGTTGTTGGTTGAATCTTTGTGTGAGGCAATCATGCAGTCCAATGCCTGCAGACAAAAGTTGATAAGAAACCTTGTTTGTCCAGCTAATATGCTGAGTGTGGTTCATGCCTCATACAGATATCCAAGGTTTTCATTTGCAGGAAGCTTGACCAATTGTTCATTCAATTAGAATTAAGGGACCAGAAATGGTGTCAACTTTGCCCATTAGCTATTGTTTGTGGCACACAAAATCTGTCTCTCAGCTTGTTTGCCTGGGTTCTCCTGCTTGAAGATCACTTCTGACCACCCAAGAAAGGCTGTGGTAGAAAGTGGTGACAAGGGCTCATTAGACAAACTGGAGACAACACATGCTCTGAAGCAAAGTGGTTGTAGTGTGTGTGTTGGGGGGGTGGGCAGTTTGTGGCTCAGTGTGACTGCTTTGGCCAACGCCAGGCCTCTGGATGCCTATACTGCCCTAACTTAGGGCTGCCTTCTTTCTACCTAATTATAGTCTCATCAAACATCACTTCTTAAAAATCTGCTTTAGGAAGACAACTGTCTTTGGCCAGTTTATCACCAAAATGGTGGAAATTTTAAAACTCTATGATAAGCTTGCTTTCGCTCTGAGCCTCAGTTTGCAATAATACTCAATAAAGTTGTCAATAAGATCTAACTCCCTGATGCCATGAGAGTAAATTAGCAAGATGTAGACAGTTTTTTAATTCAATTGTATTAAGACCTGTTAGTTATTCTCAGCCTCACTATTACCCACAACTACTTCATCTGCTTTTGACCTGGAAAGGATTTATTGAGTATCCTGGAACCTCAGTTCTGGCACCTGACCTAGTGATATCACATCATTTGGGAAAGCTTTTGTGGGTTCCATCAATTTTCAGCAGCGTACCAATGTTAGGAGATTTAACTCTGCAGTGATAGTGAGCATGGCCCTGAGCTACCAGTGCTATAGGCAGGAGATAGCCAAGCCCTCAGCACACAGAGCTGGCTGCAAGTAAACAAGACAGCCAGGTAGAGGCTAGATGTCATGCCCCAGGGAAGACTTCAGGAGCTATGAGGGTCCAGAATTTGGAGGGGTTGCTCTGCTAGAGCAACCTCACTTCTCCCAGATGTCCCTGGAAGTGGGTTCCCTTCCTTGCAGTCAGTGAAGCTGGTCAGTGAAGCTCCCACTATCCCAAATACATAACCACACAAGTCCACTAATACTTTGTAGCTTCTGTACATTATTCATGATTTAAACTGTTAATTTCTCTACAAAGTTTAAAGTGAGGAGCCTACAGAATTTTTGATAACTCTTTTCTTTCTGACCCTCATAAAAACATTAAGCCAAAAGAGGATGAAAATAAGGCATAAGCCATTGAAATGACCTTCAGTATTTCCTGCTGTGCAAACAGTAGCACATTTGTTTTAAACCCTCCTCCCCAAGAGGTCAGTGTCACAAATGCTGGCCATCCTGAGCTGCACTCACAGTCTGTAAGAAAGGGAGGTTTAGAAAGGTCAGACCACGCCCAAGTTCATCCATCTTCTACACTAAGAATGTGTGCTAGAACTGGGCTTTTCATTTGAATATCCTTTAGTTGTGAGTTTTAAAGCCATTGCCTTTCCCATACCCATGGGCCTCAACATGGACTTGAGTAAAACATGGGCACTGCTTTGAAAAGTCCAAAATGAGGCAGCAAGGTGAAGGTCACATAGTGGGAAATGCAGGCTGGTGGCTTTGTTATTTTCTAACTAAAAAAAAAAGGCAAAAACTAAAATAAGACAAAAACAATGTGTAAGTTATTAACAAATACATGTTTATTACTGCAGTACATAGAAGAAAATGTTTTAGGTAGAGGAGCTTTCTAAGAAACCCTCAAAGAGAAAACATGCAGACATACAGTCATGTATGTTGTTAAAGTCTACCATGGAAAGAGTTATGTGAACTCAGGTAGAGGAAACCCAAAGGTAATTTTCTCTGACCTCGCATTTTACAAGTGCAAAGAATCAGATCTAGCAAGATTAAGAGACTTGACCAAGCTGAACTATCCAGTTAGCAGCATAATCCAAACTGGAATCAAAGGGGTGTGTGTGTGCATGTTTATGAGTGTGCATGTTTATGAGTGTGCATGACTATGCATTTGTGAGAATGTGTCAGTGTGAGTGTGTGTTTGTGAGAATGTGTTCATATGGGTTCACATGTGTGCACATGTGTATAGGTATATGTTCATGCTTAAACAGTTATGCTTTTTTATATATCGTTGCTCTAAGGGAATCTCTCCTAAGGGAGTAAGTTGAATAATAAAGTTAGTGTTCTTCATTAATACCATGGAATTATTTTTGAAACAAAAAAAACAAGGTATTGTACCAATCCAATAATAATAGAATAGTCAAGTAAACTATCATGCATGATGTATCATGCACAAGTTAAATTATGCTCACAAAAAGTCTGTACACATAGACAGAAATGTTTATCTTTTAACTTTCAAGGTTCAAAACTGCAGAGTAACCTCAATCATGTCTGAAACTGCACAGAAATCCACTAACCTGCCAGCAGTGACCTTCTCTGGGTGGTAGCATGAGGATGACTTTGTCCCCAAATACTCCTCAGTCCATTCCAACTTTCTACAATAAGTATATACAGTACTTTTTTAAAACTGGAAAAGAAATGAGAATTTGTAACTGGAAATTTGCATCACAGCCTTCTGACCTGGAATAGTGTGGGCAATCCTGCCTGTGTCCAGCTTCTCTTTAACCTGCAGATGCTCCTGGGTACACAGAGGCAGAAAGGGGGGCACCTGCCTGACCTGGGTCTTTCCTAAAAAGTCCACAGTTTTTTGTCCTGAATCTAACACATGTTTTCATACAATGATGGTTCTGGGGTTGAAAGTCTCACTTTTCTGAGATCAAAAATCCATTTTCTCAACTTCCTTTGGTGAACTCTCCTGGACACATGTGGTGGACATCACAGGTCCTCAGGCAAATGCTTACCCAGGACAGATATTTGACATTGAATTCACCTTTGTTTATATCCTAAAGCATCCTGAGAATTCATTAGCTTCACAGTTCTTGCTGTGATCTCCAATGAGATTAGAAAGTACAGTGCAGTGGAATAGGGAGTAGAAAGCAGGGCTGACTCAGGCTCTCCCCACCCTTGGCTTCAGGCATGCAGGAAAACTGTTTTCTACCCTCTCCTCCTTCATGGAACATAAGTTCTGTGCCTGATATAAAGTCATAAGTTTTATTTTGTGTCCACCTGCTGAGTAAAAACTGGGTCCTTTACTTAGGTCTGGGTGGGCCATGGGAAAGTTAAGCTTTGTCAGTTAACTGCAGTCTCAACTCTTCACTTTCATAACTTTGAGATACTTGCTCTTGGCAAGCGACGGGCCCAAGTCATTTATTAGTCATCATAGTATGTTCCCTGGTGGGCTCAGGTCATTGCTGTAAGGCAAGCTGAAAGCCTTTTCTCTACTAAACATATAACACTGCTCAAGACACACAAGGATGCTGTAATAAATAACAAACCCTCCCACTATAGACTAAGTGGGGAGCAGAGGGAGCAGAAATGGAGCTAATTTTAAGTCCCAGAGAAGTTACCTGAAACCTTGACCTAAAATACTCTAGAAAAAAATGTGTTCACCATGTATTGTGGTAGCAGTGAACAGCCAGACAACAGTTGGATACACAGTTTTTTTTTATTTTCTCTCCTACTGATTCCAGAAATACTGATGAATTTCCAGGATGCACCAGGTGCTCTGCCATATAAATGGGCACTAGTGAGATTCCAGGTGAAAAGGGATACAGATGTGTGGAGTGTAAGTGTGGCAAATGTGGCAATGGCAACACTCAGAAGGTTCCTGACAGCATAGGTCATGAACTCTATGGTGAGAGGAGACACAGGCATGTGGTCTCAGGAGGTGATAACTAAGTTGAATTTAAATGTCAAGTTGGTGAATTTCAGATTAGGGAGGGAGGATATACAGGCAGAGGACAGAGTGTGTTCATGCGCACAGAGGGTGGACCACCAAGGACCTGCGTTTCTAAAGAGGGCTAAGGGAAGGAAGTGTCTGGTGGACAAGCCAGCTGCAGGCATGTAGTTGAAGGCATGCCTGGATGAAGATTCTTTCCCTGTACATGTGTGCAGTGGTCAGGGATGACCTGATCTGACCTGACCTGACCTGGGTCAGTGCTCATCAAAGTGATGTCTGGCCAGCTGCATCATCATCACCTAGGACTATGTTAGAAATACAAATTCTAACCCATTCTGCATTAGGTTCCTGCAGCAGCTGTAACAAAGTACCTCAAACTGGGTGACTCAATGTGACAGTAATTTATTCTCTCATACTTCTGGAGTCTGTAAGTATGAAATCAAGGTGTTGGCAGAACTGTGCTCTCTTCCGAGCCCCAGGAGGATCCTTTCTCTCCTCTTCCAGCTTCTGGCAGCCTCAGATGTCCCTCTGTCTTCAGATGACCTTCTTCTCCCCCGTGTCTCTGTCTCCACATAGTGTCTTCCTCTTCTTATAATGACACCAGTCACATTGGATTAGGGTTCACCATAATGATCTCAAAAAACCTACTTCCAAATAAGTTCACATTTACAAGCACTGGGGGCTAGGCCTTTTTTTCTTTAGAGGCTAAAAAAAAAAAAAAAAACACCAAACTTTTCTTTCCACCTTCTAAGTTCCTCCAACTGGGCTAATAATCAAATTAACAGACACAGATTAACAGGACAAAAGTCAAATTGTAATACATGCACTGCAGAATTCACATATGCATGAAAATTCAGGAGACAGTGAGGTAACATTGGGTATTTATGACATTTTTGGACAAATGAAACAGGGGAGATGGAGTATTAGATTTAAGAACAAGAACAGGTCATCTACAGGTAGTTAAGGAAGAGCAGGACGTACAAGGCAACAAATTCTTGCTAGACAAATTTGAAACAATGGGACACAGTGGGTATCTAACTAATAGACTTGGAGTCTTCCTGACTAATGCTAGGGTGAAAATTCTTAAGGTTATTATGCAAAAGCTCCTTTCCTAAAGCAGGTTTCTCTGAATCTCTTGGGCTGGAAAGGGGGGAGGGTCAAAGTTCTTTCCAAGTCGCTTGTTTCTTAATAAACAGAATAAAATTAATATCCCAAAAGCAGCTTCAGGATGGAAAATTTTAGTTCTCTTCAACTTCAATATATCCTTTCAAGGGACACAATTCAAGCCATAACACCTTCCATTCACAGAATCAGAATATTGGATTTTAGCCCTGGCTGGCGTAGCTCAGTGGATTGAGCTCGGGCTGGGAACCAAAGTGTCTCAGGTTCGATTCCCAGCCAGGATACATGCCTGGGTTGCAGGCCATAACCCCCAGCAACCGCACCTTGACATCTCTCTGTCTCTCTCTCTCTATCTCCCTCCCTTCCCTCTCTAAAAATAAATAAATAAAATCTTTTAAAAAAAAGAATATTGGATTTTAGCAAACCCTCTAGTTTGAGAATTATTGGTTTGAATAGGTAGAAAATGTGCTTGTATCTTCCCAGTAAATACCCTGAGGTAAGGCAATCAAAGAGCACATCTGTGGTTTGCATCCTACAAGGTTACACAGATTTAGGCTTGGGACCAGCAAGAGTTGGGTTCAGGAACTTATTGTGTTTGATCATAATAGTCATAACCTTTGCTCTGCCATTTCCAGTGCACAAAGTTTTTGCACACCATTACTTGTTATGGATCCCCCAAAAGTGGACCCTGAGGTGAAAATCTGGATGCAGGTGTTTTATCTGGGACAAGAGGGGTTAGGAAAGTAAGGCAGGAGAGGAGGAGCCAGTGTAGGGACATCACTAACACTATAATCTCCAGACAAAGGGAGCAACCTCCCTCCAAGACTTTGTTCTAATGAAATTGTTGCCATTGAAACTGTGGCTCTTTCAGGGAATCTGGGGAAAAGCATTTCATAGACCCATGCATGAGAGATTTTGGTGTGGCAAGATTTATTCAGGTTGAAATAGAATGTTGCAGACTTAAGATTCATCTTAAAGCTTAGTCCTTTGGAGCCCACAGGCAGCTGCTAAATGGTCTCAGTTCACACCCAGGTAGCTTAGCACTGTTCCTAGCAGCACTGCTGTACCCAGGCTCCTGCTGGACTCTCATGGTCACTATGGGGAGGATTTGCAAATAATCGGGCTGAGTGTGCATTCCTGAGAATGAAAGATAGCTTCTTTGTTGAGCTGGGTTATATTACCTTGTGTTTAAGATGGAACAGGCACTTCTTCAAAATAACTTCCCAGGTTTTCACAGGCTTCTAATGTGTCTATCCCATGACCAACTGATCCCTTTCCCAAGTTAAACTGACAGGACTCTCTGGTCTTCATTTTGGCTCTTATTGAACATGTGCTTTTTTTCCCTCCATAGTCTGGGCAAGTGGACCAGGGAGACTGAAAGGCTAGTCATTCCTCACTGTACAGTGGAGAGAGATTATTAGTCCCCTTTGTGGGACAATGCTGCAATCCTTTAGAATAGGTACAGATAGGCAAACCAGCTTATGCTCCCTAGTTGATTATGCTCAACAGTGTCTGATTCTCTTTGCTTCCTTTTATTAATAACTAGCTACAGCAACAACATCAGATTCCATACAAGCAGAGGCAGTCTTGAAGAAAAAATGATAGTCCCAGAACTCAGGTTAGCTTCTGGCTATGCCAGGTGTTGCCCTATGGACCCAGATCACCTAATCTGTGCCAAAGGCCACAAACCACTCACATCTGTGGTGGTATTACATTCTTACAACCAACTGGTCAATGACCTTTACTATTATTATTTTAATCCCCATGTTACAGATAAAGAAACTAAGGCTTAGATAGTGAAAGGGACTTCCTTGTCCACAGTCTCACAACTAGTAACTAGCAGAGCTTAAGGATGAGCCAGCTTCTTCTAGCTCCAAACCAGCTCTTCCTCCTCTATTTTTCTGGAAGGCATGCTGGAAGGTCCCCTGGAAGCTACTTACCACCGCTTACCCTTGAGCACACGTTCTGAGGTCCACACACTTTCTCGGGTTCCTGGAGTTAAGAAAGCACCATGTTTCCTAGTTCAGTGTGTGCAGGCACCGAGGGGAGAAAGTTTAACACTCCCTTTTGTGGAATTGCTCCTCATCCATCCCCACATGGTTATTTGGGACATGAAGGGGGTGGGGAAGAAAGGCAGGGAAGGGAGAAGAACCAAGCTGCAGTGTTCCTTCAAGGAGGACCTGATCCCAGGTGCTGGCCAATTGTTTCAAGGAGGGCCACTGACCCAACTTAGGACATTTAGTTGTTGAACAAAGAACTTTTTTTTCCTTCTGAATCTGAGAGGGCAAGCTCTTTTTGAGCAACTGAAATGTATCCAGGAATATTTGAGCTTTTAAAGTCATGTTTCCCACCATAGTACTTCAATAGATAAGTACTATAGTTCTAGAAAAGCAGGTGTCATCACTGTACAGTTTAACTCTCATGTAACTATTAAACCAAAACATTTACAAATAGGTTTATAAGCAAGACTCAAAAATCAAAGTGGTCTCATCTAATGACATTGACTTAATGTAATAATAGAAGATTGTCATTACTAAAACTAAATCTCAGCTAACAGAGTACCTGAAGAAATTCCCCTTGAATTTTGGGTTTGGTGCCCCTGCCCATATAAATTACTGGAAACCCTCATTTATCAGCAAGTAGCTGTGGCCCCAGGTGTCCCTCACTTGAAGAAGTAACCTGTAACCTAAAGGACTGCTTTTGTTTTTTCTGCCACAAAGAAAGTACTCCTGTTTGGCCCCTACAAAAGTAAAATGGGCTTCCATGGGCTGTGGCAGTTGTGACCTGCAGCCTCCAGACCAAAAAAAAGTTGACTCTTATTCCAACTGCTGTGTTATTAGAAAAAAGATCCATGACTAAAACATTTCTGCAGAAAGTTAATCATCTCTGAATCTAAGATTGAGGTCTATGAGACACTGATCTAAACTTTGATGCCTTGCTACTTTTGAAGTTTTCACTTGCAACTTTGGGAAAAGTGTATTTAATACAAGAAAAAAACAAACCCAAAACAGTAACTTATCTGTATTAATTTTCACATGAAAATAAAAGTCCATTAAAATTGATGAATTCTGCTTCAGTAAGTTGTTTACTTACTGAAGAATAATCTTATTAATTTGACCAGAATTCAGTTTGGCTATGTCTTTACTGTTGTGTGAGAGTGATTGACTACAGTCAATTCTCCAAAAGTTTTTCCCAGGATAAACATTAAAAGCCCAAAGTAAGTAAAATGTAGTTGTTATTTTGGCTATGAGTAACTTACAGTGGGGGCCATGGCATTTCTGGGAATTTGCATAAATATTGCAGCTCTAAATTCAAGAGAGAACATATCTTACAGTCAGTAGCCCCAGTTTCATTGACACCTGCTTATACTGTGTAGCTTACAAAGAATCAAAGGCTCAAAGAGGTCAAGCCAGCTCCCTAAGGTCACATAACAAATTTATAGCTGGGTCAGGATTCCAGTCTCCTGATTCCCAGTGTCATGGTTCTGCTTGGGCTAATTTAGAGGCTGGGCTTACAGAAAAAATAAAGAAGTGTATTAAGCAAGGAGCTGCCATCATTCCCAAAATCATCTGGGTACACACACAGGAGAGGACAGCTGGTGACTCAGTGCCCACCACAATCCCCATGGTCAATTCCATATACTGATCATAGTCATACCTGTTTTCTCTATCATCATGTGTCTTCAGCAACTTTCTCTACTTATTTCCATGTATATTCCAGGGAAACGTTATCCCTAGATTGGCAAACAGTGTGGACACCATGGCCCAATGATCTGATTCAAATCCTGTTTCTGCCTCTTGAGAGCTATGTAATGTCAGGCAACTGGTTCAAAGTGAATACCCGGAAAGTTTTGGGGGCCATGCTGATCCCATCCAAGTGACCCTCGGCCTTGCTTTGGAAGACTCCCTCCCATATGTCCTCTGATGGAAGTGGCTTGGGTGCAGTTCCCCCAATTTCAGATTCAAGTGACTGGAGGTTATTTGGAGGTGATTTCAGAGGCATTTTTAGGACCCTGGGGAAGTGAGGCAGGAGAGGAGGAACCAACACAAATGAGCTGATAAGCTGCTACCATGGGCAGAAGGTTCACTCTTGCTGGGCACCTCTGAGCATGGTGCAAAACAGGCCTCAGAGTTGTCCAGTGATCCAGACCACTCCAAGTTAGGCTGCTGTGTTTGTGTGTTGCCTCTCTCACTAGCATCATGTCTCCTGAGCTAGATGTCGGTCTCCAGAGCCTTCATCTCTCCTTCCTGTACATGCACCAGTCACTAAAATAAGGAATGCTAGGCTTAGAGGAAACTGGTGACTTTGAACTGGAGTCTTCACCTATCTGGGCCAATTTTCTCCAGAAATAAAGGTGTTGGCCAAGATGATCCTCTGACTCTAAGAACTACAAAGCCCACTTTTCATTCAAATTCTATGGCTCTTCTCATGTGCTTTTATAGCCCTTCTCCCTCCAGTAGTGAGGGTCATCACCGACTTTAGACACTGTGCTTATACAGGGTGTGGCAAAGTTGGCTCACACTCTGAGATCATGTTACATTCAACCCAGCTGGTGGAAGTGTCACTCCTTGAAGACACCTGCCCCAGGAGCGTGCACAGTGGATTTATTGGGGCACAGATCACAGAAATGTATGCCTCTCATGTTTCCTCATCATTTCATTCCAAGGATTTTCTTTTTCAAGTTTGGTTTCCTAAAATTCCTAAGAGAGAGGGGCCAAAATCACAATATGTATTGGTGTTTGAGGAAAACAGTCTTATTTTAGTAATGGTCCTAGGGAGGGTTGTTAAAACCACAAGTGAAGGTTTGCATTTGGTGTCTTTCTGAGGCAAAGTAGAAATGCCTTTGCCACTCATGTTGGGACTGTAGGTCATGAGTTCAAGGGTATTTCCATGGAAGAATATGGTATTTTGTAGGCAAAGCCTTGTTGATATGCAGGGATCATCCTAGGATGATGCTTGCTGATAGCAGCACTGATGCTTGCTAGAGCACCTTAGCCTCACTTTCACTATAGGTTGCAGTCCTGGACTTCTAGTGGAATATTCTAACCATGTCTAGGTTTCTGTCAGGCTACAATTTAAAGAAATGTTCCCTACCAGTGGTTTCATTCCATGGTGTGGTTACTCAACTTGACTGACATGGTGGAAGAGTACAGAGTTTGCCCTGGCTTGAGGTTTGTCTGCTTTAGGGCTGACACCTTCCAGTGAGATCCTGGGAAGATATACATAGGACACCCCAGGGTTATGTTAGGTATGAAGGTGAGTGGGCAAGTGTGAGTTAGGTATGGTATGAATGGCAGTTTATTCCAGAAACCCAAAGCAGAAAGTTTGAAAAAATACACTGTCTTTCTGAAGGAGATAGCAAAGAGGGAGACTCACATGAAAGCAGGCCCATGGAGGGAACCTCTGTGAGAGGCCAGTGGGCAGGGATACTCAGGAAGGCTGGTTCCTGAACCTGTGGGGCATGAAGTCTTTCCAGAAAAACTGTGACTTGGAACTGGATAGGAGGAAATTCCAATGGTGCTGAGTAAGAGCTTCAGAGAACCTTTCCAATCAAAGGGGCCCTGGCTTTGATCAAAGAAGGGACATTTCCTGGACTAGCCTAGAAAATATTGGGAAGGGTAAAAAACAATGTTTAGATCTATTGCACTTCATCCTTGAGATCCTTAGTACCACACAAACCATGGGCTCCTCATACTCTCTCCAGATACCCAGGGCCCCTGCTTTCAAAAGAACACTCCACTTATTTATACTAAAATGGAAATGATTGGTTACAGCTTTGGGGAAATAGAGCCAAAATAACAAAATGTCCCAGCCCAATGAAAAACAACTGTACAAATTACAATGAACATATCAGCAAAGGCCAGGTAAGATAATATTTTGACACCAGAGAACTCCCCTCATTTTTCAAATCATCCACCACACATATGTGGAAAGTTGGTTTGGGAAAGAAATATTCCATGTTGGCACATAAGAATGCCACTTATGATTATGCCTTTAACTGATATTCCTTTGTTTCTGTCAAGCATTGCTGTCAAACAAGCCTCCCCAAGTTTCAAATATATAAACAACAGCATTTATTTTGCTTGAATATAGGATCTGGACATGCTCAGTAGGGGTATCTCATGTCTCTCCACTCAGTGACAGCTGGGCTAGTCATAAGAAGGCTCCTGGCTCCTTGGTCTTGATCCTAGGCTTGTGGTGGGGTAAGGGGTGGGGGAGGTGGGGAGCATGGTTCATCAGCAGGAACTTCTTGGATATCTTTCTGTATCTCCATGTTATCTCCACAGAGTTTTTGCAGCATAGCAGCCTTGAGGAAGCAGGACTTCCTATTGTCACCTAGAGCTGTCACCCAAGGTACATGACTCATGAGATTCAGACAGCAGTTCCATGTCTTTTACAACCTAGTCTGGGAAGTCACACCGCATTATTTACTTCTAATACATTTTGTTCATTAAGGTGGCACAAAGGTTCACTTGGAGTGCGAGGGGCAGAGTCACAGACTCTAATAAGTGTGGGAAGAGCATAGAACTAGAAATTTGCTAGGGCCAATTTTGGAAATTACCATAAGCTTTGCTCTGCATTGCCAAAAGAAAATTATGGCTCTGTGGTCTAAATATATCTCCCAAGTTTCAAATGTTGAAACCTAAGGCCCAATGTGAGCAGGTTAGGAGGTGGGGCTTTTGGGAGTCCTTAGGAATGGAACTAATAAATAAGACACCAGAGAACCCTGGCTGGTGTAGCTCAGTGGATTGAGTACTGGCCTGCAAAATAAAGGGTCACTGGTTCAATTCCCAGACAGGGCACATGCCTGGGTTGCAGGCCAGGTCCCTACGTAGGGGCACTTGAGAGGCTACCACACATTGTTGTTTCTCTCTCTCCATCTCCCTCCTTTCCCCTCTTTCTAAAAATAAATATAATCTTTTTAAAAAAGACACCAGAGAGATTCCTAGTCCTTCTGCTATGTGAGTATACAACAAAAAGTCAGCTGTCTGCAATCCTGACCATTCCAGCACCTTGATCTGGAGATTTCAGTCTCCAGAACTGTGAAAATTTCCTGTTGTTTGTAAGCCCTTAGGCTGTGATGTGTGGCTATAGCAGCCCCAACAGACTAGGACAGTCAGACTCCCACATCCCACCTCTCTTTTTAGTGAGAAAATGTATAGTAATTTTTCAAGATCTATTTTATTGAGTACCCTCTATGTGCAAGCACCAGGAGAGTCCAACATCTTAATACAACACCCTGTAACCCTATAAGGTGGTTATTACTGTGCACATTTTTTAAAAGATTTTATTTATTTATTTTCAGAGAGGGAAGGGAGGGAGAAAGAGAGAGAGAGAGAAACATCAATGTGCGGTTGCTGGGGGTCATGGACTGCAACCCAGGCATGTACCCTGACTGGGAATCAAACCTGCTACACTTTGGTTTGCAGCCCACGCTCAATCCACTGAGCTATGCCAGCCAGGGCTTACTGTGTACATTTTAAAGATGAGTACAGTTCACTCTAGAAAGAGGTAGCTTATTGCAGGTCACACAGCCAACGAAGGCCTGACTTCCAGCTGGTGTGACACCAAAGCCACATTCTTTCCATCACACTGTTCCTTAATTTGTTCTGCACAAAGGAAAGTGCAAGGGAGAGGTCTGGGTGACCTAGGAGACTGGGTACACTGGAAGCCCACATACCCTCCGCTGGGAATAAACACACAGTCCATGCCTGTCACTCAGATATTGCATTCACTGTGAATTTTGTGGGGACATAATTTAACCCATAACCATGGCAATCCCATCTTGGTGTCTGCTTCTCAGATAAACAGACCTGACTCAGATGCCATAATTAAACTAACATATTTTTTTCTGTTAGCTGACAGTCTTGAATCTGGGGTAAAGCACCAAGCCTCATAGGTCTTTAGGGATCATTGCCAGGGAGCAGTGGGTAGATCCAGATTAGAGAGCAGACGTATAGGTCCCAAATCAGTTACCCAGTGGCCCATGGGAGAGGTGCCCTAGGCTGGAGCCTGGGAAAGAAAAGGAGATTGAGGCAGGCCAAGGTAAATGAGGAGCCCAAGAAGGAAGAAGCCTGGATTCAACTCAGGCATTAGGCTGAGCCAGGTGCCTGCCATGTTACGGGACATCATGGGGCAGACAGAGCCCAACTTGCCAGGCCCCACTGAGAGGCATTACCTCGATGGGCCCACATTCTTATCTGTAAATGGGGCATGACCAGCATCACTTCTGGTTGAGAGTGTTTACGGACATCATCTCCTGAGCAAGGATGAGTGGGGCCTGTGCCTGCTTAGTTGGAGGGCAAAAAACAAAGTCAAGAGGAGGAGGCAATGATGGCTCCTGGTCACTGTCTCTAGGCTCTCTATGGCTCCTCTGCCTGGACTCTATGGGCATGGAAGAGGTTTCACACACTCAGTCTTTCATTTAGTCCACAAATGTCTTTAAACTGCTCACTGGGCACCATGCTCTTCTCAGGAATGAGGCAGACACAGCCCCCACCCCTCTCACACAAGACATTGGAGGAGGGCAGGATTAGAAACAGAAGGAGAGCCAATCGGTCACACCCTATCCCCAAAGAAGAACAGTGGGACAAGGAGAGGGGGCAAAGTGTGTAGATGCCAGCAGACAGGCTCCTTGGTACAATAACACCCTTCCTTCCTGTGCCTGGAATTATTATTCCAGCCATCCTGTACTGAATATACAAGCTGGGAGAGCCTATCTGTCACAGAGCTGAGTTACACAAACTATGGACTTGTCGATAGTGAGATCTGCCATCTAGCACAAACATAGAATAGGGTCTGCCCCTTGTCCCCAGTGTCCTCAGCAGAAGTTGATGCCTCTCCCTGAACACATCACTGCCTGCTTCACAGCCCTGGGCAGACCTAGCTGACAGCCTAGCTCTCCATGTCCCTCCACAGAGCTGCACATGAGACAAGAAGACATTCAGTCTGACCTCTAGCTGTGACCTCCCATAGCTCTCTGTCCACTTCCATGCCCCATGGTTCTCTCATCTCTGTATAGCCTGGCTACCCAAGCTTGTTGTTCTCTCCACATCCTCCCCATCAGTGAATTCTAGTGCTTCAGTGCCCAGATGTCCACTTGTCACCACCAACACTGCTCCAGCCCTACCTCAGTCTCCTGGCCCCAGACCAGATTGTGGTTGCAGGTAATTAAGTGGTCTCCACCTCTCCCTGCCTGGCAGCTTTTTTTCCTCAGCAGTAGGCAGAGTGATTCTTTCAAAGTGCATCTCAGACAGTGACACACCCAAACCAAACTTCCCTACCTTATCTCACACTTGGGATGTAATTTCATGTCCTTCCATGAGTCACCCTCAGTTCCTTCCTTACCCTCCGCCTCCCTCTTCCCCAAACATACACATAGTCTCTGCACTGTTCTAGAAGCAGCAAGGTCTTGCCTCACTGGCTCCTTTTCTCCCAGACATATCAGCTCAGCACCTGCTCAGAAGCTCACTTACCCATCTTCTTCACAGGAGTCTGTTACCCCTTCCCTGCTGGTCTCCTCTGTTTTTATTCATAGGCATATTTTCTCTTTTTACTGTCTGTCCTGTCCTAGAGTAAAGACTCCTGCAAGGCAGAGACATTTGTGCCTACTGTGATGTCCCCAGCAGAGTAGGTGCTTCGTCAGTGCTGTCAGATAAATGAATTCATAAATAAATTTTCTGGGTTAAAAGGCTGAAGAAATATGATCCCTTTAGCTTTAGCTCCCAGATACTTCACTGGTGGTGATGGAGTAGGCATAGCCATCTCTGTCTCTAGAGACTCTGGACTGCTTAGAAAGAGCTTGAGAGCTCACCTGCCTTACAACCTTGATGACCATGTATTCCAGAGCAGTCACCATGGGGTTTTGGCCCTAAGGTCCTCCTCGCTCTAGGAGTCTGTCTACCACTCTGATGGCAGCAAGAGCTGGCTTCCCTGGGACCCTCAATCTCAGCTTCTTCCTAAGGCTTTGCTCAGTCTCTGGTAGGGTAAGCAGAGGTACTTATTCCCCAAAGACACCTTCAAACAATGGCTGAATTCAATGAAGACTTCCCATTGCTGAGACTACTCTCAGATACACCCCACACAATTACCCAGAAGGACCCATGGCACTCAGCCTAGAGGCCCAGGAACAAGTCACACATTAATACACCATTGTCCACTTCCCTTTCCCAGTCTCACTTCTCACTGAGTCCTCACTGTGCATCCAGGGACCACCACCCACTAAATCACTTGTGTCCTTACCTCAGGGTCTGCTTCTCAGGGGGTGGGTAGTGTGGAGTACTAAGAGGAGTCCCAAGCAGGAGACTGTACACAGAGCACAGCCCCAAGGTTCCTTCTGATCTCAGGTTCCTGGCCACTCCAACATGAGCCCTCTCCTGTCTTAGGACACCTGATGCCAAGCTGCCATGCCCTGGGACTGGCTGTTGAAGAAAAAGGTTTCCAAAGACTTTACCATCCCTTTCCACATAGCAGGGAAAAGTAGCATTGAGGGTTACCAAACCCAGCTGCATGTGCTCAGCCAATGCCCCTCAGCTGGGCACCCAGAAGCTGGTTTTGTTCTCTGCACAGCACTCGGCAGCAGGTACAAGGGCTGGCACAAACTTGACTTCCAGGGCCTGCTCCTGGTTTTCTCCCCATTCCCTGGAGTCTCTTCTCTATCCTTTAAGCTGCTCCTCATCTTGTACAATGAGGGGGTGACCTGAGAGATCATCTAATGGAGAAACGGACATGTGAAAACTTGCCTCAAAGCCAAAAAGCCAAACTTCCCTTTCAGGACTATCAGTGCAAGAAGTGACCACCTCAGCATGGGTTGAAGTTCTAATGTTGGCCTGAGTGGCCTAGATGCTGCCTTGCAGACAGGGCTTGGAAGAGCTGCACTCAGAGACAGTGAGGGTAAAAACTCACAGTTCCATGTGGCCCTACACACATCAAAATGGGCCTCCCCTACTGATAGTCAGTTGGTTGCGTCCCTTCTTCCTGGACTAAACACACAGGCTCTCCAATCCTGTGCCTGCAGAACCATTGCTCTCCTTCCCTGCACTTCACTCCACCCCTATGTTCTCTCCTACAGGCTTTCAAGAGAAACTCCAAAGATTCTTCTTCCATGATTTCTGAACTCAGTGGTACATCTATTCCTCTGGAAACACATGGCACTGTTCATTTTCTCCCCTATAATACAATTGCACATAGCAATGTCTTATACCCTGGTATATCAGTCAGCAGTGGCTATGTAATCAACCACCTCAAAACTAAAATAGTACTCATATTTTATTATGGCTCACATGTCTGAAGAGCAATGGGCATTGTCCAGTATTGGCTGGGCTCACTCATGCTTGTAAAGGGGTAGGGACTCTGCTCCAGGTTGACTTGGTTGAGTCCAAACCAAGTGCATATATCTAATCTGTGCCTCTGCCATGTCATGCTTACTAATGTAGTATTGACAGAGCCAGTCTAATGGGCCAACACTAATGGCCCATTAATCGGGGGAATCAGGGCAATCACTCTGCCCACATTGAGAGGGCACAACAAGGTCAGCTGGCAAAGAGCAGGGGCCTAGCCAGGGAGGAGAATAGAATAGGATCAGTAATGCAACCACCATGTATATGAAGTTATAGTTTCCTTGAGGGGTGGAGACAGCAACAGCTGTTATGACACAGTTTTGACACTTCATATAGGGCATTCACAAGACTGCTGTCAAGGTAGGGTATTTTGTTACTTCATTTTGGTCTGGTTTGCATTTGGTTTCTTGTTTTGTTTAACCATTTTATATAGGAAGCCACTCAAATCTAGAGAGGAGAGATAGCCTGACCAAGGTCTGTAGCAGGGAGTAAAGGTGCCTCAGAGCTTGGTCAAGAGCCCAACCTGGCCCCCATATCATTGAATCATGTTGATATGTCTGACATGCTTTGGGAACTTGCCAAATATTGCAGTGTGCTTTTTGGACCAGTGACCTACAGCTGCCTCAATGTTAGAGTTTACTGCCAATTACAAATTACAAGTAGACCTTTTGACACAAGCTATAATGAGGGAAAATCATCTGTGTCTTTATGATGAATGCCAAAGATTTAAATATTTTATCTAATTTGATTTTTGTTAACTTCACCCATAAAATTGATTTGAAGAAATAAAGCTGTGGAAAACTGCACTATGAGAGAACTGGAATACGTATAGATGGCTGATAGCTGTGATTTCAGTTGTGTATCTTGTGTGTAACTCTACAAGGAAACATTTTGTAACTTGGTTCCCTTGCTAAGCTCCAGTACCTAGCATATGCGGGCTACAGGCAATTGCTGTCCCCTGCCCACATGGTGCCCTGTTGGAGAAGTCACTGAAGTGTGTTGAATATCAGGCAAGGGCTATGGTATGGCAAGGGCTGCATGGAGTGTTTGAGATGCCTGCAGCCATTTTCAAGAAGAAAAACTGAATAGCACTAACAGTTGTTCATGTCATAAAGACATGCACTCACTTGTTTTCCAATCATCTGGGTAGCCTCAGGTGGGGTACAAGGTGTATTGTAAACTGTAAAGAAACTGCAAATGGTTTTCCAAAGTGGCTACACAGTCTCGGCAACACTTGGTATGGAGAGTCTTCTAATTCCAGGTGTGCTGGTAGCTATGTGGAGCAACTCATTATGAATTTCAATTTGCATTCAGGAATAAAAAAAAAATCACTTGTCTTCAGAAAATTTTAGTTCATTTGGGCAGCAGAAACAAAATATCATAGACTGAGTGGATTATAAATGGCAGAAATTTATTTCTCACAGTTCTGGAGTCTGGAAGTCTGAGATCAGGAAGCCAGCATGTTTGGGTGAGGGCCCCCCTCCAAGTCACAGGCTTTTCCTTGTGTCCTCATATGATGGAATGGGTGAGGGGTATCTCCAGAACCTCTCTTATGAGGCACTAATAAGCTCCAACTACAGTGCTGAATCCTCATGACCTGAGCGTCTCCAAAGGCCCTACCTCCTGATACCTCCAACACACTGGGAGTTAGGATTTCAATATATGAATTTGAGGGACACACACATTCAGACTATAGCACCATCAGTGCATACAACAATAATTTGAATCTCAGAATGATTACACTGAGTAAAGTAAATCAGACACAGGAGTTTATATGTGATCCCATTTAAAGAGAGTGCAAGCTAATTTCTGATAACTAAAGCAGGTCAGTAATTGTCTGAGTCCAGGAGTAAGAGGGTGTGATCTGCGAAGGATCACAGAAATCTTTTGGAGATAATGGGAATGTTCAGTATCCTGACTGTGATGGTGGTTTCACAAGTGTATAAATCATCAAAATTCCTTGAATTGTACATTTTAAATAAACACTTTAAATGGACATAGCTTATTGCCCATAAATTACCCTACAATAAAGTCCATAAGAGGCCTAATATTAGTAATAACAATAATGGTAATAATTGCTAAAAGATAAGAAGTACTTACTTTGCACCAGGCAGAGTCCTCTATTATCAGTCCCAAAGTGCAAGTGGAAAAGTGAGGCACAGAGATTTTGTGTGACTTACCCAACATTACAAGCTAATTAGCACCAGAACCAGGATTCAAACCTCAGCAGTCAAGCTCCAAACCATAACTGCTCAATAATTTCTTATGGGATAAGTAATCAAGTCCAGAAACATGGAAACCAAGGTAGACTCCACCCTTGAATGTACCTCTCCATGTTTAGACTCCATCTCAGGCACTGCCTGGGGTGACTTCTTCCTTCAGAAAAGCAGGTTTCCTGGTGTCGGTGGACACTTTGTTTATCTCTCCACTCTTCTCTCAGTAAGCTGATCAGGAGAGGACAGACAGAAAAATTCAGAGGCCATTCTCCCACCAGTATATGGCTGATTGTTGCTGTCACTTGGATGGGGATGATGGGGATCACTGGGGATGCAGGAGCATCTTCCCTTTTCCTGTGGGATGGCCTTGGAGGAAATCTGGGAGCTGAAGGTATGGACCATTTGGGACTTCAGTGCAACCTTGATGAGGAGAAGTGAGCTTGAAAGGTGGGGGAGGGGCAAAGGAAGGAGAAGTAAGAGGAGGGAGACTTTCCAGAGGAGAGTCCTGTATGGAATTAAGCACCATGCCCTCTGGTCATGCTGCAATACAAGGACCACCCCATTACATCACACAAACACCATGCAACCAGTGCCTCCTCTACTGTACAGAGGCTCCAGCTGCTCCATCTCCTCACCCAGTTTCAATTCTCTGCATGCCATGAGCACTAGTTTGAGATATTTTTCTTCCATACTTTTATAAAATATATCTTGGAGGTTATAAAGTAACAATTCTCACAGTGTAGTTTGATTAAAAACTAACCAGGCTCTAGTTAAGAACACAGATCTCTATACCCATTCCTGTTCCACACCTGCTCTGATTTGAAGGGGGCCCAAAAGGTAGCCTTCGGAACAGCTTCTGGGGTTTTCTGCACGGGGCCAAGCTCAGGAGACATACTTGAACCACTAGGAATGGAAGGGATGACACAGGCTAGCCAATCAGGGGCTTTCAGCTGTGCCTCTCAGATGCTGCAGTGCCTGCTCCTTGGGAGGGGTAAGAGTGCTGGTAGGTCAAGGCCTTTTCTCAACAACCAGATCCACTTTACATTTACATGTTTTTGTACCAGGGCTGCTGCAAACCTCAGGTTGAAAATGAATTTCAGCGCTTAAAAAAAAAAACACATTGAAAATGACAATCTGTCCCAATAGTGTCACTTTGAGACAAGGCACCAGGGCCCAAAAAGCAGGTGGCAGAGTGTCTGCAAGACCCTGGGCCTGGCAGATCAGACCATTGCCAGGCAGATGGGCTAAACCTAGGACTTTGGCTCCCCTCCCTTGTCCAGGATGTACAGGTAGCCACTCCCCTGTTTCTTGGCCTATGCTCAGTTCACTGAGCACTGTGGGAGGGCAAGATGCAGCTGAAAACTCATTCTGTTCTCTCAAGATGTTTTTGGTGTAACTCAGTGAGAATACACTGCTTGACCCTTCTTCAGGACACATAGCAGAGAAGCCACTGAGGACTGGGTGATGGGAGGCTTCTTGAGCATGGTGAGGACTTAGGGCCAGCCTGGGGAAGCAGGTAGGACATGGAGCCTGGGAAGCAGCAGCCACCAGTAAGAGGAGTTTGGAAGCAGGGATGCTTCCTGTGAGTGTTTTGGGTGAGGTTTAAGCTGGCGTATGAATAGGAGGAGTTTGTAAGGCTGGACAATACTGTAAGTGACCTGTGACCAAAAAGCTCTGTTCTACAAATGCTGGATGTCACCTCAGGCCCCATATGCAGGCCCTTGTCACTCCCACTCCTGACAACTCTGGGATTCCTGGGCCAACATCAGCATCTCCCCCAGGGCAAAGAACCAGGCAGCCAACATTCCTGGCAGCAAGTGCTGGCCAGTGAGAGATGAGGCTGGAGGAGGAACACAGTGCTCTGCCCATTGAGATACCCTGTCTGAGTTCTTTTTACCCCATTTCATTGTCTCACTTCTCAACTGACACTTCTGGGATTCGCCTTCCAAACACGTTTATCTCAGGGACAGCTTATGGTATCCCAACCTGAGATCCAGGTGCCCTGTAAGTCAGCTCACCCTGAGCCTAAGGATGGAAGTGGGTTCATGTGTAGGATTCAGAGACTGAAGACCCCCAGCTCACATGCATGTAATCATCAACCTAAGTAAAAAGAGCTTGGAAAGCAAAATTGTAGGCCAAAACTTATATCAGGCTTATAAAGCCCCATAGTTCCTTTTGTTTATCCAGCATTTTTGGCTTCCTGTGATATGCTTTCCCAGAAGCCCCAGAACCACAGAAAAACTGAGGGCAAAAAAGGCCCCATCCTTAGGTGGCCCAGCATCTCAAGCTTCCCACTTCACAGGCTTGGAAAAATGTAGACTGGGCATGAGTTTTCTAAATAGTGTACAAAGGCCTTGGAGAAGTCAAAGGACATAAATCCCAACATAACCTCCTTTGACTCCATTTCCTTAACAAGGATTAAAATGAAACAAAATAAATCAGGCTTACAAACAGTACAACTAAGTGCAAAATCACTTTTTTGACTTTTCCTAGAAGAAAACTGTTGTCCTTGAATCCTGTATTTTCCACAATAAGTCAACAAATATTCCATAAAAATGAAAAAGACTGAGTTTTGTCAAATGAATTTGAGTACAGCTGTATATTCACCTCTTCTGGGTGATTATATACATATTAACATATTAAAGCAACAACTCCTAAATAAAGAAAGTTATTTTACTTTAAAGTAGTGTTTTCCCAACTCAATGGACCTTGGAAACTTTTTACAAAAATAACACTTATTAATTTCTATAAGACACTTGTGTTCTAAGAAATGCAGATTGATTAGGGAACACTGGGCTTCACAGATCATGCTATGGATTTGATCAACAAATTCTGCATTGAGTGCCAGTGTGATCCACATGTGGTTCACTCTGTGTAACTGTAGCTCTGTAAAGTTCATATTCCAGTCTTAAAACAGATGTTTGGCATTTGAGAAGCATAGAGAAGCCAATTCTGGTGTTTGTGCTATTCATAGTGGAGGGTAGGGGCATCAGTTACCTCTTTCAGGCATTCTTAAAGCAAACTAAAGAATAGCCCCATTTTATATTTTCCTACAAATTTGTATTTATTCCCACAGTAACTCAAGGATTCAAGCCATATGAGCAATGCTTGTTTTTCCTGCAGTGGGCAGTTGTCATATTTGTCAGACTGATGTAGTATCACAAGCTGAAAAAATTGACCTTAAACCTCAAGAACCTGTTAATCTGACCTCAAGTTGGAAACACAACACAATCAACAATTTCTTTAACATGTGAAATGATTGGTCAGGCCTAAGAATCACAAAGAACTTTAAGTGACCCCCTGCCTGCTTAGGCAAGCAACAAATAATGTTACCATGGCCCTTTCCCTTTATCTGTTAAGTCCCACTTCTCGTTGTCATATTGTCAGTACAATTACTGTTTGTTTTCTGGTTGTGTGAATCATGCACTATTTAATTTTCTGGCTCTCATCTCTTTCCCTCACACCCAAAAAAAAAAAAAAAAACAAAAAAACTCATACATCAACTCAGCCTCAGCATGGATTTATTCTGCCTGGAAGGTAGATCCTAGCAAACTTGCATAGAGCTCACAAAATGGCATGTGTCCTGCATTTGGGTCATGAAGCTCAGTCTAGTCAGAGGTGTAATCTTCTCATTTAGTCCTCAAGGAGTTACTAAAGTCCCCAGTTTATTTTCCAAAGGAAGGACAGTGACCTGAGGCAGTTTGTGAATTGCTCTTGTAACAATAGTAGAACTAGAGCTCAGACCTAGGGCTAAGTCCACAGCTCATTCTTCCTGCCCACATTTGCACATGTCTGAAGGACAGCAGTTATTAAGTACTTACCATAAACCCAGGAAAGAAAAGACTACTTCTTAATTGCCAGCAGAAGTGCCTCCTACTCCATGTTCCAAGAAGATCAGAAAACTTTTCTTTCAAAGCATTAGTAATAAGTAGTTCTGAGACAGTGAGGAGCTGGACCCATACCCTTCATCTGGAAGCAGTCTTTCCCATTCCATAGTGGGAAAGAGTTTTACTCTGAGCTGGGCAATTGAGGCTTTCTTCTGGTCCTCTAACAGGGATACTTGGGCCTGGCAGGCTGAACCAAAATGGGAGGTTGCAGGGGCAAGAGAGTTCACTCACCAACATCACCTCCATGCTGCCACCAGCCCCAACTCAGAGAATATTTTTGAAATGAATGAAGGATTGCAAGGCACTACTCACAGGGAATCAGTGCAAAACACAAGGAAAAAAAAACATTTGAAATGGAACTCACCACAATAACAAGGTGGTTAAGAGCTCTGGCCTCATGCACAAGCTTCCTTCTCCATTTGCTGAGACAAGTCTGGGGGACAGAGACTTCCCAATATGCTGCCTGTGGTGTCACTGGGCCATGCTCAGAGCACCTGTACTTGATTTAACGCCCTGTTGTTGCTGTTTTGAAATTCCTAATGATTTGTGAACAAGGACCTTGGAGAGGACAAGACAGGTCCTGGGCATGCAGCTACCTCACACCTTATTCCCTCATGGTAAAATGAGGGTAATAAGCAATGGCTGTCTCACAAGTTACTCCCATAATAAAGTGAGGGAAATTAAAGTCAAATTCTTTGCACAATGTCAGGTACAAAATGAGAGGGTAAAAAATGAGAGTTGGAAAGCTGCTGGCTTTTAATACTTCTTTTATTCTTCCTTTCTGTCTTCTCCATTTCTAGGTTTCATATTGAAAAATGGGTGGCTTTTTAATGAGGTATATAGTACCCTAAACCTGAAGGTTTCCCTTTGAATGGCTTGGGGCCAAGAACAAGAGAATAATCTATATCTGTAGGACCTGGGATGCTTTCACATTTCGGGAATCACAACCAGCAGAAGGAGACAATCTAAGCCTCCTTTGGGCCCCAAGCATGGTGGGTAACAAATCCCCACAGCCAGGACAACCTCTTTCTTTCTCAGTGCACAAGCACCAGCTTCAATGGTCCCAGCCATCCTCAGATTTCCAATGGTATTTTCCTAACAATTTTAGGAACAGAGAAGTCAGTGGGGGAGGTCACATTTGGAGTAATGTCATCAGCCTTGCTCCATAAGTATGGCTGCAGACAAGGAACCTCCCTCACCAAGCTTCCATGTTCACACAACCTGCCTTTGGGGCTTCTGTTTCAGGATGCTGAGTTTAAAGAATCAGGAGAGATGATGACAGGACTGACTATAGAGAGTGGGCCTTCTCCATGCCCAGAAACTACTGCCTTTGCCCCGGAGATAAGGCCTCTAAGAACATAGGCCATGTGAGGAGCCCACATTCAATAACAGCAAAAGCATCACCCTCATTGCCCAGGATGAGTGTCATATGCAGCTTCTGGGTCAGTTATTTGTATCATTTTTTTTTGTGGATGGAGAGGGTGTGGCTTTTCTTAAAGGGCTACAATGTGATTTCAGCCAAGGTTTTTCCTAAAATGTTTATTTATCAATTCAGTTTATTCCAACTAAAGCCTAAAAGAGATTGGCCAAGATTTAGAAAGCATTAGAATCAGTTTATTTTATTTTCTTTTACAGGCATCATTGATACAGTGCAGACTCATTTTGAGTATCAATAGTCATTGACAGCTGTAGATATTAAGCTTTCAATACCTTTTACTGGAAAGCATAGACACTGAGCAGAGTATAAAAGGACTAGAGCTAAGGTCCCCTTCTGTGACACAGTTCTGTATGGATACTGTAAGCAATGGACTTCTCCAGGTTTGAGTCCTTTTCTATGGAAAAGTCTGAGCCTTAAATCAGGGCCTAAATCAAGGTCTCTTCCAGCTGTGCAAAGTCAGGGTTCTAAGATCTTACAGATATAGCTGAGTCATACTGTCCATGCCTACCTCCATGCCCACCTCCATGCCCATTCACACAGAACATGTTAACAATGAATAATCCAAAAAGGAAATTATTAAAACAATTCCATTTGCAATAACATCAGAGAGAATAACACTTAGAATACACTTAGCCAAAGAGGTGAAAGACTTGTACACTGAAAGCTATAAAACACTGATGAAAAATTAAAGACACAAATATAACAAAGTTGAAGGATGGACTTTTTCTGATTTCAAAACTTACTACAAAACTACAGTAATCAAAACAATGTGATACTAGCATAAAGGCAGACCGATAGACCAATGGAACATAATTGAGATCCCAGAAACAAATCCTCACATATATGAAAAAATGATATTTTACAAGGGTGCCAAGATCATTCAATAGGGAAAGGATAGTATTTTCAACAAATGATGTTTGGAAAATTAGATATTCACACACAGAAGAATGAAGATTCTTCTTACTTTATACTATATAAAAATTGTTTCAAAATGGATCAAAGACCTAAGAATAAAAAACACTTAGAAGAGCCCTGGCTGGTGTGGCTCAGTGGCCGAGTGCCAGCCTGTGAATCAAAGGGTCACCAGTTCAATGGACAGAGCCACCAGTCTAGGGCATATGCCTGGGCTGCAGGCCAAGTCTCCAGTTGGGGGCGCATGGGAGGCAACCACACATTGATGTTTCTCTCCTTCTCTTTCTCCCTCCCTTCCCCTATCTAAAAATGAAATAACTAAAATCTTTTTTAAAAAATGCTTAGAAGAAAACATAGAGAGAATGTTTCATGACATGATTTCTTAGATATGGCACCAAAAGCAACAGCAACAAAAGTAACAATAGATAAATTGGATACATCAAAATTTTAAAACTTTCTGTATTGAAGGATACAATCAACAGAGTGAAAAGACAATCTATAGAATGGAAGAAAATATTTGCAAATCTTATATCTGATAAAGCAGTGGTCCCTAAATGTTTTGGTACCAGGAACAAGTTTCATAGAAGATTTTTCCATGGACAGTGGGAAGAGAGGGCAAGGAGAAAGGAAGCAGAGCTCAGCGGGTAATGTGAGCAAAGCTTTGCTCCCTTGCCTGCTGCTCACCTCTTGCTGTCTGACCTGGTTCCTAACAGGCCACAGACCAGTACTCATCCACAGCCCACAGCCCATAGCCCTGAGATTGGGGACCCTTGTGATAAGGGATTAGCAGTCAGACTATAAAAAGAATTCCTACAACTCAACAACAACAAAGCAATTTTTAAATGTGCAAAAAACCTCGTATAGCCATTTCTCCAAAGAGTATATACAAATTGACAAAAAGTATATGAAAAGATGTTCAACATCACTAATCACTGGGGAAATGCAATTCAAAACTACAATAAGATACTACCTTACACCCATTAGGATAGACACTATTCAAAATAACAAACAAAAGCAATTTTAAAAAATAGAATATAACAAGTGTTAGAGAATATGTGGAGAAATTGAAAATTTGTTCATTGTTTATAGGTATGTAACATGGTGCAGCTGCTGTATAAAACAGTATAACCATTCCTCAAAAAATTAAAAGTTAAATTACCAAATATTTCAACAATTCCACTTCTGTGTATAAATACAAAAGAACTGAAAGCAGTGTCTCCAAGAGATATCTGTATACCCATATTTGTAACAGCATTATTCAGAACAGCTAAAGGGTGAAATCAACCCAAGTGTCTATCAACAGGTGAATGTATAAGGATATTATATTGTACATTATATATAATATGTATAAACATAATATTATATTGCATATTATATTCTATATTATATATGTACACACAATGGAATATTATTCAACCTTAAAAAAGAAGAGATTTCTGATAGGTGCTACAACACTGATGAAACCTGAAGACATCATACTGAGTAAAATAAGCAAGTCACAAAAGGACAAATACTGTATGACTTCACTTATATGAGTTACCTATAGCAGTCCAATTCATAGAGACAGAAAATAATATGATGATTGTGAGGCACTGGAGGAATGATGAATGAGACATTACTGTTTAATAGGAACATGGTGTCAGTTTTGCAAGAGGAAAGGATTTCTAAAGATTAATTTCACAACAATATGTACTAAACACCACCTAACCATACACTTAAAAGTGGTTGATCTTGAGCTCTGGCTGGGTAGCTCAGTAGGCTGGGGCACTGTCCTGATGATACAGGGTACAGCCAAGAGGGGGGCCCCAAAAAGGGATCTGGAATGGGGTCCAGGACTCAAGGTGTCTAGGAAATATTAGAAAGATATATAAGATGTCCTAATCCTTTCCCCCTCAGGTGTGAGTTGGGGGAAGGGACACGTGGAGCAGGGCCATTGAGAGCTGTTTTGTACAGCAACAGCTTTGTAGCTAATCCATGGCATGGTCATTTAGCATATCTATGACCTTTAACTGGTTGCATAGATATGTTAAATAGCTGGGGCCATGCTTTGACCCAGGGGAATGGAAGGAACTTCCCCCCAAGATGTAACTGGAAGGCAACTCCCCCTAGTTACAGTGCCTGCATGAGAGCTTGGAGATGATTGGCTCCACACCATGGGACCATGCCTGCCCAGACTCACTATGGCAGCCCAGTAAAGCTGGAAGAATATGGGATTACTGGCAAGTGTAGCCGATTGTGGGAGGAGTCAGAAATGGGGCTGCAGAGGAAGATTGGCATGGGGATTTAAAACCCAGACATGGCAGCCTTGAAAGAGAGAGGACCACGTGGTTGTGGCAGTGCAGAGAGAACCATGTAGCTGTGGCAATAGAAAGGAGAACCACTCGGCTTTAGCCAGAGTGCAGACCCCTGCAGCCACATGAGAGGAACCACATGGCTTTGCCAGAGTGGAGACCCCCGCAGCTTTAGTAGGGGGAACCACCATGCAGCTTTAGCAGAGAATTGCCACTAGGCTTTGGCAGAGTGGCGACCCCCGTCCCTCCCTGCAGCTTTGTGGAGAGATCCATGTGGTTTTGCCAGAGTGCAGACTCCCACTACTTTGGTAGAAGAGGACCACGCAGCTTTGGGGTGCTCCCTTTGGCCACATGGCCTGAGAAGCAGGAGAGACTTTGCCTGGAAGAAGGGTGAAAGAACTCTTGCCAGTAGGCCATGAGAAGGTGCCACATGGCTTTGGATTAATTAGAGATCCTCCCTGGATGGAGACACAGCTGATGGTGCCAGCAGCCTGAAACACAGACATTTGCTTCTTTTCCTGAGATATGGTACCCTAAATTAGGGCAGGGGGAGAACGAAGCACTGTGGGCATCTGTGGGTATCCAAAAGGACTTTGATATCTTAATAAAGACATTAGGTCACTACTTTAAGTCTGTATAGCTTTAAATAAACATTTCATTTCCATTTCACAACTCTCTGGCATTGAGAGATGCCTTTCCTATAAGGTGGGGGACATAACAAACCCAGGGGTGTTCCTCTTGGTAATTGTATATTTTGCCCCCAGTGGCCCTGTGTGTGGCTCTATTCTGTAACACTGATACACCAAGGTTGTGGGTTTGATCCCTGATCAGGGCACATAGAAGAAGTAAACAATTGGTCAATGTTTCTCTCTCTGCCTCTCTCCCTCTCTCTTCCCTTTCCTCTCTCTCTAAAATCAATAAACATATAAAAATAATTTCTAAAAATGGTTAATGGTCAGTTTTAATTATGTATATTTATCAGAATTTGAAAAATAAAAACTATAAATAAATAAAAAATCATCCACACAGTAACACTACCATTTAAGGAAATACACCCATTAGGCCCTGGCTGGTGTGGCTCAGTGATTTGAGTGTCAGCCTACAAACCAAGGGGTCTTTGGTTTGATTCCCAGTCCAGGCATGGGCCTCGGTTGTGGGCCAGGTCCTCAGTTGGGGCATGTGGGAGGCAACCACACATTGGTGTTTCTCTCCCTCTCTTTCTCTCTCCCTTCCCTTCTCTCTGAAAATACATAAATAAATTCTTAAAAAAAAAAAAAAGAAAGAAAGAAAGAAAGAAATACACCCATTAGGCAGTGAGTCAAACTTGGACTCATGTTCATCATACCTCAGTGGACCATGTTCTCTGTAGTTCCAGCACTGGCTGAGGGCATTAGTGTGGGGGGAGGGCCTCCTACTAATCTCACCTCCCACCTCTCAGCTGGGACCCACTGCTTCATTGAAGCAAACTGACCTTCCATGTGGGATAAGTAGATGCTTTCTTATGCCCAGAGTTAGGAAAAGAGTGTGGTTCACACACATGACACATTCACCTGGAGCTCCAGGTAAGACCTTATAACTGGGGAACACTGGATTTTCTAACTTCTAACCGATCCAATTTACCTAAGGGAAAGCCAGTTTGTAGGAATAGAACACAGGTTAGTAGTGCTCCTAACTCTGTGTTCACTACCTGTTTATTATGTGAACATAAATGAGAGCAATAGCAATTTGGCATTTATTCTAATGTCCAGAGTTCTGTGCTGAACAATATTATCTCCATTCTACAGACTGGGAAGCTGAGACTTCAAGGAGTTAAGAAACTTGGTCAAGGTTACACAAGCAGCAAGCAACAGAGGTGAGATGGACCTGGCTATTGGACTCTGTTGGGGTTAATAGTTGCTGTTTAACAAACCATCCCAAATCTTAGTGGCTTAAAACTATAACCATTTTGTCATCTCTCTGGGTTACTGGGGTGTTTGGGCTCAGCTGGGCAGGGATCCTTCTGGCCTCTCTGGGATATCACATGCAGTTTCAAGTGCTACAAAAATCTAGAGGTCTGACTGGGAGAGAAGGGCCACTCTTCCTCTCTACATATTTTCAAGGCTCATCTCCATGTGGCCTCTCTGCACAGTCTCTTGAGTGGTTTCTCCAGCAGGGTGGCTGGGGGGTCTCAAGAGGGTTTTTCAAGCTGCTTGACTGCTAGAAGGCAGGCCTGGCACCAGCAGAAATCATTTCTGCTGTGTTCTACTGGTTACAGTGGGTCAGACCCCAGTCCATATTCCATACGGAAAGGACCACACCAGGGTGTGAACTGTAGGAAGCTTGCTTATCTGGGACTGTCTTTGGAAACTAGCAGTCCTGCATGCACCAGCCCAGAGTCTAAAGGAGCAGTGCCTGCCAATACTTTCTTCCCATATACTGGGCTTGAGGGTGCCTACACCTGTGGTCTGTGAGAGCAAGGAGGTTGTACTTATGGCTACCCACCTCACACTAGCTCCCTCACTTACTCTGGTTGGTTCACAGGATAGTAACAGGAGAGATCACTCTTCTGATCAGCCTGTGGTTGTTCCATTATCTTCTCCATTTACACTGATGAGTAGACAGCCAGGAAACAGGAATGGTACCTATCTAAGGTCATGAGAAGCACTCAAACCTCGCCTGCTAAGGCATCCTATTCCTCTTTTCATCATGTGTCACTATTGAAAGGCCACAGGGGAACCACAAAGATTATCCTGAATAGGGGAGAATGCCAGCTCCCTGGATATTTGACAGTGCCTCTCAGGGAGGTCTGTCTGTATTAGGAAGGTGGATCCAGCAGCAAGGCAGCACAGAAGGAGTAGTGACAAGGAATACATAAGATGTATGGGATGTGTCTGGCCTCAGCCCAATAAAGATTCCCAGGAAGACTGAGTATATTTGGGGAGTGGGAAGAACACTGTGAAGAGCAGGGTCTGTCTCTGTGAGAGGAGACATTCCCAAAGGAAGGGTGAATAAATGAAAGGAATGACTAAAGTGGTGGAAGAAAAGATTTGTGGTTGAAACTTGTGAAGAACTTTGAATATCAGGCAAATCCATTCAGATCAATGAAAACGTTTTCTCACTGTTCTTCACATTCTACTGGAAGGCTGAAGAAGGCTTACTCAAGTCCCTTAGTTTGTCACAGGCTCTATACCCAGAATAAGTGATCCCTGTGTCTCCTGGGGGAGGCTCTCAACAGGACAGCTGCTGATGGGGTGGGAGGGTACAGACTTTCTGCCTCATTCATAACTCACTCATTATATATCCCAGTTGTCACCCCAGCACCTTTGCTCAGGTGTTCTGGATGTATCCTGCATTTGAGGTCAAGTTTGGATTCTCAGAATCATATTTCTTTCTTTAGTAGACAAAAATCATCATCTGCCATAGTATTGGACTAATTAGACCTACTGCCAATTTTTTGAGCTAACTAAATAATAGTAATAATTTGAAAAAAAAAATCTTAGGAATCCAGATAGGCCAATTTACAAAAGCAGTATTAAAAATGTCAGAGCAGGTTTGAAAATCTACATTATAAATATTTCCTTCATTTGTCTAATTCACCAAAGGCTTCCATCTGTTGTGGATGCACCTGGTGTCTCCTGGCTCACCTAGGGTTTCCAAGTTTCCCATTTAAGTCTTGAACTTCTCCAGCTCTTCAGGGCCAACAGCTGAAACTGACATCCTGCCTCCCCCACCCCATCCCCAGGTGAGGAGGGGGAGAGACAGGCAGAAAGACATCTACAGAGGAGTTTCATAGGTATTTCTCGGTAAGTGCACATTGGCTTGAATGGGATAAAGGCCTGGCTGCTACAAAGTTGCTCTATCTCTGAAAGCTATTTGATTCAGTATTCCCAAAAGCATGGAGTCTCAGACAATAGGGGAACAGAAGTCAAACTGAGGAGAGGGGAAGTGCAGAGCCCTGGAACATTTGTGGGATGCCAAGCATGCCCTCTTCATGGGGCTGCCTGCAGGGTGGCACCTCAAATAATAGAAATGCACACACTCATTCTTACAGGTTTGTGCTCATTCTGTTAAACAGAAGCTGAGGTACACGTTTGGTCACCTGTGTGTGTACTAACATAACATCAGCAGGTTGTTTGTTATTGGGAGTGCACTAGAGAGTAAGACTACTTTCTTAAAATAACTATGCCAGTGCTACCTGCTGTAGTGTTCTTGTAACCAGGCGTGGACTTAGTGGTGTTTCAGAATTTGGAAGGCAACCTCCCCAGCCACAATGGCCATTCTTTGGCTCTTATGTGTGCACATAGAAGCACAGACAAATATTCTCTCTGTGGTTTTTACACAGATGGTATTACATACACACCACTCTGCACTTGGCTTTGCTCTCTTAATAAAAATAGAGGCTGCCCCGTGCTTTCAATGCTGTGGAGTGAGGTGATCTTTGTGCAGTTGTGCCATGATTTATTACTTGTGGCTGATACACATGTTATATCATATGTTTGCTGTTATAAACACACAAACCCATGTGCACATATAGACTGGTACAGGACACATTCCTACATACAGACCTGTCAGGAAAGTAGCATTAGTGTTTTTTATTGTGATAGATGCTACCATTGTCCTGCATAAAGATTATTCTGGTTTACACAGTCACCACACACCCTCCTGTGTATGAGAAGCAAATATTTCTCTGTTTCTATCTCATTCTCCTGCACATTAGACTATAGAATTGTCACTCTTTTCATCACTGATGTGTAATAATGAAATATGAAATAAAGGAAGTACCCATTTGAAGTTGGTATGTGATATAAACATATTTCATACTGGATTATTCTTTTAAAACAACAACATGTTTTCTTTTTAACATACAAATTATATCTATAATATATACACATAATTAATTATTAATCTTTTGTTTTATGGTCTGTTGTGTCTTTGTCACCCTTGTGCACTCCAAAATTACTTATTTTTCTAATTCTTCTACATTTCCTTCTAGTAGTTTCATGGCTTAACTTTTAGAGGGTTTATATTTTACATTTAAATGCTTAAAAAACTATGGTACATTTATACAATGGAATTCTATGCAGCAGAAAGAAAGAAGGAGCTCCTACTTTTTGCAACAGCATGGATGGAACTGGAAAACATTATGCTGAGTGAAATAAGCTAGGTGGTGAAAGACAAATACTATATGATTTCACCTTTAACAGCAACTTAACAAAACAAACAAACAAGCAAAATACAACCAAAGACACTGAAATAGAGAACAGGCTGACAATGACCAGAGCAGAGAGGGGAGTGAATTTCAGGGGAAAAGGGGAAGGGTTTACAGGAACAAGTATAAAGGACACATGGACAAAAACTAGGGATGGTGGAAATGGGAGGAAGGTGGGGAGCACTGGGGGGGTGGGCTGGGATAGGAGTAAAATACAGAAAACTGTACTTGAACAACAGTTAAAATTTTTAAAAAGTTATAAAAAATAAAATTAAAAAAATAAATGCTTAATTCAGCCCCGTCAAATTTTGGAGCTACTTGGTCTAAGTTCTTTCCTCATATTTTATATATGCCTCTTCTTTTACTGTCTGGTTTGTGATTTATGTTTTCTTTATTTGGGGTCATATTTTCCTTCTGATTATTTCAAAGTTTTGAGTTTTATTTATGGTTCATCTTGCTATTACTTCACATAACTATAGCCTTCTATGAAGAAATGTAGCGTTGATTTAGATGGAATTTCTTTCTCCACTTGAAGCACTGCCACTTTTCTACTTTCTTACATTATCCAATTTTAGTTTATTACCTTATTTTAAAAAGTTCTTCTGATGTTTAGTTCTGCCCTTAAACATTACTTGATTTTCTCAGCTTTTAATGATATATTTTGGAACCCAGGATTCAGTGTAATGGTCTCTAAAATGTTCAGTGTGAAATCAGGAGTTCACAAGATTGTTTATTTGAAAAGAAGATAAAAAATATACTTTAAAATAGTTTAACTGAGAAGCATTAGCCATAACAGCATAAATCAAATGACCTAATGTTATTAAATAAGCTGGGAGGTGTCCTTAGGGCCAGCTTTTCCAGGAAACAGCATGGGCCTGCCCTCCTCCTACTCACTCAGGAAGACAAACCAGGGATCTCATGAATGTCACAGGGTGTGAACATCTGGGGAACATCCCTCCACTGAGCTCAATAACCTCTCAGTACACAGCCTGGGGGCTCTGGGTCAGCCTGAGAACACTTTGTCACAACACTGTCTTGTGGCTTTTGGAAGCATATAAAGGAGGAATGGAGAAATATAGTGTTAAACCAAGGCCTTGCCCTTCAAGGAGGGTTGTGTTTCAGTAAACGAAGCCCAAGTTAAAAAGTTAACAAGAACACCTGTCCTGGGGAGAGAACTTCCCTTCCTTTCATCCTGTCTCCAGGTGTTGGCTACCAGCTCTTCTTCAGTGATGTGAGCCTATAGACACTCACTAAGCATCTGTGCCCTGGACACGCAGTTACAAACAAAATGATACCTGGTCCTGACCTCATAGTGTTTTGAGAGCAGACACTTAAGTGAAGTGACTAGAAGACAGGTGCAGTACTAGGGGGACACTGACAAGACCTTCAGTCTGCTTTCTAGGGAAACTAAGGGGAAGAGCTAGAACCTGAGCTGAGGCTTAAGGGCCCAGTAGGCAGATGACCAGGCATTTGGAGTGAAAGTGGGGCTCCTTTGCCTCTTGCCCCCATGTCCTAGGACCACAACTTATCCCACTTCCCAGTAACCCCTGCTGAAATCCTTTGAGACAGGATACTAGGCAAAAGTGCTCACATGGCCAGCTCAGGCACCAATGAGAAATTTGGTCCTCCTTTCCTCAAAGCTGGGAGCAAAGGAAGGGCCCCATTTGGAATGATGGTTTTAGTTACACCCCTCCCTAAGGGCAAGCAATAAACAAGCAAGGTCACTCCCTTTGCTCAGGGTTAACCCACTAGTGGGCAGCAGTCAACAGGCAACTAGACAAGGTTATTGGGTCAGGTAGGTAAATACTATAAACAAAAACACAAAAAGGCAGCGGGATCCAGACGGATGGGCCATGATGTTTTGGTCAGGGTGGTCATAGAAGGTTTGAGGAAGTTTGAAGCTAAATATCGAGAAGTGATAGAACAGGTTTGATGGTCAGTCTCAAAAAGGGATCTTAGACATGACTTCTTAGACTAAGTAACAAATTTTGCTGAAGGACCTAAGGATCAGGTACTTAAGTAAAGTATTATGTAATATCTTGGCTTCTTAAAGTGGAAAGGGGCTCCAAGAGAGAGAGGACCTGTTGTGGAGAGACCCCTGCAGAAGAGTTTTATATTAAAAGATGCCAATTCAGGGAACATGTTAAAGCAGTGATTTTCAACCCTTTTCATCTCATGGCACACATAAATCATTAACTAACATTCTGTAGCACACCAACAAATATATTTTTGTGGATCTGACAAAAATAGGTAACATTTTTATTTATTCACATGACATCTATTGTTGTGTTGGCGGTTGTCATTCTTTATTTGACAATCTAAGGGAAAAGAAGTTAGTGCCCTCGACTAAATAGTCAAGTATTGCATATTTTAAAAATTCTACCAACACACCAGTGTGCTTCTTGCAGCACATCATTTGAAAGTCTCTATGCTAGAGCAATGACATTGGTCAGTCCCCAGACCAGCAGGGTAGTGTCTGGCCTGGGCAGAACAACCCATCAGTCTGAGGCTAAAGGATGTCCAGCAAGTAGCTTTTCCAGGGACATCACAACAAGAGGGCCAAAGGCTCTGTGACATGACCTCTCTCACAGCTGGACCAACAAGGTATAAACAGGCTCAGGAAATATCTTTGTTGGGCAGGCGTATGATAGTTTTTTCCCTTTTCTTCTATTAATATTTATTCCCTACATTGTGACTCACACATTAGTGAGAATCAAAGTCCACATCAGCTGAACCTGATGTGCTGTGGGGATTTTTGCTGGTTTCTGGTATCAACTTGAGCCAAGAAAATGCAACCTCTCTGAAGGTAATGGAGGTCTTTCTTTTCTTGGTGGTATGAATTACAAATCTCAAATTTCTGTCACCTTTTAAATGACAATGCCCTTCTGGATTGCTGAATATCTAATAATCTCACCTTCTTGCATGAGCTTTTCCACTTCGTTTGATTTTTTTATTTCAACCTGCATCATTTAAAAAAGAAGCTCTTTCTTAAATGCTGACACTCTTGATTTTCATAAAGTAAATTCCCAAAGCAGAAACAGTGATCCTCTTTGTGTTGAATGATCAGGAGAACCTCAGATGAATGGGCACAACTGAAGCAGGTGACTTGCTCTGTTACAGTAGACTGAGCTGCCTGCTTACAACATTTCATGTGATGATGACACTAGCTAACACTGTCAGCTAGTGTTAGGGGAAGTGTGTCTACTTGTTTTCTTAAGAAGAACATACGAGTCTGGATAAAAGGGACCTTTAGAAGGGAGGGAACACCAGGAACTCATGGCATTTTATGAGAAACACTTAGTTACCTTGACCCACCCACATGGGAATTAGCACCAGAAAGGCCCAGTGTGCTTGGGGGAAATGGCAGAAGGGACTGAAGTCCGATGGAGAGCAGAGCAAGCGCTATTGTTCCCTCTTGGACCCTGCCCCCACATACAGTGTCATAACCCAGTGACTGAGTTGCCCCTTCAGGGCGAACACCTAAGGCTCTGCCCCTCATACATAACAGGCATGACAAGACAAAAAAAAAATGGTCCAAATGGAAGAACACATCAAAGCTCCACAGCAAATACAACTAAGCAACCAAGAAATAGTCAACCATCTGATTCACAGCTCAAAGCACTGGTGATCAGGATGCTCACAGAATTGGTTGAATTTGGTCACAAATTAGATGAAAAAATGAAATCTACACTAAGTGAAATGAAGGAAAATGCACAGGAAACCAATAGTGATGGAAAGAAAACTGGGGCTCAAATCAATGGAGTGGACCAGAAGGAAGAAAGAAACAACCAAACAGAAAAGAATAAAGAAATAAGAATTCAAAAAATGAGGAGAGGCTTAGGAACCTCTGGGACATCTTTAAATGTTCCAGCATCTGAATTATAGGGGTACCAGAAGGGGAAGAGGAAAAGCAACAAGTGGAAAACTTATTTGAACAAATAATAAAGGATTACTTCCCCAATCTGGCAAAGGAAATAGACTTCCAAGAAGTCCAGGAAGCTCATAGAGTCCCAAAGAAGTTGGACCCAAGGAGGAATACACCAAGGCACATCATAATTACATTAGCCAAGGTAAAAAATGAAGGAGAGAATCCTAGAAGCAGCAAGAGATAAGGGGACAGTAATCTACAAAGGAGTTCCCATCAGACTGTCAGCTGATTTCTCAAAAGAGACCTTACAGGCAAGAAGGGGCTAGAAAGAAGTATTCCAAGTCATGAAAGGGAAGTACCTACATCCAAGATTGCTCTACCCAGCAAAGCTTTCACGTAGAATGGAAGGGCAGATAAAGTGCTTCTCAGATAAGGTCAAGTTAAAGGAGTTCATCATCACCAGCCCTTATTATATGAAATGTTAAAGGGACTTATCAAGGGAAAAGAAGATAAAAAACATGTATAGTAAAATGACAACAAACTCACAATTATTAACAACCACACATAAAACAAAACCATAAGAAACTAAGCAAACAACTAGAACAGGAACAGAACCACAGAAATGGAGATCACGTGGAGGGTTATTAATGGGGAAGTGGGTGGAGGAGAGAGGGGGAAAAGGTATGGAGAATAAGTAGCATAGATGGTAGGTAGAAAATAGGGGGAGGGTAAGAATAGCATGGGAAATGTAGAAGCCAAATAACTTATGACACATGTACATGAACTAAAGGGGGGAATGTGGGTGGGAGAGGGTGTGCAGGATGGAGGGGAATGAAGGGGGGGGGGTAATGGGACAACTATAATAGCATAATCATTAAAATATATTTTAAAAAGATAGTTACCTTGAAAAAACTGTTTTGAACCATCAGAAAGTGTAAATTGTCCTTGGGATTATGTTATCTCATAAAAGAACAAATAAAATTGATGCGTATATTTATGCATAATATTTTTTTCATAATTTTCAAAATCAAGTTGTGATGTTGTGCATAATTCAAGTGTCTATAGAAGATACATGATTTATGGGAGCAGAAATAATTTTATCCAAACTGAAGGATATTTTCTATTCAAATAGACAATAAATAGACAATAAAAGCCTAAGGGACTTTGGATTCTTAGAAGCTAGTAATACTGGGCAAGCTTCATTTTCAAGAAAAAGAGAGAAGGAAAGAGAGAAGAGAGATAGCAGATATATATATAAAGTTCTGTCCAGAAATAGGCCAACCATTGTTAATACAACAAGAACCATTTGTGCAACATTAACATAACCTGGTAGCCATAGAGAGTAGACTGGAATGTACATGCATGAACAATGACGACTTCACTGTACTAGTCAGTGAGGGTGTTAGTTACCATTCAGTGAGCATGTGTACTGTGTAGCCAACACATTAAAAATGACTGAGTGAGTAGAGCAATGAATCTACATCAAATATTGCATTAAGCTTGGACATTTCTCCACAGAAACTATTCAGATGATTCAGAAGACCACAGCTGTGGGCAAGTGGTGACTGGCAACTTCATTATGACAACACACACACTCATGCATCACATCTCATGCAGAGTTTTTGGCAAAATATCAAATCACCCACATGACTCAGCCCCTCTACAGCCAGATTTTGCACCCCATGACTTCTGGCTTTTCCCAAAGCTAAAATCACCTTTGAAAGGGAACAGATTTCAGATCATCCATGAGATTCAGGAAAATATGACAGGGCAGCTGATGGTGATTGGGAGAATTTTGTGAGGTCTCTAGGAGCCTACTTTGAAAGGGACTGATGTGTCACTGTCCTATGTACAATGTTTCTTGTATCTTCTTTAATAAATGTCTCTATTTTTCATATTACATGGCTGAATACTTTCTGTACAGACATTTGTGTGTATTTGTGTATATGTATATGTTTTTGTGCATCTTTTCAATGCCATCCTAACCTAGCATTGACCCAACCTTGTATGAGTCACACCCACCATGCTCTTCCCAGGTGAGGAATCAGCCCTGTGTGCAGAGCTGGTGGAAGAAGTAAGTGAAATTTGCTTGGCATCTTCATGTTAGACTTATGACAAATTCAGCTCTCATGTTTTCTGACATGATGTACATTAGATTGCCTGTCTCCTGGCTCTGAGGAAGTCCTGTGTGTCCCTATGCAGTATTTTAGGCACTTACCATGAGAGGTCTGTCACCTGAGCCCTGAACAAGTGTAACCACCTGGACCAGCCACCCACCTTGCACAGGGTCTTACCACTGACTCAGGCAGATGAGCCCATTTGAGCAGTGATATCTCCCTAGGACTATCAGCCTCTATTTCTCAGACTTCAGGGCTTTAGAGGTCAGGACTACCAACTCTGGGATGAGACCATTACTACAAGGCTACAAGTGAGAAGTGAAACTGGTATCTTTCCGAATCTGAGGGACTGATTCTGGTTACCTAGTTCCAGAGGTAAGGATGGGTAAGCTTGACAACACCAGGTGGCACTAGACTTAGGCCCCAAATGAGATATGCTCTGGAACACAGCAACACAGTCACCCTATTATTTCCTGTCTTAAAGCTGAATTTTCTGAGAAAATCAACCGATTTCCAGTTAAGATGGAGATGTAGGTAAACATCACTCACCTCCTTCCACAACCACATCAAAGTTACAACTAAACTACACAACTATCACTCACAACTGTCAGAAATCAAATTGAATGGAAGTCCTACAACTATGGAATTAAAGAAAGCGCATCCATCCAGACTCGTAGGAGGGGTGGAGATGCAGAGATGGGGAATAGGCTGGTCTCAGACCCATGTGTGGTGGATAAAAATTTGGGAGGGATACTCTGAGAGAGAAGGGTCCCAGCCCCACAATAGGTCCCCCAGCCCAGGGTTCCAGTGCTAAGAAGATAAGTCTCCATAACTTGTGGCTGCAAAAATCAGTGGGGATTGAGTCAGTGGAAGAAACTGCTGGATTCCCAAGCAGTGCCTCTCAAAGAATGTGCACATGGACTTACTCAGACTCACTCCCTCTTAGCTCCAGCACCAGGGTAGCAGCTTGAAAGGTACCAGTGGCATATGGAGAGAACAGAACTTTCTGCCAGGAAAGCTTTTACCCAAGCAAAATGGTGGGCAGAATTCATTGTTCCTTTTCTGAACCCTTCCCCCTGAAATCCATAGAGCCAGCAGAGAGGTGCCATTTATGAGACTCCATTAACCTGGCTAACACAGTTTGCCCCACCATGGTGATTCCCTGAGGCTCTGTTCAACCCAGTTTACAGGCCAACCAAGCTGTTAACAGTGGCTTTTCCACATAAATGACTTGTCTTGGGCCATGCTTCACATCTTCTTAAATCCTCTCAAAAAAGCAACAGTTGACTTCAGTGAGCACTCAGCCTCTGTACCTCTTGCTCAGTGTCCCCAGGCCTTACACTAGCAGCCAGGAAAGGTTCACAGCTTGGCTTTACCTGGGAACTTCAAAGCCCACCACAAATAGCAGCCATCCTCAGATTGCTTTGTAGCTTAAGCAGGGTGCCTGCACAACCTGGGAAACCCCAGAGCCTATGCACTCAGTGGATACCTACAGACCACACCAGAACACCACCACACTGTCCCTGCACAGCTAATCCTCCACAGAGGGCAGAGGTTGGTGGTCAGTGGTAAAAGCCAATTCTTGCACCTGACTGGCCTGAGTAAATCCCTCCCATTGATCTGCCTGCCAAGAGCAATCAAGGCTCAACTCCTGAAGATGGTGTACTTAGCTCACACAGAAAACACACATTGAGTACCCAGCTTGCATAGTAGGAGAGGCTGTGCCACTGGACCCTACAGGACACTTACTACATTAGGCCACACTACCAAGACAGAGAGTCATAGCAGCTCTATCTAATACATAGAAACAAGCACAGAGAAGCTGCCAAAATGAGGAAACAAAGAAATATGGCTCAAATGAAAGAACAGAACAAAAGTCTAGGAAAAGAATTAAACAAACTGGAGATAAGCAATCTATCTGATGTAGAGTTCAAAACACTGCTTATAAGGAGGCTCAAGGAACCTACTGAGTACCTCAACAGCATAAAAAATATTCAGTCAGGAATGAAGGATACCCTAATTGAAATAAGGAACAATTTACAGGGAATCAACAGAGTGGATGAAACCAAGAATCAAACCAATGATTTGGAACATAAGGAAACAAGAAACAATTAGTCAGAAGAAGAAAAAAGAATCCAAAAAAAATGAGGTTTGTCTAAGGAGCCTCTAGGAAAACTTCAAGTGTTCCAAAATTCACATCATAGGGGTGCCAGAAGAAGAAGAGAAAGAGCAAGGAATTGAAAATCTATTTGAAAAAAAAAAAAGAAAGATAACTGCTCTTTAGGAAATAGACATGCTCAAGGAAATAGACATGCAAGTCCAGGAAGCACAGAGAGTCCCAAACAAGATGGAAGCAAAGAGGCCCATAAGATATGCCATAATTAAAATGCCAAAGGTTAAAGATAAAGAAAGAATCTTAAAATCAGTAAAAGAAAAGCAATTTGTTACTTACAAGGAAGTTCCCATAAGATCATCAAGTGATTTCTCAAAAGAAACTTTGTAGGTTAAAAGGGGTTGACAAAAAATACAGAAAATCAGGCAAAGCTAGGATCCTACAGACAAGATTGTTCTACCCAGCAAAGCTATCATTTAGAATTGAAGGGCAGATAAAGAGCTTCCCAGGAAAGAATAAACTAAAGGAGTTCATCATCATCAAATCATTGTTACATGAGATGTTAAAGGGACTTATTTAAGAAAAAGAAGATCAAAACTATGAACAATAGAATGGTGATAAATACATACCTATCAACTATTGAATCTAAAAAAAAACAAACTAAGGAAACAAGAAGAACAGAGACAGAATCATGGATACAGAGAGCATTTTGATGGCTGCCAGATGGAAGGGGGACTTTAGGGGAATGGGTGAAGAGGTGAGGGGGTTAAGAGGTACAAATTGGTAGTTACAGAATAGCCATGGGGATACAAAGTACAGTATGGGAAATGGAGTAGCCAAAGAATTTATATGCATGAGCCATGGACATGAACAAAGATTGTGGGAATTGCTTGAGGGAGTGTAGAGTGCTTGGTGGAGGTGGACAAAACTGGGACAACTATAACAGCATAATCAATAAAATATAATTTTAAAATACTGGGTTTTCCAAAATTTATTCCATAGAACAAAAGTCCTTTTCAATGCTCAGGTGGATGATACATAAATTCCCCCAGACCAAGAAGTTTTGGAAGCATACTCTCCCTGGGCTTAGAGATCCAGCATCCCTCTTCACCCTGCTGAGGCTCCTAAAAGACCCCAGTACGCTAAAATCACTTTGCTTCAAACTGCTGCTGCATACCCTTTTCCTGATACTCTGAGGTGGATGTTGCTATATGAAACGGTTCACAAATGTTCTCTGGATGGGGCTAGAAAGCAGGCCAGCACCAGGTAAGATGCAAGGCTTCCTGCAGGGAGGTGTGGGCCAGCTCTCTTGGGGCTGCCCTGCTCGCTGGTCAGAAAAAAATTAAGCCCTTGGACAGAAAGGGTTGCTTAGACAACACAAATCCCTCCCAACATCTGGTACTACTCATATCAATAACTTTCTGTTCCTTGGGGTAGGGGGCACCCCACAGGTTGGACCAGAGGAAGATTGCTGGTAGAATATGCTGGAGGCCTGGAGGGCTCTTAGAAGGTGCTTGCAGTAGAATAAGTAAAATGTGACAGTGACAGGGCCAAGGGGAGGGGAAAGATGGAGCAACTTGGAAAAAGTGGCATGGAAGAAGAGAACTAGGAGGGAGAGCACATGTGTTGTGTGTGTGTGCTCAAGGGCCTGGTGACCACCTACTGATGGACACCAATGGAAACAGTGAGTCAGTACAGGAGCAAAGACAGTGGCCCAACCCTAGCTGGGTCAATGCCAGGGAGGTACACATATGGTTTATTTGACCCAACACAGCACAATGTAAAACAAGTAAAATTAAATTAAAACCCAAGCAAGAACACTTTGTTTAAGAATGCAAAAATGTGCAATTTGTTTGTGAAAATTGTCCATGAAAATAGCTTTATTTTATCTTATTTTATTTTATTTTATTATTGTTCAAGTACATTTGTCTCCATTTTCCCCTTACCACTACCCCCTGCCCCACCCATACTCACCTCCCACCCTCTAGATGAGAGAGTTTTATTGAAATGGAAAACAGACTTAGGACAAAACAGATCTTGAGTGAATAATAAATAATCATTGATTTATATATTTAATTATGCATTAACATGACAGATATGAATTGATTGCATCTCATTTGAGTGATGTTGAATCATATTTCTAATTTTCTGAAGAATGATAAAGGTCATCTGCAATGAACAAATCCTTTATTCATTCCAATGTTGGACCACCTACTGGACCACATGTCTGGCAACTATCAATTGTTTAACAGATGTTTAATAAATTAATGTTATTGGATAATCAGCAGTACTATTCCAAGATATCAAGAAAATGATAGAGGCATATAAGATGTGGCCCTTTCTCTTGGGAGGATCAGGTTGACAGTCATTAAATTTTCCACTTCTTGGAAGCCAGAATAATTCAGCTAGAGTTCTCCTTATCAGAGCCAAATCTCCTAGGCAAAGCCAATATAAGCACAGAGTAATTGACAAAGACTTGTCTATTCAGACCACACAGATTTGCAATATCTTTCTCACAGGACCTGAGTATCATCTGCTCCAACTAATCAAGCAATCGATTTAAGTACACCCTGCACAAGGATCATCATTTTTCCTGTCTTCTCAGCAGGCTCTGTCCTGTCCTTGGGAGGTGGCCAGCCTCAGAAGACAGTTTCTGAGAGTCAGGACCTGGGATTAGTCTGGGCCAGGATCAGGGCAAGCTTTAAAATTAGTGAGTATATGGGTAGGTAAGGACATTCTGAAAAGAAAAGTAAGGAGAAAAATTCATTGTGCAGAACTGCAAGGCCAAAGAGAATCATAAAAGAAGGATTCTATGTAGAACGTTAGGAGAAAAATATTGATTCTTATCTTTGTTCTTCTCCCTTCTCTTTGCCCTCTTTTACCCTAGGTCAGACAGCAGACAATCAACAATTAAAGGTGCTTTCTAGTGCAAAGCCCTCCTTAGAAGAAGTAGCATGTAAAGAGTAGAATAATGAGCTAACTCCCCTCATTCCCTTTGGCAGACTTTAGTATGTTGGTTACAGCATGTGAATGGGTCTACACCCAAACATGTTCCAAAGCACAACAGCTTAGAATGTACCCAAGAGGTATGGATGCAATTCCTGGGATATGATTCTGAGGCTGTGTTAGCTCCCATTCTATTTATTCTTCCTCTCCAAAGGAGAACTGCTGCTGTGGGCCAGTCCTGCATGGGGGAAGGGGGGGAGTGATCTGGAATATGCTGCCTGCATTAAGCCTGAAGGTACTGTTCACAATCAGCTGGGGCAGGTCTTCCAATGCTCATTTATGATGGGGAAATGGAGTCTCTTTTATCACCCATTCTTGCTTTAGACAAAATCCTTCCCAATTCCCAGAATAAGAAACCAAGATGAGGACTGGCCAAGACTGGGAGTGTGAGGAAAATCTCTGCACACTGGTTGTCATATGTCCCTCTGTCTACAGAGAGGAGAAAGAAGACCCTGAGAGCAGCTACATACCTATTAGGGGCAGGAAGCATTGAGGCACAGGTCAGAAGGCTTCCACTTTATAAAATTAAAGAAAATAAGGTCCAAAGTGGTTAGTTACATACAAAAGGACCAGAGCTAACCATGGCTGAATGAGAGCTCCTCTTGAGTCCCCTCTTGGAGCTGTTTTCTACTGAACACTGCCTTATTGAAACTGCCTGCAAGGTTCACAGTGAACCAGAGGCCCTTCAGAGATAAACTGATGTCATGTTCTTCCTTGGATTAGGAAATAAGAGAAGAAGAATGCAGGAGACTTTTTGGTGTGACAAATTTTAGAAAGATTTCTTTAAAAGTAGTTGCAGTCTGAGGGAAACCTATATTCATAATGGCTGAGTACTGGGCAGCTTTAATATTAATGACATAAGTTTATTGACATAGAAAGACATTCACAACATATTCTATGTGGAGAAGAGTGCTATAGTTAACTTTTATGGCACTGACACACATGGTCACACATGCACTCATATAAACACTGAGAAAATCAGCATGTTACCATGGTAATAAAAAATTGTTTCTAGGTGATGGAGTTTAGGGGAATTTGTGTACTTTATTTTGGTTTTGCTCATCTGTATTAATAACTTTCTTCAGAAAAAATGTGCAGCAATTGTGAAATAATTTATTTATTTTTAATAAATGGAAACAAGGGTAGGTTTTGTTACCTGATTAGCTTCAATTGTCTAGAAGATTCATACACCCAGGACTATCTCCATGATGAGATATCCAGCCTGGTTCTCTACCCAAGTAAGGAGTCCTTTGCTGTATTCTGAGGCTCAGTGAGTGACTAATGTGACAAGGGTGACAAAAGATGACTCATAAGGACCAAGAAGGTAGCATCATCATGTGGAAGAGGAAGTTGCCGGTCCTCTCACTCAGAGTTTTGTGAGTGATAGGCACATTCAAGGTTCCCTAGCATTATCTTCTGTTCTGTTTGAAGTTCCACTGGGAAATGTCAGGACAAGAGTCATTGGAGGTGACTCAGTGTTTGGTTGTCAAAACAGACAACTAAGTCTAGAAAGGCAGCATTAAGAAAAGACTGCCAGGACTTCACAGTCGTGGGTGCATATCAATGGGAATAGGAAGCCCACATTATGCTTCCATTCCTGTCATCTGTACCTTGCAAGGTACCTGGTCCCACTGTTCAATACATGTTTGCTAAATAAATGAGTGGCTAAATAAGTAATCTCAATGGAATTTACTGCATGATGTGGTAATTTTCTTTTTCTGTGACATTTCTAATTGATGGTCATTCAGCCAATTCCTAGCATGCTTCTGGAGACCTTGGCACTCACTGCCACATGTGGGAAGGCATAGCAATTCCTAGAATTATATGTTAGAAAGACCTTTTCTGTATGTTTAGAAGAATGATTCTCACATTGAAGCATGAATCAGAACCACCTGCAAGGCTTGTTAAGACATAGATTGCTGGGCCCCACTCCAGAGTTTCTGATCCAGCAGGTTTGAATGGGCCCAACAATTGGCATTTGTAACAAGTTCCCAGAAGATGAAGATGCAGCTGGTCCCAGCACCACACTTTGAAAAGCACTGGTTTTCAAACTGTTTTCCTTTACTTCTACCCTATTCTTAGAGCCTACTGGGAAAGGCAGAGTCCCCCAAAACAAAACCACACCCACTCACACACACATCTCACACATATACCACACTGTCATGCACTCTCACTGTCATGCACTTTCACACACCCTCACACTCACATACTCTTTCACATTCACATATTCTCCCACACACTCTTTCATATCCACATTCTCATATGCACACACGCACAACACCCTACTTGTGTCTCTAGCTTTATCCCCTGAGACTGCACACAAGAAGCACCTCCTATGTGGAACTGTTTAAATGTGGACATAACTCTCACATCTTTTTAGTACTTTCCTGACAGACATCTTACAAAACAAACACTACATCTGGGAAACCAGAGCAGGAGAGGATGTGTGTTTTGCTTAAGGCTCAAGAGCGACCATGAGTATGGATAGAGCCTGGATACTGGTCAGTGGTTCTGCTGCCCCAACTTCTTCCTCACTGTTGTCAGAGTGAGTTGGTATGTGCCTTTGCCTCAGCGTTGGCCTCTACTCAGCCTCCTGCCAATGGTTCCACATTTATATTACTGTGTCCTTCAAAGGTTCAGATCAGGATTGGAGTTAGGGGTTGAAAGGCAAGATCTTACAGCCAGCCAGATACCTGGGACAGAGAGAGCAGTCATAATGCAGCTCTTTGGCCCACCCAGCTGTGGTGGGCTCACCTTTGCCTCCTAATTTCACCCTTCCCCAGCACACCCGCTACTTAGTCCAGTTCAGGCACAACCCTGTGGGGTATGTTGGGGTGGGCCCCCCTCCCAGTGAGAAGCTAATGAATGAAGGCAAGTCCTTGAGAGGGACAGTTTCAGGAAGCAATTGATCTGCTTTCTGAAGCTCTTGAAAACATACCCTTGTACTGCGTTCTCTCACTCTCTCTGCCTCTCACTCTCTCTGCCTCTCACTCCTGCTCCCTAGGGTCACCTTCCAAATAAACTTCTCTCAATTCCTCATCTCAGTAAATGTTAGCTAAGTGAGTGAGTGAACAAAGATGTGACTAGGTCTGAACTCTCTGTCTGATGAGTGAAGGCCTCCAAGGAATAGGATCTTTGCAGGAGAACTTCAGGCACAGACCAAGCCCACCTGGGCTACAGGTTCTCAAAGACACAATTTACCACTTGCAGGAGATTCAATCTTCTCAGGGCCTCGGACCAAGGTCTGCCCATGGTTTGTGTCCTCTACAATGCATGAATAGAGGCAAATCTAACCTTTATGTGTAGGAGTTTATTTAGCCTAGTGAAATGTACTCAATATTGTTATACATGCTATAATCTCTGTTTCTAACCTTCAGATGACCCTCCTGGACACTACCAAGTTACAGGAACACACACCCTAAAAAATTGGTCTAACTCTATCATATTATTCTGTCTGTCTAAGCTCCTCTTGTTATATATCCTAGAAAGAGGTCATTACTTTTGACAGTTGGTTTTCTATATGTCACACTTCTCGTAATCCACAGAAGTACTACCAAAGGCTAGAAAATCTTGAGAAGTGGAAAGAAGAGACCTGAGCATCCAGCATTGACCTAGAGAGTAAGATAGACTAGAGTAGAGATTTTCAATGCCTGAGTCCCATCTTGTGCCCCCCTCTTCACACCCCGGCAAACAGTGCTAATTCTGCCCTTCAGAATATTTCTCAACATCCAGATCCAAGCTCCTTCTCTAGTCTCCTAGAGCTGGTTTCAGAGAGGAGCCACATACCTTTTACTGGACCTTTGAAAATCTAGCTGAATGCAAGATGCCAGGGCCTGCGAGGGGTACATGGGGCCACATCATCCAGAAACTTAGAGAATATACAAACATAGAACATTTACAAGGAACTGTGAGAGGTCTTGAGGAGCAGAGAGAGGGCTCATCCATAGGGAAAGGCCTGGAGCAAGAGGTGGCCCTAAAAATGTGTCTTGAAGAACAGGTTGGATATGGGTGGCAGAAGTATGAGGGTAATAATTAACCCAAAGAACACAGTTGAGAAGCAGATGACTGAAGAACAGAGAAGTAAGGTGAGTGAGGGACACAGAAGGCTCAGCTAGCAGGGAGGGGTCCAGTCAGGTTCAGGGGTAGAGGACTTTTGTTCATCCCAGAGACATACTTCTAATTAGTGAGTGAGCAGGGGTGCCTGCTGTGCCATTAGGCTGACCACACAGAGGAGGTGAGACTCCATCTTGTCTCTGAGGCCAGGGATCTCTGTTCACAGGGACTAGCTTGAGTTACTTTACTGATAACTAGAAGTCACCTGCAGGCCTCCCAGAGGTAAGCTGAATGGGGTCCATGATGCTTCTGGGGCAGGTATCAGATATGAGGGAAGGATGGAGACAGTGCCCACTGTTATCCTGCTACTGGAGTGTGATCTCTCAGTGCACAGTCAGTCAGTGGCAGCACAAACTTGGCCTTGTCCTCACTGGTGGCTCCAGGAGAAAGCAGGTCTAGTACCTCTGAGATAATCACAATGAAGTCACTACCCTCTCTGCAGATGCAAGAAAATTCCCTCATAGAGGTACCAAGGAGCTGCATCTTTTCTTACCCTGGGTCCGGAGAAGATGGGGGCAGCCCTGAAGCTTGCCTCAGCTCTACTGCCAAAGGACTACTCAGTTAGGAGGAGAAGTATCTGCTCTTAGTTGTACTCTTAGAACTAAAATGTTCGTCTTTAGTCAGACTGGTGCTGACAAAGAGAAGAATTCTTTCTGCACCACACACCCTTACAGACACCCTATATCTGGCCTTGTTCATTGAGATGGATACTGAAAACTCCTAGAGAACTGGCCCCTGTTTTTTGAAAGGTGGACATGGGATTCTTCCGGGAATCCTTCTGAGATGATAGACTTGGCTGGGGATGTTGGGTCACTGGAGAATGCTACCTGAAGCACCTTGACCCAATAAACCCAAGTCCTTGGTCTCTGTGCCTGCAGCAATCCTGCTGACTGTCATTGAGCTTGGTTTGGGCACACACTCACTGTGAAGTTTACATTAGTCACATCATAAGAACTTCCTGCCCAGATCCCTGCTGACCTGACCTCATCCTCCTTTTAATGTGGTAATTCACCCTCACCTTGTCCCAGAGAGGAAGTGGTATTCTCTGTGTTACTGTGGAGAGGCAGCAAAGTTTGGTTTATTGCACTACTGCATGGGCTATGGTTGAATTATTGCCCAAGACTTGTCTGTCTTAGCTATAACTATCTCAGTTATCTCTTGCTGCAAAGTAAATGACTCCAAAATGTAAATCAACACTACTTTACCATTTCTCACAAGTGTGGGTTGACCAACCATGTGCTAGTTTGCTGTTCACAAAGCTGGTGCTGGCTGTGTTAAGACAGCTTCACCAGGAGTGGAACATTCAAGATGGCTCAATCACATGCCTGGCATCTTGGCAGACAACCAGGGGATGCCACAGCCAGGAGAGATCTCAGGATCTCTCCCTCTCCATGGAAACCTAATTCGTGGCAGCTCAGATTACCAAAACACAAATGAAAAGGTTGTCAGGCCTTCTAAAGGTTTGTAAAGGTTCAAGCCCTGAGTGACAGAGTCACTTCTGCTATAGCCAATTGGTCATATGTCAACTCATATTCACTATGGATTGGATGACACAAGAGCACCAGTGTTGTGAAGTTATCTTTGAATAAATTTCCTTTCACTGTCTCAAATCTCAACACAAACCCCAGTTTCCAATGAAGGATATGAGGACCATGCCAGTGACATCACCAGAGGTCTGCTTATCTTGAGGGATTATTAAAATATTAGGAAAAGACAATTTCTCATTTTAGCTACTTAACAATTCTAGTTTAGTTTTATTAAATTTTTGAAGGCCCTGATCAGCATTTTATCTTTGAAAATATCTATCTGCCAAATACCACCAAATAAGCACTCCCTCTACAGGAAGGACTTGCATAAGGGACATGCTGTTCTTTTCTACTGCTGTCACTGTGTGTCATCCTCTGACATGGGTCTGCCATCTGAATGGGATGGAGGGAGCCTGATGTAGTCAGCTGGGTCACTGTTCAGCCTTGCACAGGCCCTGAGGTCACTTAGTTACAACTGTCTTAAAACAGCAACTTTTAGTCAAAATCACAAGCTCTAGTGTCTCAGATGTCAGCCTGACTGACATCTGCACCTTCCCAGAGATGGAGCCTTCCTAAGGAGGAGTGGCCTCACGAGTCAGTTGCCCTTGCCCTCCTGAGCACAGAGCCCTGTGAGGTGTGACTAAAGGCTTCAGAATTATCTTTTGGAGATGTGTCTTGATTACTAAGCATTAATCATGCCCCTCTTAAGTAAAATAATTGAGCCAATTTTGGTTTTAAATTAGAAATAAAATTTAAGCATTTGGGACATATATAAGCAGTATTCAATGAATGCTAAATTACTATTTTTAGAAAAAGGGGCATGTATTTAGAACTTAAGTCAGGACTTTGTGACAATGTCTGGGATTTCTCTTTGGAAGTCAACCTGGAAAGAGGATATATCTAGGAACTCATGGTTCTGAAGGCAAGGTGGGAAGGGTGGCAGGAGAGGCATGGGGAATGCTATAGGAGGAGAGTCACCAGCCCAGCATATCTGCCAGAACCTGTCTGAGGATGTCAAACTAACAGAAGAGAAATCATGGGCTATAGTTGCATTATTTTTCTAAATTATATTATTTCATTTGCCCATAGATATAAAATGCCTGTTTGTGGTAAACTTAAGGTCATATTAGAATTAGAACCTTTCTGAAATGTTCATGGATGACCCAAAGAAACACAATGATAAACATAACTACCTCTTAGATATTGTATCTTTTTCTTTACAGTGGGGATATATAAATAAATAACATGAGTAAAATTTTACTTATAGCTGTCGCATAAGCTGGTAGCCTCCAACATGAAACATGAAGACCATGTTTCATGTTAGGGAAGTTTAAAATGGTCTTTTCCTACAGAAGTAGTTAGGACATTAGGAAACCAAGCGTCCACCCCCGCCACACACACCCCACTTCTGTCCCAAGCCTTCTTTACATCTTGATGAATGGAGTCAGGCTGAAAACTGCAAGATCCCTGGACACTTATGATAAATTGTAGTTGACACCATTCCTTAACCTCCTTTCTCCCTCCCATGGCCTGAGCAAATCTTCCCCAAAGCAAGTCAGACAGAACCTGCTGCTTTAGGACAGGAGAGGGGTGTGCAAAAGCTGCAGGCTGAGGTTCCACCCCTTCCCAGAAAAAAAGGAAACCCTTTTGCTCCTGAGAAGTGGCTTCCCTGTCTATTAATAGCTCCTGGGCCAACCTGTGCTGAGGAAAGGCAGAGTCCCAACTGAATACAGTTCACCCAGGTAACTAACCACTCTTCTACTTAGAGTTGGTCCCATCAAACCCCTGGACTAATAAGAGGAACATATGTAGGTGTTGTGGTTGGGAATTGGGTGCAAAAGGAAGTAAGTTGTAGGTCAGTGCACCTTTGTGGAATTTAAAAGAAAAGAAATGCCATTACCACTACCACCACCTCCCTTGCATCATAGACCAGTTATGTTCCCTCTAGAGAGGCTCTGACTGGACCCTTCCAAACTCTTAGATGCTGTGAGACAATTAAGTCTAAAATTAGGTCCATTTGTGGCTCACAGAAAAAGGTTTAAAATCAGAGACCTTGTCTCCTATGCTTTCCACTACCCAGCAGAGAAAAGAGTGAGAAGCTTTTTGTGTCTCTTTCACCTGCTTTACAGGAATAGCCTGGGTTTGTTTCCTTGTAAGAGAGTCTCAGTACATTGATTTCTTTGTCTCATCACTTAAGCTTTTGGCTGGAGTGAAGTGGGGACTGAGCCAGGGCAGAGTCCTTTACTTTTGCATTCTCTCACCAGCCAGGAAAGGACAAAGCACCAACCCAATGCAAAACATCCCACTGAAGAGTGGGCTTCCTGAAGAAGCTATTGTCATTAAGGGTATGGATGCCTGTTTCTGCTCACTCAAAGGCATGATAAAGATTTCATCGAATATCATAGAGAAAGCTTAATTGGGGTAAGGAACTAACTGGAGTAATTTGGGATGCTCCTGTCACCCCAACCCCAGTCTGTCATCTGACTGTGTTTTTTTTAGCCAGGTTGAGTCTGGCAAAAGTCATACTAAGTCTATTCTCAAGGCAATTAGCAATCTGTAGGGACCTGACTGTTGGGTACATCCATACTGTGTCTTTCCATCATCACCACTTCCAAATAAACACTAGCAACGCTTTGATTAAAATATGAATGTCCAAGCCCCATCATTGGATCACAACAGAAGCCAGAGCAGGGAACTAATCTAACAGAAGAACTTTCATAAAAGCAAGTTCTCATACTGTCAGTAGCCAACGATCTTATCAGGGACTTTCTCTTAGGTACTAAAATTTATTATTGAAGAAAAAACAGAAATCTGAGTTGAAAAGAAACTTTTATGGCCTGTAACACAACTTGTCCATTTCTCCAGAGATGCTGGACATTTGTCCCAGGTGACCCTACTAGGGAGCAACAGTCATGAATCTGGTACATGGTATCAGGAATGTGGAGGTGGATAGTATTCAAGCTACCTAGCTTATGCCAGGGGTGAGTGATATGAGAACACTTGACAGGGTGGGAGGCAGAACTGTCAAGAGCAAGATGACAACCAGAAACATCAAGTCAGCTGGTCTTGCAAGGTGGATAGTATAGATTAGATGGCATTTTAGAATTCGCCCACAAATGGAATCCACCCACCTCAAGGACTCACGAAACCAAGTCAGTTAAGAACTGTCCCCCAAAACAGTTCCTCAACATTCTGTTATTTTCATTGCCAGCAGGGTCTATCAGTCAGAAATCATGAAAATTTAGAGGCTCTTAAAAATAATGCTAGGCTTCATAAATGACCACATGGACAATATTTCTAGTTAAATGTAAAACTGGTAAAGATCCCCACCTGTGTTTATTATGTTTTATATGGAGAGGTAGAGAAGGATGCCCTCTGGAATCCAGCATGGAGGGAAGTATATCTCTTTACAGGTGTATAATGTGTTTTATTTAGTTAGCTAATGAATAAAAGCCATGTAACTCATAGCATTTCACCTTTCCCTCTGTCTACCAGGGAACTAGATGTGACCCATATACATGATTCAGCATTCATTCTTAGAACAAATTTCATTTTATGGCTTTGTCTCCCTTTTCAGTATATGTTTATTTTTTATTTTTATTTCTTACTCATCTTTCTCTATTTGTTTTACCATGTAATTCTCTTGAATGTTTTTTGAAAACAGGAGAGTGCAAATTGCATTTAAAGAATGTTTTAACCTTTCCTTTAAAGTTTCTTTCATATATATTATTTAATTTTTTCCTCAAAACCCAGCAAAATTGCTGAGAGTCTTCTGAATCTTCCAAGGGTTAGGTAATATTCCCTCTAGTCATGGAGGTTCTCTGCAGACTGCTAACTCAGCCAGCTGCACTGTGAAGCACTGAGTCAGCCATGTGGGGATCAGAGCACCTACACCCCTGGTGATGAAAGCTGAGCCCTAGCTCCAATGTGTATCTCAATGAGGCAGAAAATCTCTAAAGGACAGCTTTGTTTACTTGGAAAGTAATATGCAGAGAAATGCTATATTTGCTCTCAGTTCCACTCTGTGCTTAGTTTGTCACATCCTGCCACTCTCAGGAAGCCCAGGTGCAGCCTGTAGTGCCAGGAGGACAGGGAACACTACTACTTTTCATTCCCAAATGCCAGCAGCCTACTAGAGTCTGTGGTTCCCCAGTAGATGATTCATAAATATTTGCTCAATGAATGTGTCAATTTTAGCAAATCATTTGAGTTCTCTGAGCCTCAGTTTCAACAAAATAGGGAGAGTAGCTTAAATGAGATTAAAGGACGTGAAAATGTATGCAATGTGTGCAGCACTAGAGAGCACATGACCATTAGATTTTATTACTCATGGTCAAGAAATAACCAACAATCAAAGATGTCCAGTAAGGCCCCATCCACCCTGCCAACTTGCATCTCCATTGGCCCAGGAGCATCTTCTGTTTTAAGAAAATGGCAAAATGTGTCCTTAGTGAAAATACAGTTGTGCTGATCTGAAAAGATTAGGAAAGAAGAAATCCTGGATGGCTCCATGTTTCCTCTGAAGATTCTTTCAGCCAATGCCCCTACATTAAGGAGGGAAGTTCAGGTCAAGAGGACAGTGGGGGAAAGGTCAAATGATGCCATGGGCCTTCTGAACATGTCAAAATAAGCCCTTGAAGGTTGTGTTCTGCTTCCACACATCACACCCATAGGGGAACATCCCATAATCCTCCTCGATGGGGAAGACCAAACTTCAGGTCAGACTCCCCCAACTCCAGCTGTATCTCTGGGTAAAAAAATAAAAATAAAAATAAACTGTTATAATTGTGATTCTCTACCAGTCATGGAAGCAATTCTGGAAAACCTACACTGAGCTGGTGCCAGCATTTTGGGACAACACACAACAGTGCTGCCCAAAAATGGGGGACAACTACATTGCATGAGTGTCCAAAATTTGTCTTTGGAACTATTTGTGTTTTAAAGGTAGGAATCACACTTTATTTATTATTTTTCACAATGTTTCATTTTAATATCTGAGGTTTTAATGATTTAATGTCATTAAACCATTCTATCATTAAAAGTGACTAAAGCTTGTATTGCGGTGATAATCTGCTACTTTGGCCTGAGCACAGCTGCCTCTGCCCCCTGCACAGTTCACACTGGACTGGAAAACTAGGGTTCCAGGGTATCCTTAGACCTTCTGAAGATAAGTGCTAGAATGAATCCTTGGTGCACTACATTCCATTTTTTAAACACTGAGGCAGTTCTTCCCCTCATGAATTGGATCTAGTACTAAAGAGGGTAGCACAAGTAAAGGCAAAGAAAAGTGTTTGGTATAACATTTCCTTTCCTTGAGTTGGATTCCTTAGTGATCAGGAAAACAGGAAGAGGGTGAGGCCTCATTTAAAGAAGGGAAATGCTGAGGAAGTGTGGGCAGTGTACTGGGAGGAGTTGCTTAGAAGGAAGTCACTCCTGGCCTAGGGAACAAGGTCTAAGAGATATGCAGGCTTGGGTAGAGTGGGGAGGCCTGGTCTGGGGATAGAGGATGGGACAACCACTTCTAATATTGTTCCCCAAGGACAATTTATAGTCACCACTGTTGGCCTTTCCTCTAGGTAATTAGACACTCAGGGGGAGCCAGGGAGGCTCATCCATCTTGCCAAAAGTTTTACTTTTCCTGTCACGTCAGCTCTGGGCTACAGGGACAACTGTACACAAGTGCTAGAATGTTTGGCAATACTGGTCTGAATTCCTCTCACCCAGAGCTGATAGGATACCTGGAAAACAGCTTTAATTTGACAGGGCTGGGTGTACTTTGGCTCTGTCTATAGCAGATGAGGAAAGAGTATCTCTTTTCATAATTTATTTCTACAGCAGGTTCACTGTGGAAATCAAAGCAGAGAGGAGACTTACTTCCTTGGCCCAGGCAGCATGCCTTTTAAAGGTAGCTGGAGTAAAATGTTTTACCTAGCAGGAAAGAATAAATGAGCCAATAAATTGAATGAACTGAATTTTAATCCATATTTGAAATAGATAGGTTTGCTTAATAGGTGAATGAGCAATTGATTGAGTGTTGTAATGAATAATCTCAGTGGTTTTCTGAAAAGTAAATTTCTGAGTTATATTTCTATATTGTGTATGTGTGTAACCCAAATGTAAATTGAATCTTCACATGGTCCAGTGAAACAAGCAAAACAAAAAAGTATTGAAAGTTAGTTTCAGTTTTTACTCGTGCCTAGAAGAATACCAAAGGGAATTCAATTTATACACCAGGGCAGCACTTCTTAAAACTCTGTCTGATTCTCTTGTTTCTCTAAAATTCTGCAGCTTCTCACTTTAAATGACAAAAATTCTGATTACTACCATATCGTAATCCACTGTCTGCTTCTATCAGCATTTTGCAGTGGCTAAAAAGTTTCCTCTCCTCTTTATTCATTACCTAAATTTTTCAAAACAGACACAGTCTCAGAGGCTGATCCAGGAAGTAAGTATCTCCTTCCATGTCTGTCTTCCTGCTTATCCAGGCTCATCTTTCTCTGTCCTCTCCACTGTCCTGACCACCTAACACAGAGCTCACCTGGGGAGAAAGAGATGAGGCTGAGACGGAACATTCAGAACTCTCCTTCTCAGGTGATGCCTTGGAGAGAGAAGAGGAAGAGGATGCAATTTGGAAATGCCTTTTTTCATGGGAATAAACTTTGTTGCCATAGCACTTCCTTGGCAAACTCTGCAGGTTTCTGCAAAGAAAAGACAATGCTCACATGTACCAATCCGGGGTGTCTTCCACTCATAGGCAGGCCCTTCCTGTACAGAGTCTCCTTTCCTGGAGGTATGTTGCCCTGGAGAACCTCCCTGAGACTCTGAGAGTGGCACAACCCTGAATCTTCACCATGCATTTTCATAGGTCTCAAGGTCGTGGGATGGGATGCTCTAGGGTCTTTGTCTGTGGAAATTCATGAAGGAAATTGTGTCACCAAATAAGTGTCCTCAAGGTTTCAGGTTGCTTTTGTGTCATCCCTGCCTGAAATCATCTCAGCTGGCACCTTAGCAGGTATGGGGAGAGAGATGGTTGAGGGAAGATGAATGAGGCAAATACAGGAAGTACAGGTGCCATTTCCAGCTCCTGATACCCTGGGCTGTGTTAAGGGAGCCTCCTCAGACCCCAGACTGGTGTCTGACAAAGCAGGGACTTACACTGTTTTCAGATTACAGGGATTCCACAGAGGGTGGGCACATTGTGAGTGAGCAGTTGGAAGTTCTTGAGCAATACTGGCATGTGAGCACTAGCACAGGAAACGTCTGTGCAAACATTTGACATTAAGATAGATGTTTGCCTTTGGCAGACTCAACCTTCCTTAATCCCAGGCTGAGATATAGAACCCAGCTCCCTGGCTCCCTCCACATTTTCCCTCACACAGGTGGTTCCCTGAAATCTGTGCAAATTTAACCTTATCTTGGCGCATCCATGTTACCCTCAAGGACCTACATGGGCTGGTGCATAGCAGGAGCCCAATAGATAAATAATGACCTAAGGGACTGAGTAATCCTGGGACATCCAGACCCTCTCTAACATGCAATACCCTTCCTCAGGGAGTTCACACTCAACATGCAAAAAGCAGAGTAATATATATCGCATCACCAGAAAAGAGTGCTGAAAATGGTAAAAACTGAGTGAAAGTCTCCGTGGAACTGAAATGGCTGCAGGTGTATGGAGTGGATGGGAGAAGCAGCTTCACAGCAGAAAGGGTTTTAACTTAGGCTTTGGAAGGTGGACACAATTACTCTGCAGGGAGATTGACGCCAGGACATCTGCTAAAGGAACAACAGGTTCAGAGGTATTAATCTTGGGACAAGTGAGGTCAAGCCCTGGTATTTTATCTTCAAAAGGAGGAGGATTTCATTGACCAGTCCTCCTGCCCCTGAGAAAGTAGAACCTCAAGTTATTCTTTCACAATACCATTTCTTCTTTTTTGTTGTACTCATCATATTTGTAATTTACAGAAGTTTATGCAAATATATGTTGACTATCTGTGCCCCTAGACAGCATGGAGCATGAAGTATGGGCCTGAATATTTTGATTCACTCAGTGCCTGGCTCTGTAGCCACTAAGCTGTAGGTACTCAACAGCATTTGTCGACTAAACATGTGATCACCTGGACTGCTGCAACCCCCTAGCCCCATGCCACATCAAACATAAAGAATAGATCAGAGATCTCTCCTTGAGCCTCAGAGTGCTCCTAGCCTCCACCACCCACAGACAGATGTATATATAATACAGATGGACTCTGGTCTGTTCCTGGGACAAAGGGGCTTGAGCTGTGGACCAGGACTAACGGCAGCAGTGACAGACAGTGTACCTGGGCATCCAGCCTGGAGAAGCACTACCTGCAGGACCCCCTCTCAGGGAGAAAGTCACTTCTGGGAAATTTCCCTGGGGACACTGTCCTTCTGAAAAGCTCTTGATAGGCCCCTCCTTCACTGTGGCTAAGATAGCTTTGAAAGTGTGCGACAAGAACAGCAAAGGCCTTGAGAGCCCGCTGCACTTGTTTGCTGACTCCCAGACGTAGGAGACTGCCCTCTGCTGGCCAGGTTTCACAGAGCCCTGGGAAATCATCTGGTGGGAATCTGAAGCATTCTGTAGGAACAGGGCAAGGATAGAGGACCTCCCCCAAGACTTTATCTTCACCCTCCCTGCAAGATGGGGAAGGCCTTTTCTGAAGAGGAGGAGGGGAGCAGCAGTGGCTGGTCATGAGGAACACATTGGGTCTTGGGCCAGTGTCCTGTGAATGGAGCAGAATGAGAATCAGAATGGCCAGCAAGTGCACAGCACACAGTGGCTGCACTGCCAAGTGTGGCTTGTTTCCTCTGAAGTGAGGCTTTCAAACTACAGAATAATCACAGTGCACATGTTTTTTTACAATGTTTTTTCTTCTTTTAAATATATTTTATTGATTATGCTATTACAGTTGTCCATGTTTTTCTCCCCTTTATTTCACTCCACCCTGCACCCCACTCCCACCAGCATTCCCTCCACCTTAGTTCTTGCCTATGGAGCATGCATATAAATTCTTCGGCTTCTACATTTCCTATACTATTCTTAATCTCCCCATGTCTATCTTGTACCTACAATTTATGCTTCTTATTCCATGTATGCTTCTTTCCCTCATTCTCTCCCATATCTTTTCCCCTATTCTCCTCCTCCCCTTCCCCACTGATACCCCTCCATGTGATCTCCATTTCTATAATTCTTTTCCTGTTCTAATTGCTCATTTAGTTTGTTTTTGTTTTTTTTAGGTTCTGTTTTTGATAGTTGTGAGTTTGTTGTCATTTCACTGCTCATAGTTTTATTATCTTCTTTCCCTTAGATAAGTCCCTTTAACATTTCATAGAATAAGGGCTTGGTAACTCCTTTAACCTTACCTGACTTGGGAAGCACTTTATCTGCCCTTCCATTCTAAATGATAGCTTTTATGGTTAGAGTAATTTGGATGTAGGTCCTTGCCTTTCATGACTTTGAACACTTCTTTCCAGCCCCTTCTTGCCTTCAAGATTTATTTAGAGAAATTGCTGATAGTCTTGTGGGAACTCCTTTGTAAGTAACTGTCTCCTTTTCTCTTGCTACCTTTAAGATTTTCTCCTCACTTTAATCTTGGGTAACTTAATTATGATGTGCCTTGGTGTGCCCCAACTTGTTTGGGTCCAACTTCTTTGGGACTCTCTGAACTTCCTGGACTTCCTAGAACTCTGTTGCCTTTGCCAGATTGGGTAAATTCTCCTTCATTATGTTTTCAAATAAGTTTTCTATTTCTTGGTCTTCCTCTTCTCCTTCAGGCACACCTATGATTCAGATGTTGGAATGTTTAATGTTGTTCCAGAGGTTTCTAAGCCTCTCGTCATTTTTTTGAATTCTTGTTTTTTCATTCTGTTCTGGATGAATGCTTATTTCTTCCTTGTGCTCCAAATTGTTTATTTCATTTCTAGTTTCCTTCCCTTCACTGTTGATTACTTGTATATTTTGCTTTATTTCTCTTTGCATAGACTTCATTTCTTCCTCTATATTGTGACCATACTCAACCATTTCTGTGAGCATCCTGATTACCAGTGTTTTGAACTCTGTATTTAATAGGTTGGCTGTCTCTTCATTTCTCAGTTCTATTTTTGGAGCTTTAATCTGTTCTTTCATTTGGGCCATATTGTTTTTGTCTCAGCATGCCTCTAAGTTGTGAGTGGCAGAGCCTTAGGTATTTGCCCGAGAAGGGCTACCCACATCACTGTGTTGTGGTGCTGTATGTGGGGTAGAGGTCAGACAGGGAGCAATGCCATTTATTCAGCTCTCTGCCAGCTTTCAGTCACTCCCCCCACTTCCCACAAGCAAATTGTGCCTTTCTGGTGCTGATTCCTGGGTGTGTGGGATTGTGCACATTCTAGGACCCTGTGGATCTCTCCTATGAACTCTCCTGTAAGGCTGGGAGTTTCTCCCACTGCCACAATTCTCACAGATTTTTATAGTCAGAGGTTTTGAGGCTTTATTTCCCTGTACTGGAACCCTTGGTTGTGTGTTCTGTCTCCCCAGAGAGGAGTTCTGTCTCCCCTGGGAGGAGTTTTTCCTCCCAGTTTATCTGCACGTGAATGTGGGGTGGCCCAGTCCACCAGCCACTGCCTTGCCCACTCAGTCTTCCAGCCACCACCTTGCCATGCATCCTCTCTGCCCCAGCTTCCTGTCTCCACCCCTCCCTCCAGTCTGAATAAATATTTCTTTAACACCCTAGTTGTCAGACTTCCATACAGTTTGATTTTCTGAAAATTCTGGTGGACTTTGTTTTTAGCTTTCTTCTTGTCCTTCTTTTGGTTGTGTGAGATGGCAAAGTACATCTACCTACACCTCCATCTTGGCTGGAAGTCCACAGTGTACCTGTTTTATCTTTTCACTTTGGAATGACTTCTGTGCCCATTTATAAGCCCCAGATCCTTTACAGCCAACCAGTGTTACCCCCCATTTTGACATGTGATTATATATTTGAAAGTTTTCAAAAAGTATATCTAACACTCAAGAATAAATGCTATGCCCAGGGAGGACAACCCAAAGAAGGAGACATAAATCTAATGGCTGGTCCAAGGAGAGCCCCAGAAGCATGGTTGGGGCTCTGTTCTCACTGGAAAGAATGTACTTCCTCTAGTCCCCCAGAATGACAGCTGTGAAGAAGGAGCAGTGCTACCTCACTAGACCTCTGCTAGCAGTCCAAAGGAACTATGTAAAGACATGTATGATCCCTATGAGCAATGGGTGGTGTCCAAGATAAAATGTGTGGCAATGTGAGACCAGAAAGACCACCACAGGGTGGTTTAGAGAAGGGGAGGCAAACAGTTTGCCTCCCCATTCTTCATTAAACAAATATTTATTGAGTATCTACCATGAGCCGGGCTCCATACAAAGTGCTGGGGATACAATAGCAGGCAAACAGACACCACATTGGCTCTCACAGAGCTGGCATATCAGCCATGGAATTTTTCTGGTCACAAAGCCAGATGTGTGTATGTGTGAGCATACATGCACACACACACACATGTATGCACAAGCAATCACACCTACACACAGTGAGAAAGGCTGTAAGGTCCATGTTGGAGCTCTCAGGTTGCCTCCTGTGGGTGGTTGGGTGGATGGTGGTCAGGGATGCTTTTTGGAGGATGTGATGCCACACTGTTATCTAAAGGAAAAATGGCTTTGGCAGTGGAATGGAGTGTTGGGAAGGGGGATCGACATGTTCAAATCCCTGAGTTGGACAAGGCTGGCACACTCAAAAAACTTAAAGATAAGGTCACTATGGCTGCAGGAGGAAGAAGGTGGACCAGACAGAGGCTGTGAGGGAGGCCAGAACATGGAGACCATTTTTACCAGTTTGTCTTTGTCCTAAAAGCAAGGAGAGGTCATTGAAATTTGTTAAGCGTTAGGGAAGGAAGGGTGCATTAATGGTGGTGACATTGTTGTACATTAGGGACAAAGCAAGAAATCTGAAGAGGAAGGTCCTGCCTAAGCCCAAGGAGAACTGTGTCCTTGAATGAGAATGGAGACAGGCAGATGGACTTGAGAAACACTAGGGTGGTGATGTGAACAGGACCCAGGGATAAGTTGATGACCTAGAAAAGCCGTCTCAGTTCTTCCTCCCTGCAAAGTCATGGGTCACAGTCTGTCTGCATGCAAACTTTATCTGTATGCCAACATCACCCAGCAAGCTTTGCAAAATGCTATACCTGAGCCCTACCCCCAATGACTGATTTCTCAATCCTGGGGCACAGCATGGACATCTGGATTTAATCCAGATGATACTGATAAGTAACAGGTTTGAAGCACTGCTCTTGAGAATACTAAATTTTTCTCTAACCTACACCGGTGGGCACCTGCTGGTTGAGTGGTGGCAGCCAAGTGACACACAGGCTACAGAAGCAGGAACTCAAGCAAATTACAGTCCCTATGGCCATGAGGAACTGCCAGGTCTAGCCATCCACTCCATGCATTCAACAGGACTTAGAATCTCCTTGTTTCTCCCTCCTGCTCTCTGGAGCCTGTCTGGTAGCAGAACAGTAAGAATTTCAGGGAAAGGAAACTCAAGCCAGTCAAGTAGGCTCCTTCCAGAGGGGTAGCTGGCTCTCACCCATAAATATGACAAGCTGTTGCCCATTAAATGGCAGCTACTGTCTCAGCTCTGGACCTTACAGAAGCATCTCCTTTGCAGATTGCCATTAGTTAGCCAGGATGAGAGAGGGCCATCTCCCTTCCCAGGTGGCAGCTGAAAGAATGCCCAGGGGGTGGACACTGGTTGCTTTGCTAGTTCTCACCATTTGGGAAGTTTGCCAAGGAAAAGCTATCAGCTGTGAGAATAAGAGCACACATTCCTGAAATATATGATAAATATTATCCCTTTATCCATCTTAATTGATCAAATATCTGTATGTCTGTGGCTCATGATTTTCCACTTTACCCTGGAAAAGTGGTTTGTCTCAACCTCCATTCCCCTTTCTCTCTCTTTCCCTCTTCCTCTCTCCTTGCCTCTTTCCCTTCTTCCTCTTCTATTTTTCCCACTTTATTCACTGTTCCATCTCTGTCCCAGACCTTTCCTCTGTGTCCTTCTTCACTGTAATTCTTAGCTTCAAAGAGTAGCTTTTTAAAATTATTTTACCACTAATTTTGCAGCACTCTGTGTCTTTGAGGAGAAAGAAATATGAAATTTATCTTCAGAACAAACCCAATGTGGCCCTTTCCAGTGAGAATAAAATGTCTTTGATGGTGACAGGGCTGGGGTGCTTGTCTCATGTGGAATGTTGGTGACTGTGAGTCACAGTACTCAGGACAAAGTGGTGACAGGAGCTTTGACTCTACAGTTTGCCCAGAGACCTCTGCTCACTAGCAATGATATCTGAGTGTGTTGGGGACAGGCAGCAACTGGCCTTCTCCAGTCAATGGCAAACAGTGCTAAAGTTGGGGGCTTGAAGTTGATCACTCAGAAGATGACTTATGTTTCTGTAACTTACTTATTTCCTAAAGATGGAGGTGTCTCTTTAATATATTTCAGAACAGTGTCTGAAAACTGTGCTTGACTTTTTCAAATGTACTTAAATTTATAAACTTTAGTGTTGTGGAACATTTCACTCATAAGCTAAGGGTGGCAAACAGTGGGACTTGAGTGCAATACTGGTTATGTTTTATCAATGGGTGCATGGATGCTTTTTTGTTACTGTTAAAGTTGTCTGCATTTCCCCCCACCACCACCCTCCCACCCCAGCCATCCCCACTTCCCTCCCCTGATTCCACTGCCCTTTGGTTTTGTCAATGTGTCCTTTATAATTGTTCCTGAAATCCCCTCCTCCTTTCCCCCCATTATCTCCTCCCACTTCCCTTCTGGTTACTGTCAGATCGTTCTTAATTTCAATGTCTCTGGTTATATTTTGCTTGCTTGTTTGTTTTGTTGATTAGGTCCCACTTAAAGGTGAGATGATATGCTATTTGTCTTTCACTGCCTGGCTTATTTCACTTAGCATAATGCTCTCCAGTTCCATCCATGTTGTTGCAAAGCATAGGAGCTTCTTTCTTTCTGTTGCGTAGTATTCCATCGAGTACATGCGTCACAGTTTTTTGAACCATTCATTTACTGATGGGCACTTAAGTTGCTTCCAGTACTTGGCTATTGTAAATTGTGCTGCTATGAACATTGGGATGCATAGGTTCTTATGGATTGGTGTTCAGGGTTCTTAGGATATAATCCCAGTAGTGGATTTGCTGGGTCAAAAGGTAGAGAATTAGAAATTAATGCCTCTCCACATGCCAGACCAGCACTGTAATAGGTACTGCGAGTGGACACAGAGATGACAAGAAAAGTCCCAATGCTCATAGGCCTTATGTTTTAGTCCACAAATGACAAGCAAGCAAATAACTAAACAAAGAAGCAATTGGGCTGTAGCACTTATATCACATAAGGTTATGTGACTGAAGCTGGTGTGGGTGCCTTCTGGCAGGATGTCCAGGGAAATTGGGACCTCTGACACAATGTTAAGGTGAAGCTAGCTATGCTGGACAAGTTCTTCTTCATGGAGAGGCAAGGAATCCATTGCACCTGGAAGCTGGTGCAGTAAAAACAGAAGGAAAGGGGGTACAGCCAGTGGAGCAGTACCAGGGGCCTCAGTGGGAAAGCCTGTGGAGAATGCAGCAGAGGCCAGGTCATGGCATCTCTTATATGTGCTAGTTATGTGTCAGTGTGCTGACAAGTCACAATCAAGTGAGTAATGGCAAGACTTGAGTTAATGTTGTAAAAAGATGATCTTGTAATTTTATGGAAAACAGGGTACAAATCTATACAGTTGCTTATTCTTCCTTTAAAATAAAATGCTATAAAGAGTCAGCCCTTTTCATTACCACCAGAGGTATATGAGGAATAAGAACATGTCCCAGTGGACAAGGACAGACCAGTTCAATCCACAAGGCACTGGTGAAGATGATGAAAGTTCTGGGAGCACACAGGAGCCAACAGGAACTTTGGGGAAATCAGAAGAGATCACAAAAGGAGATGGCCCTTGAGTTGGGTCCACCAAGCCAAAAGCATTCATTTTTTATGACAAAGAGGGTGTGCAGAGTACAGAAGCAGACAGGAGCCAGGGAGATTCAAGGGACACATGGAATGCCATTAGGGTACAGGGCATGAGATGAGGTTCATAGGGAAATGTGGGAACAGATGACAAAAGGTCCTAGGCACCAAACAAAGAGCTTAGTTCTTTCCCTAGAAATGGTGAGAAAGCCATCCAGGTGTTTGATACCAGATGAAACATGGCCAGACCTGCTTTAGGAAACTAAGTCAGAGTAGTGTACCTTGCTTTGGGTGCCCCCAAATCCAGGTTAAGGACTGAATGGGTAATTTCTTTGGGAAGAACAGGCATCTGGCATGGAAGTGGGTGAAGTGATGCAATGAGGAAAGCAGCCAATGATATAGGCCAGAAAGCCAGTGGTAATAGATGGGCAATGAGCTTAATTCCTAGAGGAACTCTAGCAACTGTGCATATCCTAAGCTTCAGTGTCACTCCAGTCGAGGGCAAGGGTGTTGGAAGAATGCTGACCAGCTCCCTTAGGGTTTGGCTGCTGCTCCCAAGCTGTGAACCACCTGGATTGTGGGTAGCTCAGCCTCTGATGGCCCTGGGAAAAGTCACAAAAACAGAGGAGCCCTCACACCATGGGAAGTTAGGTGAAGAGAGCCAGAATGTGGGCAAGTCACTTCCAGGTTGACCACAGTGAGCAGGCTACTGCCGGGGCTGAGAGGGCAGATGGAAAAGTCAAGTAGTCCAGAGAAGTCAAATTAATAAGCAATATCACAAGAGACTTTTTTGCTGCCACTCCTGGTTTATTTTTCTAGAAATTTTATTTAGAAACACTGAGAATTACAAGTAGAAAACATCTGGCATATCTAAATGTATGTCACTGACTCTCTTCACCAAAGACAAACAAATTGCATCTTGACATCTGGAGTGTAAATGTGCTGACATGCAGGAGGCAACTTAACCTGTCACTCTGAGGCAGAATGCCTGTAGGATATCTTGTTTTCACAAATGGAATTTTCCCAGGCCATCATGGTTCTACAACCCAAGAGAAGGAAACTAGCTGTCATCAAATACATGGTTTGGTTTTGTTTCATCTTGTGTTGTATTTTGCATTCCTGTGTTTGTTAAATCCTACAAATTATTTCAGCAATTCCATCTCAGCAGACTTGCTCCTCTGAAAAACTTCATTAATACACTTAGGCTCTTTTTTTTCTTTGCATAACTCTAAAGCAGCCCCTAACATAAAGCAATTTTTATCTAGACAGTTCTCAGAGGGCACAACCTCCCAGTGTCCCCACAAGATGCACTCCAGCTGTACACATGGATTCCCTTTGGTGTTACAGCCCTCTAAAGCACAGGTTCAAGCCATGACAAAAAGAAAAGGACTCACAGACATGGACAACAGTGTGATGATTACAGGGGTTGGGGTATAAAGGAGATAAATAGTAATGGAAAAATACAATTGAAGAATAAGAAGAGGAAGAGGAAGAAGAAGAAGAAGAAGAAGAAGAAGAAGAAGAAGAAGAAGAAGAAGAAGAAGAAGAAGAAGAAGAAGAAGAAGAAGGGGGAGGAGGGGAGGGGGAGGAGGGGGAGGAGGAAGAGAAGGTGAAGAATAAGAAGAAGGAGAAGAAGAAGAGGAAGAAGAAGAAGAAGAAGGAGGAGGAGGAAGAGGAGGAGGAGGAGAAGAAGAAGGAGAAGACGGAGAAGGAGGAGGAGAAGAAGGAGGAGGAGGAAGAGGAGGAGGAGAAGAAGGAGAAGAAGGAGAAGGAGGAGGAGGAGGAGAAAGAAGAAGAAGAAGAAGAAGGGGGAGGAGGGGGAGGAGAGGGAGGAAGAGGAGAAAGAAGAAGGAGGAGGAGGAGGAGGAGGGAAGAAGAAGAAGAGGAGGAGGGGGAGGAGGAGGGGGAGGAGGAAGAAGAGGAAGAAGAAGAAGAGGAAGAAGAAGAAGGAGGAGGGAGAGGGGGGGAAAAGCAGCTGAGACCTTTTAGTCTCTAAACCACAAGTGCCCCTGGGAAGCAGTTGTCAAAGCAGTAGATAATGAGGACACTGGCTGTCACAGAAATGTCCTCTGACAGCTGAAGGTGGCAAATCCCCTTCTTGGTCTATTTGGGCCATTACGATAAAGTGCTGTAGACTGAGCAGTAATAAACAGAAATTCAGTTTGCATGTTTCTGGAGGCTTAAAGTCCAAGATCAAGGTACCAGCTGATTCAGTTTCTGTTGAAGGTTCTATTCCTGGTTCTTAGATGACTGTCTTCTCACTGTAACCTCACATGGCAGAGGGGCAATGGAAATACCTGGGATCTTGTTTATAACTGTACTAATCCCCTTCATGATGACTCCGACCTCATTACCTAATCACCTCCTAAGGCTCTACCTCCTGATACCATTACCTTGGGGGTATAGATTTCAATATATGACTTTGGGGGCACATAAACATTTAGCCCATAGCAGCGTCCCATGGCACAAGGCCATATCTCCAGGCACAGCAGAAAGGACAAAAAAAGCCAAAGTTGGTGAGGTGATCCAGTTTGAATATCCCCAGAAGCAGATCCAAGACTAGGCTGTGGGCATAAATAGGTTATTTGATCCCAGGATAAAGGAGTTGGAAAGTGGGAAAACAAGACAGTGAAGGAAAGGTGGTTTTTGCATCCTTGGTAGGTCATTCCTTTTTATTGCTGAATAATATTCCCCCTGTATGTATGTATCATAGCTGATTTATTCATTCAAATGAACACTGGTCCATTCTAGGCTGGAGCTGTTGTAAAGTAAGCTGCCATGTACACTCAAGTAAAGGTGTTTCTATAGGCATATGTTGCTTTCTCTCTCATAAAAATACATCAGAGTTAAATTGCTGGTAAGTTAAAATTTAACTTCATAAAAAGCTGTCAATCAATTTTCCAAGTGGATACCCTTTCCATTGTTTTATTTTAAATACAAGTAATTCATAAATAATCATTGTAGAAAAGCTAGAAATACTGAGAAGTTTAAAAAATAATTTAAATTATGGGAAATATGTCTACCCAACAATAAAAATTTTAACCACATGTGTTCATGTCTCCCCAATCTTCATTTGGTTGCAAAGAATAGAAACTGTCAAACAAAAAGGAATTTTCTTAGCGGAACACAATGCATCTCTTGATAAAGCTGGAGGGAAATGCAGTTCAGCTTCATGACGATGACAAAGATTCCAGTGGCCGTTCTCTCTGTCTCCCTCACTTTGTCTTTCCCTGGGCCTGTGGGCCTTTCCTCTCTACTGCCCCAGTTGACTCCCTCTCCGAGTGATCCTATCTAAGAGCACTTGTACTCAGTGTGTTTGCCTTCCAGGGCTCTGTTCCTGTTATCAATAGAATGAATGTGGTTGGCTCAGCTATCCATTTATGGTCTTATCAACATAACTAGGCCAGGGTCCCTGACACAAAGCCAGCCACTGGGGCATGGGAAAAAAGAGAAATGTGTGGATAAGAAAACAATGATTAACATGATTAATATGGCCCCTCCATGAAAGACCATTCTAAAGAAAATGTTTCGCAATCTATCTATTTTTATAAACTTAAAATCCCTTCTGAGCACACCCTTTCATGTCACTGAAAATACACCTGCATCATCATTTGTAGGGACCACATCCTGACTTCTTACAATGTGATAAACCTCAACAGGTGCAACAAATCCCATAGTGCTAAACTTTTAGGTTGCTTCTCATTACTCCCTCTAATAAGTCATTCTTTGGTGAACATTCTTGTACATAATTATTTTATTAGTTTCTTAGGATGAATTTCCTAGGACATTCCATGTTCAATATCTACAACCACTATTTCATTTCATGCAGTTATTAGCATCCTCACTTTACAGATGTGGAAAATGAGACAACATAAAAGTAGACATAGCTCTTACAGTCAGACCCATGAGGTGGAGAGAACTGGATTCAAACCCAAATGTGAGCCAGAGAAGAATCATGGATCTAAAAATTAGCTGTGAATGGACAAGTCATAGTCAAATTGAAGGGTGATTCAGTCTAACAGAAAATGCAGCAGAAGCTGGGACTACCCCAACCTTCAGACACACACACAGAGGAATTTCCTGTTCTTACACCAATGGGTGAGCTCACATGGAAAGTTGTCTCCATGCCAGGAGATCAAATGACCCTGGAAAAGGACTGTGTCTGGAATGTCTGGAAAAGGCATTTTCCCCAAGCTGTCCTTTCTTCATTTCGCATTTACAACCTCTTGGATTAGCCACCTCTGGGAGTAGGTGGCCCATATCCTTATTCTCATTTCACAAAAAGGAGAAATGACACTGGAGTCATAGTTCAGTGGTCTACCAAGGGACATAAAGCAGTGCCTTGGGAAGTCCAAGAAGACAGGTCCTCCTTTTCTGAAGGTAAAAAATCAACTTCAGCACAGAGTGGGATATCCACCACTTTTCTAGGTTTAATCTACTGGGTGGTGGTTCAAGCAAGGCTCGGGCCTCCTGAGGTCTGAATGCCTGGTATGGTAGAGGAGGATACATAAGCCCTAGTAGTCAGGAAACCCAAGAGTGGATGCAGTCATCCCTGTGATGACAGCCTACACCAAGACTGACAATAACAAGGAAGAGGGAATGGGCTACCATCATCTCTAAGAAGGATAATTCAGTGAGCCTTGTCATCAAGAAAACTTGTCCACTGTGAGGTGGTGAAAGTCATGGAGTGAAGGGAAAAGTTACCCTAAAATGGCGAGAACAGGCTTGGCTCAGGGACCAAGAGAAGAAAAGAGAAGAGGACTCTCTTTCTTTAGTATGTTGTCCCACCTGGCCAACCCTTACAAAAAAACCTCATTTCTCAGAATAAGATTTCCTCCTCATATGAGTGTAAGACCTATAAGTTCTCTCTCAAAAAATTATAGTCAAGGCCTTAACTCTACATATAAGTTCCCAAAGATACCTGGTGTGTGACCCAACAATAATCACAGAGAAGGTACAACAATGAAAGGATGCACCCTTGGCACCTCTCTCTCAGAGTGACACTATTTTCCTTACATTCTGGAGTCTGGATGTGTAAGGGGAGGACTGAGGATAGACTGTCTCCTGTGAGAAGTCACAGATAAAGGAAAGCAGGCTCTCTATAGCTTTATCGATTTAATATTTGCAGAATTAATTTAATATTTACTTAGAATTAGACATATGATGGCGGCGAGATAGGTGGGAGCAGAGTCCACTTCCTCTTGCTCACAGGTGGAACACCTAGCCGATCTTCTGAGGCACAGAGTGAACAGCCAATGGTATCCCAGCATATGTGATGATTGGAGGCCAAAACTGTAGAGGATGTTGTAAAATCAGATGGTAAGGAGATTGCTTTGGGACAATAAGGTCCCTGGAACCAACACAGGGACCAGGGCAGCTGCAGCCCCAGGATTGGCGGGCCTGCCACAGGATTCTGGAAGAGAGCCAGGTCAACAGCTCCCTCCCCTGCCAAACAGGGAGGTCAGAGCAGTGCCAAGATGGACCAGGATGCTTGAAGTCACTTGGGGGGGGAATAAAGACAAAGTGGCAAATGCACAGAGGCGATGTTCACCCACTGAGACTGTGGATGCTGGCTGGATCATTACTAGAGAAACTGGGGAGCTGGATGATGCCTGGAGAAGGAGAAAAGTTGGGCCCTGATGGATCGTGACCTGGGTAGTCTCCAGTCTGGTTGGAAGGTCAGGCTGTGTGAGTGACTGGGTGCTTGTTAGGAGCAGCAGGCTGGAACAGAAGGAATTTGTTTTAAAAAAGGCTCTCAGTGGCTATTTAGGGAATTCTCCCTCAGCAGCCACCCCTGCTTCTGCCAGCTGTGCCTGGCAACTCCCACAGCCTGGGCCCCAGCCACCCCTGCCACCACTACCACAGCCATGCCCCTTCTCTCTCCCCACCCGGCCACCTTGGTGGCTGTGCCTCCACCCCCACCACTGCAGTAGCTGAGGCCTCATGCCCTGCAGGCCAGCACCTGCACCTGCATGGGGCTGGACTGGCCCACTAAGAGGAAAGAGGAGGTGCCCCCTGCAGAAGAGAACAGCAGGGCTCAGGGAGTTAGCAGTCCCCAGAAAGACTTAACTCAAAGAGGGATGCAAACTACCCTGAAGAGACTTTGAGAGTGCCTAGCACTTAAGACAGCAAAGAGCTGGAAGGTGGTGTGTGGGTTTCCCCTAACTGTTGCACCTCAAGGACAGCACAGCTGGTGGACTTCAGGCATAGGCCTGGAGCAGAAGGGCACTGCAGACCCGGCAGTGAACTGGGCTGGAGGCTGAGCTACTATGATGAGTTCAGCCCAGACCTGCCCCATCAACTCAAAACCATAAGAGGGAGTAAAGTGAAACCCAATCCCCTGGCTCTGCTGAAGCCAGGAAGACCAGCAGAACATGCTTAGCTAGTTTAAAGCCAGCAGGAGGCTTTTTTTCTTTACTTTTCTTCCCCCACAAATGAGACAATAAGACCTGGATCTGTGAAAGGACCAGAGTCAGACCAAAAGAGGGATTATCCCAACAAATGAGAAACTGAGACAAATTTCACTTTGCTATTCCAGAGAATGTGCAAGTTATTGTTTATTTGTATTATTATTATTTTTTATTTTTACTTCTTTTATTTTATTAGTATTTTTATACCTCTCCTTTCTGTTTAGTTTTCTTCGTTCTGTTTGTTTAATTGCATTGTTTGACTGGTTTTCCTTATTCTCTCTTTCAGTGTATTTTTAACTTTCCTTCTTTGACTTCACTTATGTTCCAATAGTACACTACTTTAGGTCATGTACTTCCTATTATTGTTATTCAGATTACATAGATTCTGTCCTATGATTGTTTTCCCAGTATTATTGTAAATAGTTATTGTTCCATACAATTGCAAATACTACACAGCACCCCTCATGGATCTTAGCCCAGTTCACTGTCTTCCAGAACTTTATTACTGCTGTGGTTAACTTTATTCACTCACACACTAAGCCTATTTTCTATCCTTTACTCTTACTATATCTCATAATCTGACCTTCCACAAGCTCACAATTTTCTGGACTCAACTCAGAAGACTTCCTCTCTCTAACAAGAATCTTATCTTTTTTCTACCCTTTCTAAAAAGAGGCTACTGGGGTGAAATATCATGGTTAACACTATACTTATCCAAAGCATCTTCTATCTCTTTTCTGTATGTTGGTACTTTAAATCCCATAAAATACACTCCCACTGTCTTAATCCGCTTTGCCTTCCTCCTCCAACTGATCACAAAAAAGAGTAGGTGGGAGCTGTGAATACCAGTATACCTTCTGGAAGAGAACCAACCAACAAAGGAACCACCATCTTAAAGAAAGATGGTGAAGGAGTGAGTGGAAGCCACATTAACCTCCACCCAGGACCAATCTGGAAATACAACTAAATGGTGGAGAAATTACCCAGAACAAACAACTGAACAATAGTGAGACAGAAACCTCAAAACCTTGGACAGAGAGAAGAACCAACTTCAGGAGTACTGGCCAAGATGAAGGTGTAGGTAGAAACCCTTCACATCCTCACACAACCAAAAGGAGGATAACAACCAATCTAAAATCAATAAACAACCAAAAGCACCAGAAAATCAAACTGCATAGAACTCCAACAACTGAGGAATTAAAGAAAAAATCAGCCAGAACAACCAGACTGGTAAAATGGTGAACTGCTTAAACTAATTCAGAAAAAATGGCCAGGAAGTGAACCAGGTGGTTGGGGCCAGCTGCAGTAAGGTGGCAGGCTGTGTGGGTGGAGCTGACTGAAGGCAAAACAGAGACACAGTTGACTGTTGTTGCGGCAGGAGAAACTCCCAGTCTCACATGAGAGTCCACTGGAAAGTGTGTTTGAGACAAGCAGATGAGCTGCACTGTCCCCTCTCTGGTCCCTCCCCCACAGGCGGAGCCACAGCACAATAAAGAGGGTCGCACTGCCTTGTTGGATACCTAAGACCCCACCCCTTACAATTAGGTGCACCGAGACAAAGAAATATGGCCCAAATGAAAGAACAGACCAAAACCTCAGTAAGAGAATAAGGTGATGAGGAGATAGCCAACCTATCTGATGGAGAATTTAAAACCCTGGCAAGCAAAATGTTCACAGAACTGATTGAGCTTGGTCAAAAAGTGAAAAAACAAATGAAGGATACCCAAAGTGAAATTCAGGGAACCAACAGATTCATAAAGGAAGCCAGGACTCAAAGCAATGATTTGGAACAAAAGGAAAAAATAAACATCCATCCAGATCAAAATGAAGAAGCAAGAATTCAAAAAATTGAAGAGACTCTTACAAACCTCTGGGACAGCCTGAAATGTTCCAATATCTGAATTATAGGGATGCCAGAAGGAGAAGAGGAAGACCAAGAAACGGGAAACATATTTGGAAAAATAACAAAGGAGAACTTCCCCAATCTGGTGAAGGAAATAGACTTCCAGGAAGTTCAGGAAGCCCAGAGAGTCCCAAAAAAGTTGGACCCAAAGAGGAACACACCAAGGCACATCATCATTAAGTTACCCAAGATAAAATATAAAGAGAGAATCTTAAAAGAAGCAAGAGGGAAGGAAAGAGTTACCTACAAAGGAGTGCCCTCAAAAGTTTCTCAAAAGAAACTTTACAGGAAAGAAAGGGCTGGAAAGAAGTATTCCAAGTCATGAAAGGCAAGGACCTACATCCAAGATTACTCTATCCAGCAAAGCTTTCATTTAGAATGGAAAAGCAGATAAAGTGCTTTCCTGATAAGGTCAAGTTAAAGGAGTTCTTCATCACCAAGCCCTTATTATATGGAATGTTAAAGGTATTTATCTAAGAAAAAGATGAAGATCAAAAACTATGAACAGTAAAATGGCAACAAACTCACAACTATCAACAATTGAACCTAAAAAAAAGAAAAACAATGATAACAAAAACTCAGCAAACAACTAGAACATGAAAAGAATCAGAGAAATGGACACTTATAGAGGGGTTTCAGTGGGGAAGAGAAGGGAGCAATGGGGGGAAAGGTACAGGGAATAAGAAGCACAATTAGTAGGCATAAAATAGACGGGGAGAGTTTAAGAATGGTATAGGAAAAAGAGAATTCAAAGAACTTACATGTACAACCCATGGATATGAACAAAGGGGCAGAAATGCTGGAGGGTTTGAGGGTGCAGGGCTAAGGGGGGATGACAGGGTAAAAATTGGTAAAACTGTAATACTGTGATCATTAAAATATACTTCAAAAGAAAAAAGAACATATGACCCACACATATACTGCCTACAAGATACCCACCACAAAATAAAGGCCTACATAAAACTGAAAGTGAAGTTCTGGAAACAAATATTCCAAGAAAATAGACAGGAAAAAAAATCTGGGGTAGCAATGCTCATATCAGACAAAATATATATTTTTAAAAAGGGTCATTAAAGGAGACCTAGAAGGTCACTTCATAACAGTCAAGGGAAGAATCTATCAAGAAGACATAAACATTATAAATATATATGTACTCAACATAGGACCACCCAAATACATAAAAAAAAATCTTGGAGGACTTCAAGAAAGATATTGACAGCAGCACAATAATAGTAGGGAATTTTAACACCCTACTTTCAAAAATGGATAAATTTTCCAAACAAATTATCAACAAAGATATTGGAGCATTGAACAATGTACTATATCAAAAGGACTTAAATTGTGTGTGTGTGTGTGTGTGTGTGTGTATGTCCTTACATCCTAAAGTACACATTCTTTTCAAATGCACATGGAACATTTTCAAAAACAGACCACATGATGGGACACAAAACATGCCTCCAGAATTTCAAGAAAATTGAAATTACATCAAACATTTTCTTGGACCTCAAACTGAAACTAGAAACTAACCTCAAGTGAGAACTCAAAAACACTCAAACTCATGGAGACTGACTAGCATGCTATAAACAATGAATGGGCCAAGAATGAAATTAAGGAATAAATCAAACAACAATCCAAAACTTATGGAACACAGCAAAGGCAGTCCTGAGAGGGAAGTTCATAGCAATACAGCACTGCTTAAAAAAGACAGAAACATTTTAAATAAACAACCTAACCCTATGCATACAAGAACTTGAAGAACAGCAACAAAGACAGCCTAGAGCAAGGAGAAGGAAGGAAATAACCAAGGTCAGAATTAAATGACATAGAGACTAAACACACAATTTAAGGACCAGTAAATCCAGGAGCTGTGTTCTTTGAAAAGATAAATAAAATTGACAAGCTTTTAAGCAAACTCATCAAGAAATAAAGAGAAAAGAACCAAATAAACACAATCAGAAGTGAAAAAGGAGAAATTACAACTGATACCACAGAAATACAAAAGATTGTAAGAAATTACTGTGAAGAACTATATACCAGGAAATTTCAAAACCTAGGTGAAATGGGAAAATTTCTAAAAATATATATAATCTAAAACTGAATGAAGAAGAAGCAGAAAGCCTGAACAGACCAATAACAGTTGATGAAGTTGAAACAGTAATCAAAAAACTCCCAACACACAAAAGCCCTGGACTGAATGGTTTCACAGGAGAATTTTACAAAGCATTTAAGGAAGAGCTAATCCTTATCCTTCACAGACTATTCCAAAAAATTCAAAAAGATGAAAGACTATCATCAAACTCTGTTTATGAAGCCAGTAATATTCTAATCCCAAAACCAGATAGGAGTTAACAGAGAAGAAAACTACAGGCCAAATTCTCTGATGAACACGGACACTAAAATCCTCAACAATATATTGGCAAAATACATCCAACAATATATTAAAAAGATCTCACACCATGATCAAGTGGATTCATCCCAGGGATGCAAGGGTGGTATAATATTCACACATCAATAAACATAATACATCACATAAACAAAAAGAAAGACAAAAAACACATGATCATATCAATAGATGCTGAAAAAGCATTTGATAAGGTATAGCACCTATTTATGATAAAAACACTCAGCAAGGTGGAAATAAAGGCCCACCCCTCACCATAACAAGGGCCATATAAGAGAGACCTATAGCCAGCATCATATTCAATGGGAAAACACTAAAAGTTTTCCCAGTGGGGTCAGGAACAAGACAAGGATGTCTGCTTTCACCACTCCTATTCAACATGGTATTAGAAGTCCAGGCACAGCAATCAGACAAGAAAAAGAAATAAAAGGCATCGAAAGTGGAAAGGAGGAAGCAAAATAGTCATTGTTTACAGATGATATGATAGTGTGCATAGAAAATCCTATAGACTCCATTAAAAAACTGCTTGATCTAATAAATGAATTTGGAAAAACAGAGGGATAAAAAGTCAATATTCAGAAATCAAAGTCACTTTTGTACACCAACAATGAAATATCAGAACCATAAACCAGAAAAAAATCCCATTTGATGTAGCAACAAGAAAAGTAAAGTATCTAGGAATAAACCTAACCAAGGATGTAAAAGACCTGTATTCAGAAAACTACACAACATGGAAGAAAGAAATTAAGGAAGACACAAAAAAATGGAAGCATGTACCATGCTCGTAGATTGGAAGAACTAATATCATCAAAATGTCCATACTATCCAGAGCAATTTATAGATTCAACACAATCCCTATTAAAGCACCAATGACATATTTCACCAATATAGAACAGACATTTCAAAAATTTGTATTTCGACCCATAAATGATCTCAAGTAGCTGCAGCTATTTTGAGAAAGAAGAACAAAGAAGCAGGGACCATAATACCTGACATCAAACTGTATTACATGGCCACTGTAATCAAAACAACCAGGTACTGGCACAAGAACAGACACATAGATAAATGGAACAGAATAGGAAACCCAGAAATAAACCCAAGTCTCTATGGTCAATTAACATTTGACAAAGAGGGCAGAAGCATAAAATGGAGTAAAAATAGCCACTTCAACAAATGGTGTTGGGAGATCTGGACAGCTACATGCAAAAACATGAAACTTGATTACCAACTTATACAATACAAAAAGATAAATTCAAGGTGCATAAAAGAATTAATATAAGTTGCAACATGACAAAAGTCCTGGAGGAGAACATAGGCAAGAAATTCTCAGACATTCCATGCAGCAATATTTTTAGCAACATAAGAAAAGGGACATAAAGGAAAGAATAAACAAATAGGATTTCATGAAATGAAAAAGTTTCTAAGTGGCCAAAGAAAACAGCATTAAAATGAAAAGAGAACCAACTCTATGGGAAAACATATTTGCCAATGATACCTCGGACAAGGGTTTGATCTTCAAAATATATAAAGAACTCACTCGACTCCACTCCAGGAAGACAAAGAACCCAATTAAAAAATGGACAAAGGGCTTCAACAGACCCTTCTCCAGGGAGGACATACAAAGGGTCCAGAGACATACGAAAAGATGCTCAGCATCACTAGCCATCAGAGAGATGCAAATTAAAACCACAATGAGATACCACTTCACACCAGTCAGAATAGCCATCATATACAAATCAACAAACAAATGTTGGAGAGAATGTGGAGAAAAGGGAATCCTAGTGCACTGTTGGTGGGAATGCAGACTGGGACAGACACTGTGGAAAACAGTATGAAATTTCCTCAGTAAACTAAAAATGGAACTGCCTTTTGACCCAACAATTCCACTGCTAGGATTATATCCTAAGAGCCCTGAAACGCCAGTTGAAAAGAACCTATGCACCCCAATGTTCCTAGCAGCACAACTTACCGTAGCCAAGTACTGGAAGCAACCTAAGTGCCCATGAGTAAATGAATGGATAAAAAACTATGGTACACTTACACAATGGAATACTACACAGCAGAGAGAAAGAAGGAGCTCTTACCATTGGGAACAGTATGGATGGAACTGGAGAGCATTATGAAAAGTGAAATAAGCCAGCCAGTGTGAGACAAATACTATATGATCTCACCTTTAACAGGAACCTAATCAACAAAATCAACAAGGAAGCAAAATATAACCAGAGACATTGAAAATAAGAACAATCTGATAGTAACCAGAGGGAAAGTGGAGAAAGGTTTTCAGGAACAATTATAAAGGACACATGGACAAAACCAAGGGGGTGGGAGCAGGGGAGAGAGGTGGAGATGGCTGAGGAGTGAGGGTAGTGGTGGTGGGGGGAAATGAAGATAACTGTACTTGGACAATAAAGTTATATATATACATACACACACACACACACACACACATATATATATATATATATATATTCTTATATATATATATTCTTCAAATTAACCACATCTCAGCTCCTGGCTGATATAGGGCCTTATTAGGTCACAAAGGCTCCTGTATCACACTTGATATTGGTCTCTGGTGCACAAAAAGGGCAAGGCACAATTTCCTGGAGGGTCAATATCATATTCAAAAATAAAAGAAAGGTATCTGTGTTAGTTCACTAGGGTGGCCATCAGAGAACACCACATACTAAGGTATTTAAATGATAGAAATGTATTTCTCACAGTTCTGGAAATCAGATGTCTGTGATTAAGGTGTCAATAGGTTTAGTTTTTTCTGAAGCTTCTCTCCTTGGTTTTTAGATGGCTGTGCTCTCATTGCTTCTTCACATGGGCTTTCCTCTGAACATATGCATGTTGTGTTTCCAAATTTCCTCTTCTTATAAGGATACCAGTCCAATTGGATTAGAGCCCATCTATATGACCCTATTTCACCTAATTTCTTCTTTGAAGTACCCATCTCTAAACGCAGTCACATTCTGAGGTAATGGGGGGTGGGGCTTCAACATACTAATTTTGTGGGCATAAAATCAGCCCATAACAGTATCCAAATAAAAAAAGAAGTAAAATAATCTCTATTCTTAGACAATTGTGTATTAAAAATCCCCTAAAGACCTACAAAAGAATTATTACAGGTAATATACACACTTAACAAATTTTCAGGATTAAAAATCAACACACAACCCTGGCTAGGTGGCTCAGTTGGAGTGTCATCCTGTGCACCAAAACATTGTGGGTTTAATCCCCAGGTTGGGATGTGGGTGGGCAGGAATGGGGAGCAGTCAATGGATATTTCTCTCTCACATTGATGTTTCTCAGTCTCTGTCTCTCCTTTCTTTTCTCTCTAAAATCAATAAACATAACCTCAGGTGAGGATTGAAAAAAAAAGACCAACACACAAACATTAGTTGTATTTCTACACATTGTCAATAAACAACCTGAAAATGAAATTAACAAAACTTAAATTCTGTGATAAATAGAACAAAAAAAATTCTATTCAGCATAGCATCCAAAAGAGTAGAGTACTTAGTAATACTTTTAACCAATGATGTACAAGACTTGTACACAGAAAACTACAAAGCATTGCTGAAAGAAATTAAAGATCTAAATAAATTAAAAGATAGATTATGTTCATAGATTGGAAGGCTTAATACTGTTAAGATCAAAATACTGCCCAAAGTAAGTTATAGATATGTTAATATGTGTTCTTTTTTGCTTGCACATTACATTTGAATAACAAGACAAAAACAAGAAACGATCCCAATGGTTTCCCATCACAATTAGAGAGGGGAAATCAGGAATCTTTACCTTGGCCTAAAAGACTACAGGGCCACATGCAGTGCATGGCTACCTCTCCATGTGCTTCCAACTCAAAACTCTCATGACAAAACAGGATGGAATCAGAGATTCAGTTTATTTATCTGAAGACTATAATACAAAACATTAGGCAGATTTCCTTTTGTCCACACAGGGTAGTTCTAGAACCAACATGGAAGCTGAGCAAACTTCAGCTCAGTAGTAATCAGCAGCTCCTAGATGCTGCCAGTGGGACCACTGAACAGTGCACTGTATTCCCATCACTGCCTGGGTCCAAGCAGAGCCTAAGAATCTCCTGTCAGGGATGCTGCAGAGGGGTGCTATCCGGTTCTGCTAATTATCCCAGAGACAGCTGCCTAGCCTGTCTGCCTCAACTTCCCCAGTAGCATCAAATAAATAGTTGCCATGGAATATGTCAGAAAAGGGAGAACTAGTGCAAAATTCTGTGACTCTGGGTTGGCATAACTGGTCATGATGCTTGCTGGAAGGAGTGAAAGCCAGGGAAACTACTGTGACATATGCAGGGAGGCAAATTCCCACCAGATATGATCCATACTTTGAGAAATGCTGATGTAGAAGGTGCTTAGACACATGCCTCACTTCCTCCAGGAATAAAAGGAGTACACCCAGCTCCAGAGCCCTCAGCTATATGGTCAGCTTCCTGGGGTTTGCCTCAGCTATGAAGAGCCACTTCACCCAGTCACATCCCCTTGATGAGGAGTGGCTTCCAAAGACAGATTAACACAGGAGCCCAATGTCCTAGGCTGCTTGCCTTTCCTAGGACAATTCTAAAGGCTAATGCCAACCTTAGAACTCCTCACAGGTTGTTCTGAGACTTCTGGCTGGCCACCTGGCATCACAGGCCTTCTCTCTCAGGCCTACTCTGTGTCTTTCCAGTCCCTTTCCAATGGGGATCAGAGGAACATGGCTGAGATGCATCCTGCATGCTATTTCCATCTCAGGGTTTGTTTCCCTGAGAACTCAATGTGCACATCCTACCTGGTACTGAGGATTCTTTCTTCTGCTGTTTAAGAAGCCAAGGGCAGCCCCTGTGGATTCCATGTGCTCCTTTTTCAGGAGCCACAGAATATCAATTCTTCATCTCTCTATCTCTATGTTTATCCACTCACTCAGTCCACTGTTACTAAACCCCACTGACCACTGATGGGAGTGTAGCAGAAGCAGGGTTCAGACAGACTTCCAGCTCTCACATTTTTATCATAAGTGAGGTTTACTGACTGTAGTGGGAATACCCACCAGCCCTGGGAAAGTAGTGTGCACCGCCTGGGCCTCTGTTTCCTCAACTGTGAAAGTAAGGAAGTGGCCTATGTGGTATTTGAGGACCATTAGCCATTATATGTTCAGATTATCCTTAAATTTGAAGACAGAAGACCAGGTAGTAATCACAATATGGCTTCCCACATTGGGGAGGAGCATAGAGCTTATTGCCTGGCTGTGCTGCCTCCTAGGACCTGCCAGCCCAAATCTCCTCTTCTCCTCTCCACCTGCTCCTTACTAACCTTTCTCCCAGTACCTGCAGTGTTCCTGGTTAGGCCTAAAGCACTCAGGGAAGGACATGGGGCCTGACCCTCCCTGGATGCACTGGAGTGGTAACCAACTGGTCTGCAATGGCATGGGCCATAGCGGGCAGCAGCCACCACAGCTTCCCACCTGGGAAGGGATGCAGGGCTTGGCTGGCTTTTGCAGGAAGCATGGACCACTCATGGGTGGCAGCCACTGCTGGGTGTTGAGCTTAATGATCTGAGTTGAAGACATGAGCTGTGCCTAGGGGGAAGCTGCCATGGCTTCCTGTTTGGAAGAAGGGCCCAAGGCTTGCTAGCCTGAGCCAAGGATGTGGTCCATGGGCAGATAAGAGTTGCCACAGATTTCCACATTGGGGAGTGGTGCAGAGCTTGGTGGGCCCACACCAGAAGCATGGGCTGTGGGTGAATAGCAGCCACTGTGGTTACCTACCTGGGGGAGGGGCATGGGACCTGTTGTTACAGCCTCCCTGAGTCTATTGGCCCAAGCATCCCTGAGCCCATCAGCCAGAGACTCCTCCCCCCCCTCTTACAGGAGCTTGCTGAAGTCGAAACATGCCCTGGAACACTCAAGGAGAAGCCCAGGAACATTCCTAGGTGACCCAGTCCCCAAGGTCCTAGACCTTAATTGGTTAGAAAGGAGAAGAGAAACCAAGAGAACAGCATTTCTGTTTGCTCTCGTTTTAGAGGCTCCTGCAGAATCCACTGCAAGACAAAAGTAGATGGGAGAGTATATCCCTCCCATCCAATCACCATCGTGTTTTGGAGTCAGTCTTGAGCACCTCCTTTTTTCTGTATCATGTATGCATCACCATGGTTGCTAGAGTGATGTATGCACACACTGTCTCTGGCACTTCTCCACTGCTCCCCATTTCCAGAAGGTGGAATTCCTCCAGTTACAATTCCCACCTTTAACACTCTGTACACTTGTAATCTTACAAGGGAAGATGAACAAAGGTCTGTTCTTCTGTAAGTACTTCCTGATGGCCAATGAACATAGTCCTACTTATGCCCTGCTCTGGATGTCCCTAACAAGGGTGGCCTGGAGAGGAAGTGAGCCTTTATGCAAGGGAAAAGGATCTTACAAAGTCAAGGTCTGTTGGTTGTCCCTGGAAAGTGGTGTACATGATGCCCAAAGGATGACATTACTGAATGAATTGGCATCCTTGTTGTATTCTGGAAGCAACAAATATGGAAAGATGGTTAGAAGGTACAATCAGAACTATACAAGTAAATGAAAAATGTATGGACTAATTCTGCAGTGTTCCCAAATAAGAAAAAAATGGCTTCCTTGGAGGAATGTGTGTAAGGTGTAACACACCTGTGTGAAGACTTACTGACTGTTCATACTCAACTTAGGCTGAGAGAATACCCTAAGACTCCCCTTTAACATTTCTGGGCCCTTTATGCCCAAACTATTAAAGAAGAAAAGTAAAGCAGTTATGAAGTGAAGCCAATAGTTCACCCCATACTTCACCAACTCGACAGCTTAGCCCAGTCAAACCACTGAGTCCCAAGAGGTGACAATGTATGTGGGTTTTTCAAGTGGGACCTGCACCTTTTCTGAATCCACAATACTGTCTTTTGAGAAGACCTTCAATTGCAAGGCCTTTATTGGAATAACACTAAGCAGTGACAATTTGATATCATCAGGTTAAACCAGTGCAACTCTCAAGTGAAAACAAACTTTGAGGATAGTTAGCTGCACTAGAGTCCAAAATTCATGACTGAGCATTGTGATTTTTCCTTAAAACCTGATTCTGCTCCCTAAGATCACCCTCACTGGCCTCAAAAAGACAGCCAATTTTCAATTTTGTCCCATCATTTGCATACACACAACAAGAGAAGCACTGAACACACAGGATTTTTTGTCTGCTTTGCTGAAACCCTCACAAGAAACCTTCAGATTCACCCTTACACCACCCTTCAGGGTATAAAACCAACCACACAACTGCCATACAATTTTGCCTGCAGTACCTGCATTTCTGAAGTTCTTGACTAATGCTTCAACAAATGTAGTTGGAGAGTTCTTAAATCCTTGGGGAAGCATAGCCCAGTAGTATTGGAGTTTGGCTTTTGTCTGGGTCCTGCCATTCAAAGGCAAACACTTGTTGAGCCAGTTCACCTATTGGGATGCAGAAGAAGGCATTCTTCAAGTCTAGGACTGAAAACCATTTGCTATCTCCAGGCACCATGGCCAACAGATATAAGGGTTGGGCACAGGAGGATGAATGTTCTGAACAATGTCATTTATGGCTCTAAGATCCTGTACAAATTAATATTCATCTGAGTGAGGCTTTTTCACTGGCAAAATAGGGGTGTCATAGGGAGACTTGCATGACCAAATTAGTTCCAGTTTAAGAATACTGCAATACTGGCTAAATCCCCTCTACGGCCTCCTTTTTGAGGGGTTACTGTTTCTACTGTGGGATCTACACCCTTTCTTTAGGTTAAGTTTTATGGTTTACATGTTAACTGCCTTACCTGGGGTTCTTTCAGCCCAAACACTTTGGTCAACCTGTTCATAGAAATCTAGACTTTTGGGAAAGATGGAGGCATAGATAGATATGCTTTGCTTTCTTGCACAACCAAAAGGAGAAAAACAAATTTAAAAACAAGAACTTCTAGGAAATTGAACTGTATAGAAGTCTGACAACCAAGAAGTTAAAGAAAAAAAAATTCATCCAGACTGGTAGGAGGGGTGGAGACTGGAAGCCGGGAAGGAGAGGACATGCAGCAATGCAGTGGACCAAGCAGGTAAGACAGTAGCTGGTGGACCAGGCAGTCCGACATTCATGTTCAGATAAACCAGGAGGAACAACTGGGGAGTGAGACAGACCATGAACCCAGGGTTCCAGCATGGGAAACAAAAACCTCTGGCTGTAAAATTCTGTAGGGGTTGCAGTGGTGGAAAAAACTCCCAGCCTCACAGAAGAGCTCATTGGAGGAACCCACAAGGTCCTAGAATGTACACAAACACACCCACCTGGGAATCAGAACCAGAAGGGCCCAATTTGATTCTGGGTAGCAGGGGAAGTGACTGAAAGTGGGTCAAGAGCCAAACATCCAGCATTGTTTTCTCTCTCCCCTTCCCCCCACATACTGTGCCACAACACAGTGATGTGGGTTTCCCCACCCTGCTGAATACCTAAGGCTCTTCCCCTTACAATGTCAACAGGTGTGCTAAGACAAAGAAATATGCCCAAATAAAAGAACAGATCAAAGCTCCAAAAATAGAACTAAGCAACAGGGAGATAACTAATGTATCAGATGCAGGGTTCAAAAACACTGGTAATTAGGTTGCTCAAAGAAATTATTGAGTACAGAGGAAAAAAAAGGAAAAAGTGAAAGCTATGCAAAGTGATATATATAGATATAGATAGATATAGATATAGATAGATATAGATAGATATCCAACAGTGAAGGAAATTGGTACTTAAATCAATAGTTTGGACCAGAAAGAAGAAATAAACATTCAACTGAAACAGAATGAAGAAACAAGAATTCAAAAAAAAAAAAAAAATAGGAAGCGGCTTAGGAACCTCTGGGGCAATTTTAAACATTACAACATCCAAATCATAGGAGTGCCAGAAGGAGAAGAGGAAGAGCAAGAAATGTAAAACTTATTTGAAAAAATAATGAAGGAGAACTTCCCCAATCAAGCTAAGGAAATTGACTTTCAGGAAGCTCAGAGAGTCCCAAAAAAAACTAAACCTAAGGAAGAACACACCATAATTAAATTACCCAAGATTAAAGATAAGGAAAGGATCTTAAAAGTAGCAAAAAAAAAAAAAAAAAAAAAAAAAAAAAGGAGACAGCTACCTGCAAAGGAATTCCCATAATATTATCAGCTGATTCCTCACAAGAAAACTTGCAGGCAAGAAGGGCATGGAAAGAAGTATTCAAAGTCATGAAAGTCAAGGACCTGCATCCAAGATTACTCTATCCAGAAAAGTCATCATTTAGAATGGAAGGGCAGATAAAGTACTTCCCAGGTAAGGTCAAGTTAAAAGAGTACATCATCATCAAGCCCTTATTATATGAAATGTTAAAGGTACTTATCCAATAAATAGAAGCTGATCAAACATATGAACAGCAAAATGACAACAAACTCACAACTATCAACAACAGAAATGAAAACTAAAACAAAAACAAACTAAACAAACAACTAGAACAGGAACTGAATCACAGAAATGAAGATCACATGGAGGTGTATCAGTGGGGAGGGGTTGGAGGCACAATAGGGTAAAAGGTACAGGGAATAAGATGCATAACTAGTAGGTACAAAATAGACATGGGGAGGTTAAGAATAGTATAGGAAATGGAAAAGCCAAAGAACTTACATGTATGACAGACCTATGGACATGAACTGGGGTAGGGAATTCTGGAGGGAAGAGGCACACGGTGGTGAGGGATAAAGGGAAGAAAAATGGAACAACTGTAATAGTATAATCAGTAAAATAGACTTAAAGTGGTAAAAAAAATATCCTGTTCATAGTTCTCAGGTGAGAATTGTTCTCCTCTGGGTCCTCCCAGGCAAGTCAGGAGCACCTGAAGCTGGATGGCATGTTCCAGTGGGACCTCTATACAATTTGTGCTGCTTTCCAAGAGAAAAAGTTATTTGTACATGCAATTTTTGAAATAATTATCTGCCCAACAGCGGAATGTAGCAGTCTGTCATGTAGAAAAAACTATGTTCCAGAGTTTGAAGGAATGCCTGCTTTTGTAGTTGTCGTCACTCAAGTAACCATTACTCTATCCAAACTTTCCTTGGTTACTTTGCATTCAGCACTGAGTATGTAGCTCCCATATCTACAAGAAAATCTGTTGGCTTATCCCCACTATCAACTGTACCTAGGTCAGGAGATGTTCATAGGAGCACCTTGGTATCCTCATTTGTCATGAAACTCCCCTTGCCTTTTTAGCATTTTCCAGCAAGTGTTTCCATCTGTACTTTTCCTTGTGAATTTTATGCATTCCTCTCCCCAGTGGTCCTCATCCTTGTAATAGGTACATTAATTGGTGACTAGTGGTCCTTTCCTTTTCTTTTTAGGGTCTTGCCTCTTATGGTCTTACCATGCTTTTTCTGAGAACACCAAGGCCTGCTTTATCTTCCTTGCTGCCTGGGTATTGTAGGCTGTAAAGGCCATGTCTACCAGCTGAGAGAGATTCATTCCCAATGCCCCATCTAAACTCTGAAGTTTCTTCCTGACTCCAGACCACTTTGACCAATGAAATTCATGTTCACCATCTGCACATTCTCTGGTACCTGTACATCAGCATCAGTGTGCTTTCTATAGGCCTGATAGATCTTCTCTAAAAATGTAGAAGTGTCCTCATATGGCTTTTGCTGAAGGGCCTGTATCATATTCAGCTTCTTTTGCTTGGGCATCTCTTTCTTAAGCCATTCCAGTGCACACATTCTATAATATTCCAGGAAGACTAGGTCCCTACATTCCAGTTAGGCCCATCTGCCATGGAAATTGCACCAGCTGGACTAAGGGTCCTACTGGGATTCTCTTGGTGGAGATGTTAGGTCTCTTCATTAACCTTATTTTTAATTAGCCATCTCTCATCCACTGTTAACAAGATGTTGAGGAGAGCCTATACATCTCTCCATGTTGGATGATAAGTGGCAAAAATGGAGAGATAATATCTGTCATTCTCTGAGGATCATCCCTATGTAATGGGTTGGGATTCTTCCAATTCTGTAAGTCTGAAGTGGAGAACAGAGTATTATCTCAATAGTAGCCAGTGGGCTGGCCTTTCTGATTTACTCTGCCTATGGGATATTGACTCAAGGAAACCAACTTCCTTGCTTAGGATCGGGAGGATCCCTGGCCAAACTGGGTGCTCTGATGGATCTTTGAGAGGGATACCCATCCTTTTTCATACAGGGGTGGCACTGTCACCTCTTTGGGCTCTATTTCAGGGGTACCTTCTAGTGGGGATGATGATGGAGGGAGTCCTCCTGTTATGAACTTTGTGTCCCTTGATTTCAGGGCATTAATGAGGTCTATTTCCTCATTTTCTTTCTTTCCTTTTTTTTTTTTTTTGTACTATCAGGAAGAGGTTTCAAGGCCCCATGAACCTCTGCACTGTTAAGTGGACCTCCATCTCTAGTGAAAAACTATTATGCAATGACATAAATGCCTTCATATGATAGATCCCATCCCATTTATGGAAAATGTTGGCAGTATCTTTCCATTTGCATAGTAGTACAGTAATCTAGGGACCCACAAATGGGCCACCTTTCCCCACAATATAAACCACACAACATTGCAGTAATAAACCAAAAAATCCTTGAAGATTGGATAACGGGTATTCATACCTCAGGCCACTAAAATTTGACCCAGTGGGCTCCCTCCAGGAGCCAACAGAGAACAGCCCCTATTGGCACAGACATACAGGCCAAAAGCTATGACCAACAGAATGCAGGCAAACAGGGAACGTATAAGCAAAACCTAAACTTACAACCCCATTATTCCAACAAATGCTCACCAGCAAGTTTTTTCTGCCAACCATTCTCACACTCAGTGAATCCAAGCAATGGCCTCCCCAAAACTCTGCCAGTTCTCATACAGACCCCGGTTCACAGTCCTAAAATTCAGGTGATCCTTCCTCCTTCCCAGAGTCTATTCCCTTCCCAAGTCTTTGTCTTTTCTACCTGCCAGGCATGTTTAAGTGGCCAATGCCTCTCGTGAGTATGCAGAGAAATTTCCAGGAATTGGGAAGCCCCATAGTCCTCCTCCTTGTGGTGGTTGGTGGGGGTGGGGCACCTATCACAAACTGCTAAGGCCCCACATGAGGCACCACTGCTGTAACTGAACTAGAGGGGTCCCACTGCCTCCCAACAGAGTCTAGTGGAAAGGAAAATGGAATATATATATCTTGATGCCCACCACTGGCCCCCACTGCCAAAGAAGCCAGCAGGCTGCTGACAGGTGACTGCCACAGAAGTTTGCAGTAGCTTTCCACACAATGAGGGGTGGGTGAGGCTTGTCACATGGCCACACCATCTCCCAGGGCCTGCCTCTTGGGACCTGCTGACCCAAATCTCCTCTCCTCCCATGTTGCCCCCTTTTATCAGCCTTGCTCCCAGTGCCTGTAGTACTCCTTGTGAGGTCCAAAGTACTCAGGGAGGGGTGCAGGGCCTGAACCTCCTGGGCTGCACTGGGGCTGTAGCCAACTGACTCGTGCTGGCATGGGGCACAGACAAGCAACAGCCACCACAGCTTTCCACCTGGAAAGGATCTAGAGGCTTGCCAGGCCCACACCAGAGGCATGGGCCATGGGCAGGTGGCAGCTGCCATGGGGCATGAGGCTTGCCAGCCAAGGTTTGAGGAGTGGGCTGCCTGCAGGTGGAAGTATCCATGGATTCCTGCTTTATGGATGTGAGGCTTGCTGTCCCAAGCTGGAGGTGTGGGCCACAGGCAGACAGCGGCTACTGCAGAGCATGAGGATTGCTAGCCCAAGTCAGAGGCCTGAGCCACAGGCAAGCCATTATGGCTTCCCGTCATGGGGAGGGGCACCTGGCTTTCCAGACCCATGCTGGTGGCCTGCACCACAGGTGGGCAGCAGCCACTGTGGCTTCCCACCTGGGGGAGGGCATGGAACTTGCTGGCTGAGCCTCGAGTCCTCCAGCCCAGTGCCCCTGAACTTTCAGGCCTCAGCTTCCTCCCTTCTCCTTTTACCTGAGCTAGATAAACTCCAAGCCTCCCCTGGAGCAGTCAGGGAGGTGCCGCAGGTATATTTCCAAGCCACCCAGTTCCCAAGGTCAAGGGCCCAGGAACTCCAGCTCCCATAAGTCAGGAAGGAGTGATGAATCCAAGAGAGCAGTATTTCTGCTTGCTCTCCTTTTAAAGGTTCCTTCAGAAACCCCTGAGCTAGAAGTAGACGGAAAGGTATGTCCTTCCCATCCAATCACTTCCCTAGTTTTGAGTACCATCCTTGGGTACCTCTTTTTTCCTGACTCATGTGAATGTCATCCTGGTTGCTGGAGAATCACATGTATGTGCCATCTTTGGCACATCTCCACCCCTCTCCATTATGCTGATACTCCAAGTTGAGACGGGTAATCACCCAGGTGACACCACCTGGTGACCAAGTGGCCATCTTCTCCCTGTGTTTCCTCACTTCATCTTCCCTCTGTAAGTCTCTGTCTCAGTCCAAATTTCACCTTTTTTATAAAGACTCTTTTGGATCTCAGGCCCATGTTAATGACCTCATTTTAACTCACTTCTCTGGAGACTCTAATCCAAATAAGGTCACATTCTGAAGTAATAGAGTTGAGGAATTGAGCATATCTTTTTTTCTGAGGGACACAATTCAGCCCAGACACCTGGGGATTCTGTCCCCAAAACCCCTAAGACAAGAGTTCAAGGACCAGGCCTGGTATTGGAATGGAGATAGAAACCACCATTGAAAGAGTCTGAGACACTATAAAGCAGACGCAGTGAGCCATGTGAGTCTGTCAGTGTTGCCCCAGAGGCAGATTGGACATGAGGACAGGGAGGAGTTTGCTGTGTGGGGGAGGGTGAGTAAAAGAAGGAGGAAAGTTCAGGGAAGGGCACATCTTGAGATGATGACTCCCAGGGAGCAGGTGGAGCTGTCTTGCCAGCACCCTCTGAAGAAGGGGGTAAAATGTGTCTCAGAATTAATGCACAAGTAAGTGGGAAAGCAGGGTATTAGCCACTGATTCCAGTCTCTATGGTTATGTCCCATTTCCAGTCATGCTGGGAAGGCCTCAGGCAGAGGAGCAGCAAGAAACACACAGGAGATGGAGCAGAACCAAACCACTGAGGCTTCAACACCCCCCTCATTCCTCGCCTCCCTTCTCTGAAGCCAGATGGGTATGGTAATGTCTCTGCTTCCCTTAGATTCCAACTCTAGAAGTCTGTCTTCATGTTGACTGCTGCATGTGGTCTGTGCCTGGGGTGAGGTGTGTGTGGTGTCTCTGTGTGTGGGTTTGTGTATGACTATGTATGTGTTTATATAATGTAGTGTACGGAAATGTGGTATGCAAATGTATGTGTGATGTGTGTGATGTGACTGTGTCTTATGCGGTATGTTGTTTTGTGTAGTGTTATTGTGGGCTAGTGTGCTGTGTGTGATGTCAATATGTGTGCATGCTGTTTTTGTGTTTGGCATGTGTTACATTTTTGTGTAATGTCTCCCTTGTATTGATGTGAGTTTGTGCTGGGTTTGTGTGTGCCATTATATCCTGTGCATGGTATGTGATATGTGTGCTGTGTGTGCATGTTTGCTCTCCATGTAAGAGGAAGTTTGCTTACAGATGAAGAGACTGCAATTCTCTTGGTGGAGGCAAAAATCAAAGAGTGGAGGCTCTCCCCAGCGAAGTGAGGGGACAAAATTGCTGGAATTTTTGTTTCGGGTCAGAAGGCATAAGGAAGGGAGGATTTAAGGGGGAAAAAAAGAGTCCTGTCTGGTTTGGGCTGGTTGGTTGGAGCATCATCTAGTAAACCTAAAGGTCATGGGTCCAATTCCCATTCAGGGCAAATACCTTGGTTGCACATTCAGGATGCATACGGGAGGCATCTAATCAATGTTTCTCACTCCCACCCTTCCCTCCTTCTCTCAAATGAATAAATGTATCCTCAAAAGAGGATTAAAAAAAAAAGAAGAAGAAGAAACTGAGACTTCTGGGAGGGCAAGTGAAAAGTAGAGAAGAGCACCCAGCCTTGTGAGGATAAAGGAAGGTCAGAATGTGGCAGGAAAAGAAACTGTTCTCTGTAACACTTGCAAGTTTTGTCGGGACAAAAGCTGAGTAAAAGTTATTTTTAGGTAAGGAGCCAGCTAGCAAGACATTGCTATGTAACGTTATCTGAAGGTCACTATGCCCTTGCTTCTGAATGCTTGCTTTCAGCAGCTTGTTCCCCCTCCCTTTCTGCCTGTGTAACTGGTATATAAAAAGGACCCCTAACCCAGCCTTTTTGGCTCAGGATTTGGGAATTAACCCCTTTGAGCCCCGTGCGCGTAATAAAGTTTGTGCTTCATTATCTCCCGAGTGTGGGTGGATTTTCCACAACAAGAAGAAGGGTAATTTTATGAACTGCAGTCTGCCTCTGGGTCTGGCTGATGCCAGCATGGATTTGCCTGTCAGTAGTCAGGTCTCAGAATCTCTGGTCATGTCAAGCTGGGAGCAAAATGTTGACAGTGGAGGAATGCTGGATTGGCATGAGGAGAATGGGGTTTGCTTCTCCTTGACCCTGTTAGATAGAACAAGGGTCTTACCATTGGGGTTGTTTTAAATGCTATGTCTTGCCAAATGTTAAAATGTAGCATGATATTTTGCAGACAAGCTGTAAACAGGATGAGCTTGACAGGAATAAATATAGCCAACTGCAAAGAAGAAATCAACATGTAATTCACCAAATAGTTTATATAAGCAATGACTAAGACTTCCTTCCCAGAGACAGTGGTTTGAGTGTAATTCCCTGTCTCCTTTACTTGTTGCAAGTAAATAAAACTACCTTGTAATGATCACATCCAGTTCTTGAATAGAACACCCCAAACAGTGATCACCTTGAGTATGGTGACAACTCTAGGCTACTGAGAAGTCTGAGAACTTTGAAGTATTACAAAGAAGTATGACCCAGATACTTATTTTACAAGACCATGAGTGACAAGTACTGAAGAAAACCTTTAATTTTAGCTGCACTGAGTTTTTCTTTCTTCAGATGCCTGATGCCTGCACACTCAGGGTGAGGAGCACAATCACAGGAAAGACCACTCACATCTCCCAGTTAGAAGTCCTTCTGAAGGCAAAGACTATGAGAGACTGAAGGTAACAATTGTATGGGGACAAAAATACACTTCCCAAATCCTCCTGCAATATTTTGTTCATATCTTTGGGAAGGCATGGAACCTCAGGCAGACATTATGCAATCCTGTATTCCCAAAGGAGGAGGGTACCTCACCTCTGGGAGATTTACATCATACTCTGGAATGTTGAAGCTGCCAGAAACACCTGGAAACTGTTGTGTGTGGCTCTCAGCACACATTTCCAAGGATTTCACTAGTAGCCCATCAGACATGAAGCCATTTGTACAGCAGGTTGCTCATTTGGCCCTTCACAAGTATGTGGGACACCAGACTTTGCAGATAGTTCATGAGGAAGGAACATTTTCTCTGGATAGGTTTAAAGAAATAAAGCAACAAGCATAGTGAGCAAAGCCAAGACTTTCAAAAAACGAGGGACAAAAAAATGCATTAAAAAGAAAGCAGTTTTTAAATTTCTCTGCTATTAGTAGTCTCACTTTTTAACTTAGAAAATAGCATAGGAATTGAAATTACCTGAACAAAATGAATCTTATAAGCTGAGAAGGAAAAAAAACAACAACCAGGATGGAGGTTTGGGACTGAGTGAGTGGTTTGTGGCTGAGCCTGTGTGTGCTACATTTCACTTTGTTTTTCTATCTCTCCCATCTGAACTATGTAGCCAAAAATATATCTTTTTAAGCCACAGAGAAAGATCATTTTTGAAAGATGAGGTTTAACAAACAGTGGCCTGAAATGTGTATTCACCTTCTAAAAATCCATTCTTAGTTTCTCATACTAACCTCAGCCCCAGACCTTAGGACAGCTCTGGTTTTCACCAATATGAACAATTGTCACATCACCTGGTGATTGAAATTTATCTATAGAGAGATTTTTTAAAAAGATCTGTGGCCAGCAATACTGTTTAGCAAACATTGGACACTTTCACCCTCAAGGCTAAGGAAAAAAATGGACCTTACTGGGCCTCATGCTAGAGCATTTAACTTCCTTCAGAACTCTTCCTCCATTTGCTACCTGACCAGGTAGGAGTTACTCCATCATCCAGGATCCCAATGTAAGCAGTGTTCCCACCCAACAAAACCTGTAATGAACATGTAATGTGCATAAAAAAACAACTTTCTTGCTAAAATTCACTAAGCATGAATTATTGTAACACAACCAAGCTCATACCACTTTATACTTGATTTGTTTATTTATGAGCTTCCCTATAGCAAATGTAAAAATGGATGAATGAAAGACTAAATGATGGGGAAGTGGATGGATGGATGGAGCTGGTAGATATGGCTCTTGGTCTATAAATCTTAACCACAAATTTTGTAATTCCTCCAGAATACAACTTCCTACAGGATAGGGACTGTGAATGTTGTTAAAATGGAAGATCCATTAGAAGGAAAGAACAGAAACATGTTTATTTTTATATTAAGATATTTGGTGCTGCTCAATCTACAATAACCAAGTGCTGGAAGCAACCTAAGTATCCATCAGTAAATGAACAGATCAAAAAACTATGGTACATTTACACAATGGAATACTACACAGCAGAAAGAAAGAAGGAGCTCCTACCCTTTGCAGCAGCATGGATGGAACTGGAGAGCATTATGCTAAGCGAACTAAGTCAAGCATTGAAAGAAAATACCATATGTTCTCACCATTAACAGGAACCTAATCACAAAACAAACAAGCAAGTGAGATGTAACCAGAGACATTGAAATTAAAAACAGACTGACAGTAACCATAGGGGAAGTAGGAGGGGATAATGGATGGGGAAAGGGCACATGGAAAACCTATAAAGGACACCAGGACAAAACCAAGTGGGGGTGAGATCAAGGGAGGGAAGTGGGGATGCCTGGGGTTGGGGGAAAGGAGGGGTGAAGATGGAGACAACTGTACTTGAACAAAAATTTTTAAAAATTAACATTGAAATAAAAAACATTTTTGGTGTTGCTATGCACAATCTTTGCCCAAAGAAGACAGAAAAGGACCTTCAAACAGAAAGTTTTTCAGCCTGAAGCAAATCTGTGTAGCCAGGCATTCAGGTTACTCAAACTCCAACCATGTCAGTTATAACCCTTGATGTTCCTACAGTCTCAATAAAAAACACAAAACAAATGTGTTCTCTTCTCTGATAACAGCAATGCATGAGTGCAATGTTGAGAGTGTTGATTTAGAATAGAAGAGAGTGGAATACTTCCTGTTTTCATTAAAGTGTGGTCTTAGAATCTTGGCAAAAATCACATAACCTCTCTGCACCTCATTTTCCTTTACCTTGGAATGGAAATGTCATTTGACCTGCCTACATCAAGAAACTTCTGTGATAGTCTTTTCTACCACCCATGTGAGTTTGAAGCTGCTTGAAGTCATTTTGCGAAGGGGGAACTGCCACCCTCAGAAATAGGGAAGTGATGAGGAAGCACCAAGGGTGGTGCATGAGCAGCAGCTGTGGTATGGCTACAGAACCAGCATACATTTCTCTGACAGCCAAGGTGACAATGCAGCTATTTCTGGCATGTGGGGGACTTGGGGGAAAGATTTTAAAAGAGGAACACTTGGAAATACCAGCTTTTGTGTTACTGGGGAGACCCAAGTCAGGGGCTACCCTCCTTAGTTCTTGCCTCACTTACAAGAGAGTAATTCAAACAAGAGACAACACATGTAGTGGAAATGAAATAGCAAGTTATTGATAGCACACTGTAATGTTTAAGAATCTGTGCTTCATTGTGCATGGTACCAAAAGATGCTTCATAACTGTTATTGTTGGCACTACTGTTAGTACTTCTATGATTAGTACTCTTGCATATCACCCTCCCCTATTTACTGAGTTGGATCCATATCCAGAACCTACAGAAAGTGCCTCTTGTTGATCAGGAGGACCTTTAGCAGATGGTCTGTGATCTCCAACAGAGATGCTTTGGACTTCCTGGTAGTTGAGATCCAGCTGGTCTATTCCATCTAAGAAGGGAGGAAGTTCTCTGCTACTGGGGGAGTGATTTCTGGTCTATTGGATTTCTGAAAATGTGCAAGCCTGACCAAAGGAGAACACAGGCAAAATGTGCCTTAGTAACCCTCTACCAGTCCTCATACATCCATTCTGTTCTGTGACCCCTCCCCAAGCCCTTCCATTTCAAAGCATCCCACACCAAAAACATAACTCAATTTGAACTAGCAGGAAGAGTTCAGTTCCAGACCCAATGCCTGGGGTATATTTGGGGACAAGTGATTTCCTTTTTTATTAACTACTCAGAAAGTGTTGAATGACAGCTAAAGCTACCCCAAATCTACATATCTACTACATCATTGCAAGACTAGTCAAACCTGAATGTGGAAACATCACAGAAGGGAGGTCCATCACTGTGTAAATAGCTGACAATAAAGTAGGCTCTTCATTTTTCAATTTATATATATGAACATGGCTTGTTGATTTACTTACCTGTATTTTATATGTGTTTGTATTTGTACAGTATAATGGTTTGACATCTTTTTTATATCTTTTTTAAAAACCAAAAACAATATTCTGGCTGACAAGAGACTGTCCCTCCTGGGCTAACCAGCTGTTAGACATAGCAAAGGGACCTGCAGGAGCAGGGTCCTTTAATATACCAATTAATCAATACAATGCCATAACTTCCTTGCTGGTCCATGTACCTCATTACCTCAGCAGACAAGATTCCTCTGTCTGTCACTCCAGAGCCTGGCAAGTAGAGACTGCCTATAGCTCAGAGACCTTGGAAGTTATTCAAACTAGCCAATCCTATACTGTTCATCTTGCCCTGCCTTAATTTTCCTTTAAAAGCCCAATAAAAGCATGGCTGAAGCTTTCTCCTCCCTTCTGTCTTTTGTGTCCTTCCCCAAACCCATCACTTCTCCCTGTGACCATGCATGATATGTGGTGATGCATCTACAAAACCTGTGAGCACAGTAAACTTTGGGGATTTTGTGTCTCTCCTATGGCTCCACTTGTGGCCATACTTGCCTGAGGATCACATGAAAAAACACAAAAATTTAATTTTTTAAGCATTAAAATCAGTCACAAAGGGTATGACCAATGCTGCCTTGGAGGTAAACAGGTCTCAATAGTGCTATGGGAAGATGAGTTTGTGCAGTCTTTCTGGAGAGCAAAATTGTGACAATTCCCAAAAACCTTTAACATGTTCATACATTCTATCCCTGCTGTTCTAACTCTAGAATTTATTCTAAGAAACTAATGAGCTAAATGTAAATATGTATATCCCATAATTTTTATTCATTATTTTATTTAGAATTGTGAAAATTAGGAAACAACTACTATGGTCAACAATGGCAGATAGATTAAATAAACTTTAGACTTCTGACCAAGATGGAGGTGTAGATAGATATATTTTGCCTCCTCACACAACCAGAAGAAGGACAATAACTAATTTAAAGACAAAAAGCAACCAGAACTACTACAAAATCAAACTGTATACAAGTCTGACAACCAAGGAGTTAAAGAAGAAACATTCACCAGACTGGTAGGAGTCACAGATGGGAAAATGGGGTGGAGAGGACACATGGCAAGAGAGCAGCTGCAGGAATAGGCAAGTGAGGCAGCAGCTGGAGGCCCCACATTTCCATGCAGATAAACAGGGAGGAATAGCTGGGGAGCAAGACAAACCACACAACCTAGGGTTCCAGCATGGGAAAAGAAAGCCTCAAAACCTCTGACTATAAAAACCTGTGGGGGTTGTGGCAGAAGAAGAAACACCCAGACTCATGGGAGAGTTTGTTGAAGACACTGACAGGGTCCTAGAATGTACATAAACCCACCCACCAGGGTATCAGCATGCTGGAACCCAAGTTGCTTGCTGGTAGAGGGAGAAGTGCCTGAAAGCCTGCTGAGGGCCAAGCAAGGAGCATTGATCCCTCTCTGACCCCTCCCTCACATAGAGTGCCAAAATGCAGGGAAGTGGGTTACCACACCCTTGCAAATACCTAAGGCTCTGCCCCTGACAATATAACAGGTGAGCCAAGACAAAGAAATATGGCCCAAATGAAAGAAAAGATCAAAACTGTAAAAATAGAACTTGGAGATAAAGAGATAGGCAACCTATCAGATGCAGAGTTCAAAACACTGGTAATCAGGTTGCTCACAGATATGATTGAGTATGGTTGCAAGATAAAGGGAATAGTGAAGGTTATGCAAAAAGAAGTGAAGAAAAATATACAAGGAACCAACAGTGAAGGAAAGGAAATCGGCTCAAATCAATGATTTGGAGAAGAAGGAAGAAGTAAACATTCAATCAGAACAGAATGAAGAAACAGGAATTCAAAACAATGAAGAGAGTCTTAGGAACCATTGAGACAACTTTAAATTCCAACATGTGAATCATAGGGGTGCCAAAAGGAGAAGAACATGAGAAAGAAATTGAAAACTTCTTTGGAAAAAATGAGAGGGAACTTCCCCAATCTGGCAAAAGAAATAGACTTCCAGGAAGTCCAGGAAGCCCAGAGTCCCAAAGAAGTTGGATACAAAGAAGGACACACCAAGGCACATCATAGTTACATTACCTAAGATTAAAGATAAGGGAGAATCTTAAAAGCAGCAAGAGAAAAAGAGACAATTACCTACAAAGGAGTTCCCATAAGACAATAAGTTGATTTCTGGAGAATGTCATGCTAAGTGAAATAAGCCAGGCAGTGAAAGGCAAATACCACATGATCTCACTTATAAATGGAACCTAATCAACAAAACAAATAAGCAAGAAAAATATAACCAGAAACATTAAATTAAAGAACAAACTGGCAGTAACCAGAGGGGAGGGCAAAGATAGATAATGGGGGTGGGGGGAAGGGGAGGACCCATCAAGGAACATGTATAAGGGACACATGAACAAAGCCAAAGAGGATAGGTTCAAGGGTGGGAGTTAAGGATGGATGGGGTGGGGGTATAATGTGGGGTGATTATGGGAACAACTGTACTTGAACAACAATTAAAAAACAAAATTAAAAAGTAAGCTTAAAAAATATATACATATGGAAGACTATCAGCTAATTTCTCAAAAGAAACCTTGCAGGTAAGAAGCTGTTAGAAAGAAGTATTCAAAATCATGAGAGGCAAGGACCTACATCCAAGATTACTTTATTCAGCAAAGCTATCATTTAGAATGAAAAGATGGATAAAGTGCTTCCAAGACAAGGTAAAGTTAAAGGAGTTCATCATCATCAAGCCGTTATTATATGAAATATTAAAGGGACTTATGTAAGAAAAAGAATGTGGTCAAAACTAAGAACAATAAAATGACAACAAACTTACAACTATCAACAACTGAACCTAAAAATAGCAAAAACAAAAACAAAATAAGCAAAAAAACTAGAACAGGTACAGAATCACAGAAATGGAGATCACATGGAGGATTATCAGTGAGGGGAAGAAAGGGAGAGAATTGGGGAAAAGCTACAGGATATAAGAAGCATAAATGATAGGTACAAAATAGGTAGGGGGGAGGTTAAGAACAGTACAGGAAATGGGGAAACCAAAGAACTTATGTGTACAGCCCATGGACATGAAGTAAAGGGAGGAATGCTTTTGGGAGGGGGGTATTAAGAGCAGAGGGGAATAAAGGAAAGAAAAAGGAATGGCACAACTCTAGTAGTGTGACCAATAAGATATACTTTAAAGTAAATAAATACATGAATAAACTTTAGTGCCATATACAGCTCCATACTAGGCAGGCATTAAAATCTGCATTTGATACCATATGGTCTTACCTTTAACTAGAACCCAAAAAACAAAACAAATAAGCAAGCAAAATATAACCAAAGACATTGAAATTAAGAACAAACTGACAGTAACCAGAGGGAACAGGAGAAGGGATAATGGCAGAAAAGTATGGAGGGTTTACAGGAACCATTATAAAGGACACATGGACAAAACCAGGGGGGGATGGAAAGAGGGGAGGGAGGTGTGGATGGTTGAGGTGGTGGGGAGGGGTGGGGGAAGAGGCAGAAAACTCTACTTGAACAACAATACAATTCAAAAGTATTTAAAAAATAAAATAAATTCTGCATTTGAGAAAACAATTTCTGCTATGGTTAAATATTCACTATATAATAAGATTTTTAAAGGATGACTACAGTATATTCTGTATAAATCTAACTCAGCTTAATTTTTAAGTCTGTATGTGTACACCCAGGAAATGCCTCAGTGGAATTAACATGAAGTTTCTCTTGGGGTGGGGGAGATTATTAGAGATTTTTACCCACTTCCTAGTAATTTTTTATATTTTCATATTTTGTACCATGAACATCTGTTCCTCTATAAATCACAAAAGCATGAAGTTTTTTTTTAAGATTTTATTTTATTTATTTTTAGAGAGGGAAGGGAGGTAGAAAGAGAGAGAAACATCAATGTGCAGTTGCTGGGGGTCATGGCCTACAACCCAAGCATGTACCCTGACTGGGAATTGAACCTGTGACACTAGTTTTTTTTTTAACTATAGGAGAAAATCTGGAATTTAAGAAGAGATTTTTCAGTTATTCATATTTAATATGAAATTTAACAATAGGCTGAAAGTAAAGTCTGTTGTTTTATATTTGGATTTGTTGTGTTTTTTTCTGTTCCCCTATCAATACTAACAGACCTCTTTCCTACAACCAATCTTTGAGGACAAGCCTTAGTTGACGATTCCAGAAAAGCCACAATCAAACATGATTAGGATCTTCACTGAGAAGATGTTAGGACAAGAGAAAAATGCCTCTAGTGAAACTGGTAATGCAACCAGGTCTGCACTATCATCATGGCACAGTGGAGACTGCCATGAGAAAGGCAATGATAACAATTTCAATGTACTCAAAACTACCATCAGTCAGAAGTTTCTTCTAAGCACCTTACATAATGAATTCCATTTAACAATTTGAACATCAGAGAAGCCCTTGCACAATGTGGAGGGTGGACAGAACCTGGGAGCTCTAAAAATATCACTTCAGACTATTATAAAGATATAGCTAATAACAGCAGCAAAATTTACAATATCCAAGTGCTGGAAGAATCCTAAGTGCCTATCAGTAAATGAATGGATCAAAAACTGTGGTACATTTACACAATGGAATACTATGCACCAGAAACAAAGGAGCTCGTAGCCTTCACAACAGCATGGATGGAATTGGAAAGCATTATGCTAAGTGAAATAAGCCAGGTGGTGAAAGAGAAATCCAATATGATCTCACCTATAAGTGGAACCTAATTGACAAAACAAACAAGCAAGCAAAATACAACTAGAGATATTGAAATAAAAAACATACTGAAAGTAACCAGGGAGGAGGGGGGAGAGGGATAATAGGGGAAGGGCCATCAAGAAACATGTATAAAGAACACATGGACAAAGCCAAAGGGGATAGGTTCAAGGGTGGGAGGTGGGGATGGGTGGGGTGGGGAGGGCCTGGTGAGCTAAAAATGGGAACAACTTTACTTGAACAATAATAAAAAAATCATTTTATGCCCTCTCTTATGTAACTGATACAAGCATATTGGAAAAATTACATGTAATATAATGCAAGGCATTGTTTTTAGGATAGCATTATAAATAACAAGAACCAGTTTAAAATTCTTTGTCCAGATGAGTTTACTGACATCAGGGCCCTTACATGGTCTAATTTCCAGTAGTGGTGAGAAAAGAGAAAACCACCAATGGGAAGAAAGCAGCAGTGGAAAGATTCAGAGTGTGAACTTTGAAGCCAGGCTGCCTGGTTTGAATTCCATTTTGCTTGCTTCCAACCTGACAGGAAGATAATTAACTTTTTAGTCCTTGTCTTTCTATTTGTAACATGAAGCTAATAACAGTGGGTACACCATCCAGTTTAAATGTAGTACAAATCAGAAGAAGCAACATCAGCAAGATGGCAGGCTAGGAACCTGCAAGCCCTTGTCTGCCCCCATAGAAATATTCAGTAAACATCTAGAAACAGGTAAAAATAATTTTATAGGAGATGAAAATCAAAGATCAACAACAAACAAGCAGACACTCAATCAAGAAAAAGCCACATTTAATATGGTGGAAAATTGGTTTGTGAAGTTTTTACTTATTCTTGCCCCATACCCATCTCAGCATGGTGCAGAGTGGTTTAGACAATGTGGTGGCCCAGTCCACAATTATCTTACATAAACTGAAGATAACAAAGTATACTTAATTTGCAATGTTGTAAGCAGTAGGGGCTGCCTGAAAAATTGATCTCTACTTTGTTTGGCTTAACTCAGGCTACAAAGAGCCATGGAGGACAGTGGGAATGGGTCATAAAATATACATGGGGTCTACTGCCCTGCAGATACCTAGAGCAAGATATTACTGATAGATAAATACATTAAAACAGGGCCCCACAGATAAGCAAGGTTAAGACTTGCAGGAAAATTAAGATATTTAAAATAACCATGTAGAGCACGCACCTGAACCCACTGGCCCAGCCACTGCAGCAGTACAGGAGGTGTGTGCCTTTGGCTGCAGCCACAATGGCAATGCCGTCCAATGGGGAGACTGGTGTTAAGAGGCAGGGTGTAATGCCCCCAAAGAGGAGAACAGCAGGGCTCAGGGAGTCAGCAATCTCCAGAAAGATTTAATTCAGTGGGGGAGACGAACTACCAAGACTCTGAGAGTCCCAAGCATCTAGGACAGCAAAGAGTGGAAAGGTGGTATGTGAGTTGCCCCTAACTGGTGCACCACAAAAACAGCACAACTGGTGGACTGAAGGCATAGGCCAAGAGCAGAAAGACACTGGGGACAAGGCAGTGAACTGGTGGAATGGGCTGGAGGCTGGGCAACTGCAAAGAGAGTGGCTCAGCCCTCGCTCCCATCCCCACAAACCACAGGAAGGGAGAAAAGCAAAAACAATCTCTCCTCAGCCTGCTGGATCCAGGAAGACCAGCAGAACTGGCTTGGATGGTTTAAAGCCTACAGAAGGTTTTTTTTTCCCTTCTTCCTGTATTTCTTTTCTTTTTTTAAATTCCCACAAGTGAGACAATAAAACCTGGAGCTGTGAAAGGACCAGAATTGTACTCAAAGAGGGGTCACCCCAATAACTGAGATAGTTAGACAAATTTCACTTTGCTGTTCCAGAGAAATTGCAAGTTATTGTATAATTCTATTATTATTTTTTCATTATTATTATTTTTACATCTTTTATTCTATTAGTATGTTATGTTTTTATTGCTCTTCTTTCTGTTTAGTCTTCTTCACTTTGTTTGTTAATTTGCATTGTTTGACTGGTTTTCCTTGTACTCTTGTCAATAGTGTTCAATTTTCTGTCTTTCACTTCACTTGTGTTCTAATAACACACTACTCCAGGTCGTGTACTTCCTATTCTTGTTATTCAGATTACATAGATTCTGTCATATGATTCTTGCTCCATTACTATGGTAAATAATTGCTGTTCCATACAGTTGTAAATACTACACAGCATCTCTCATGGATCTTGGCTCACTTGACTGTTTCCAGAACTTTATTACTGTAGTGGTTGACTCTATTCTCCTGCACACTACACCTATTTTCTATCCTTTCCTCTGACTTTACCTCATAATCTGACCTCCCACAAGCTCACTGCTTTCTAGATCCAACTCACATCCTTGCCCCCCCAAAAGAGTCTTATCTTTCTTCCACCCTTTCTAAAAAATGGCTAGTTGAGTGAAATATCATGGTAAACACTATGCATATCCAAAGGTTCTCCTATCTCTTCTCTATTGATTGGTACTTTAAATACCATAGAATTCATGCCCACTGTCTTAATCCATTTTGCCTTCTTCCAACTGATCACAAAAAAGAGAAGGTGGGAGCTATGAATACCAGTATACCTGCTGGAAGAGGAAACCCAACAACAAAGGAACCACCAACACATAACAACAGAAGAAGGTGAAGGGGGGAGTGGAAGCCACACTAACCACTCACAACCAATCTGTAAATACAATTAAATGGTGGAGAAATTACCCAGAACAAATAACTGAACAACAGCATGAGAGAAGCCTCAAAACCTTTGTGCATTCAGAAGAACCAGCTTCAATATAACCTGTCCACACCTGCACAACAGAACACAAGATGTGGTGGATTGAGTGACCCTCAGTTAATGAGCTAGAGGGATGGACCCACCAAAGAAAGACCCAACAATAATTAAAACCCGAAAACATCCAGAAAGCCAACATAAACAACAACCTAAGGCCAGCAAGCTCAGAAGAACAAGGAGATGGCACCACTGAATGTCACAGGTCTTCTACCATAGAAGTTCACACCATAAACCCAGGGGGTCAGAACCAATCAATATAAGAAGCAGAAGCTAACAAGAAGAGTCTCACAAACAGTGGGAAGACAAAGAAACAATTCCCAAATGAAATGAAAGAAAAAAGCTTCAGAAAGAATGTTAAATGAAATAGAGGGAGGTCAACTATCTGATAATGAGCTCAAAGCAGTGGTTATAAGGAAGCTCAATTAGCTCACAGAATTACCAAAAACTACAGGGAAACTACAATAAACTCACTACAAACTATACCAACATGAAAAGGGAAATAGAAACTATAAACAAGGACCAAGAGAAAATGAAGAATACAATTTCTGAACTGAAGAACACAATGGAAGGAATCAAAAGCAGGATCAATGAAGCAGAAGATCGGATCAGTGACCTGGAGGACAAAGTAGAAAAAAACACCCAGAAAGAGCAAGAAAAGGAAAAGAGGCTCACAAAAAACAAAGAGAGGTTAAGGGAAATTCAGAACAATGGAAAACATAATGATATTTGTATAATAGAGATACCAGAAGGAGAAGAAGAAGAACAAGAGATAGAAAACCTGTTTGGAAAAAGTAATGATGGAAAACTTCCCTAATTTGAGGAGAGAAAAAGTGACACAATCCAAGAAACACAGAGTACCAATCAAGAGGAACCCAAAGAGGCCCACTTCAAGACATATCATAATTTAAATGGAAAAATTTCAAGACAAAGAGAGAATCTTAAAGGCAGCAAAGGAGAAACAGGAAGTAACATATAAGGGATCCCCAATAAAACTAGCAGCTGATTTCACAGTGGAAACACTCCAAGCCAGAAGATATTGGCAATAAATATTCCAATTAATGAAAACCACAGGCCAACAACCAAGAATACTCTATTGAGCAAGGCTCTCAATCAAAATGGAAGGCCACATAAGGAGTTTCCCAGACAAAAGATGCCTCAAAGAATATACCTTCCCCAAACGAAGTCTGCAAGAGATATAAAAGGGGAGGCTTTAAGAATATGAAGAAAAACAGTGAGAGAGGAACATGAGTACAGTAAAAAATGCAATGGATAAGTACCTATCAATAATAACATTAAATGTAAATAGATTAAATGCTCAAATCAAATAACGTAGAATAGCTGAATGGATTAGAAATCATGACGCACACATTTCCTGCCTACAAGAGACCCACCTCAGAATAAAAGACCTACACCGACCGAAAGTGAAGAGCTGGAAAAAAAAAATTCCAAACAAATGGACAGAAAAAAGTGGGGTAGCAATACTCATATCAGACAAAATACACTTCAAAAACAGAGCCATAAAAAGAGATCCAGAAGAACACTTCATATCACTCAAGGAAAGTACCCATCAAGCAGACATAAACATTATAAACATATATGAACCTAACATAGGAGCACCCAAATACATAAAGAAAATCTTAGAGGACTTCAAGAAAGATATTGACAGCAATATATTTATAGTAGGGGATTTTAACACCACACAGTCAAAAATGGTTAGGTCTCCCAAAGTCTCAACAAACCCCTTGTGACATTGAATAATGTCCTAGATCAAATGGACTTAACTAACATATATAGAGAGCCTTTCATTCCAAAGAAGCAAAATACATTCTTTTCAAATGCACATGGAACATTTTCAGAGATAGACTATATGATAGGACAGACAACAAGCCTCAACAATTCAAGAAAATTAAATTAATATCAAGCATTTTCTCTGAACACAAGGGTCTGAAACTAGAAACCAACCTCAAGGAAAAAAAACAAACAAACATTAAAACTCATGGAGATTGAATAGCATGCTATTACGCAATGAATGGTTCAAGAATGAGATCAAGTAAGAAATCAAAGTTTCTGGAAACAAATGAAAATGAATTCACAATAGACTAAAACTTATGGGACACAGAGAAGTCAGTCTGGGAAGAGAAATTCATAGCAATACAGGTCTAACTAAAAAAGATAGAAACCTTTGAAACTAACAACGTAACCCTATGCCTGCAAGAACTGGAGGAACAACAACAAAGACAGCCCAGAGCAAGTAGAAGGAAGGAAATAACCAAGATCAGAGAGTAATTAAATGGCATACAGCCTAAAAGCACAATTCTAAGGATCAATATATCTAGGAGTTGGTCCTTTGAAAAGATAAACAAAATCAATAAGCTTTTAAGCAGTCTCATCAAGAAAACAAAAGAGAGGACCCAAATAAACACAATCAGAAATGAAAAAGGAGAGATTACAACTGACACAACAGAAATTCAAAAGATTGTAAAGAATTAGTACAAAGAACTGTATGCCAAGAAATTTAAAAACCTTGGTGAAATGGACAAATTTCTAGAAAAAAATGTAATTTTTCTAAACTCAATAAAGAAGGAGCAGAAAGCCTGAACGGACCAATAACAGCTGATGAAATTGAAACAGTAATCAAAAATCTCCTGACAAACAAAAGCCATGGACCAGACAGTTTCACAGGAGAATATTACATAGCATTTAAGGATGAGCTAATCCACATCTTTCACAGATTATTCCAAAATATTCAAGAAGATGGAAGGCTCCAAAATTCTTTTTATAAAGCCAGTACCATCCTAATTTCAAAACCAGATAAAGACATAGCGAAGAAAGAAAACTTCAGGACAATATCACTGATGAACATAGGGCTAAAATCCTCAACAAAATATTGGCAAACCTCATCCAGCAATATGTTAAAAATATCATACACCATGATCAAATGGGATTCATCCCAGGGATGCAAGGATAGTACAAAATTTGCAAATCAATAAAGGTAATACATCACATAAACAAAATGAAAGACAAAATTACATGATCATATCAATAGATGCAGAAAGGTACAGCACCCATTTATAATAAAAAAACACTTGGCAAAATGGGAACAGAGGGAGCATTCTTCAACATAATAAAGGCCATATATGAGAGATCTACTTTCAACATCATAGTCAATGAGCAAAAAGTAAAAAAAAAATCCCACTAAGATTAGGAACAAGACAAGGATGTCCTCTTTCACCACTCCTATTCAACATAATATTGGAAGTGGTAGCCACAGCAATCAGACAGGAGAAATTACTAAAAGGCATACAAATTGGAAAGTAGGAAGCAAAACTGTCATTGTTTACAGATGACATGATTGTGTACATAGAAAATCCTATAGACTCCACAAAAAAACTACTAGACCCAATAAGTGAATTTGGCAAAACAGCAGGATACAAAGTCAATATTCAGAAAGCAAAGGCATTTTTGTATACCAACAATGAAATATCAGAAACAGAAATCAGGAAAAAAGCCCATTTGATATAGCAACAAGAAAAGTAAAGTACCTAGGAATAAACCAAACCAAGGATGTAAAAGACCTGTACTCATAAAACTACACAACATGGAAGAAAGAAATTAAGGAAGACACAAAAAAATGGAAGCATGTACCATGCTCATGGACTGGAAAAATTAACATAATCAAAATGTCCATACTACCCAAAGCAATTTATAGATTCAATGCAATCCCTACTGAAATACCAAGGACATATTTTACAGATGTAGAACAAACATTTCAGAAATTTATATGGAACCATAAACAACCCTGAATAGCTGTAGTAATTTTGAGAAAGAAGAGCAAAGTAGGAGGGACCACAATACCTGATATCAAATTGTATTACTATGCCACTGTAATGAAAACAGCCTGATACTGGCATAAGAGCAGACACATAGACAAATGAAACAGAACAGAGAGCCCAGAAATAAACCCAAGTCTCTATGGTCAATTCATATTAGACAAATAGGGAAGAAGCGTAAAATAGAGTAAAAATAGCTCCTTCGCCAAATGGTGTTGGGAGGTCATAAAAGCTACATGCAAACAAATGAAACTCGACCACCAACTTACAACATACACAAAAATAAATTCAAGGTGGATAAAAGAGTTAAATATAAGTTGTGACACCATAAAAGTCCTAGAGGAAAACATTGGCAGGGAAATCTCACACATTCCACACAGCAACATTTTCACTGATATGTACCCTAAAGCAAGGGACATGAAAGGAAAAATAAACAAATGGGACCTCATCAAAATAAAAAGCTTGTGCATGGCTAAAGAAAACAGCATTAAAATGAAAAGAAAACCAACTATATGGGAAAACATATTTTCCAATGACACCCCAGAAAAGAGTTCAATCTCCAAAATATATAAACAACTCATATAACTCCAATCCAGGAAGAGAAAAAAAGATAAAAATAGGCAAAAGACTTGAACAGACACTTCTCCAAGGAGGACATACAGACAGCCCAGAGACATAAAAAAAGATGCTCAGCATTACTAGTCATCAGACAGATGCAAATTAAAACCACAATGAGATACCACCTCACAGCAGTCAGAATGGCCACCATAAACAAATCAACAAACAAGTGTTGGAGAGGATGTGGATAAAAGGGAACCCTAGTGCTCTGTTTCTGGGAATGCAGACTGGTGCAGCCCCTGTGAAAAATAATACGTAATTTTCTGAGAAAACTAAAAATGAAACTGCCTTTTCCCCAACAATTCCACTGCTAGGATTATATCCTAAGAACCTGAAACACCACTCCAAAAGAACCTATGCACCTCAATGTTCACAGAAGCAAAGTTTACAGTAGCCAAATGCTGGAAGGAACCTAAATGTCCATCAGTAAATGAATGGATCAAGAAACTATGGTATATTTACACAATGGAATACTATGGAGCAGAGAGAAAGAAGGAGCTCCTACCCTTTGCAACAGCATGGATGGAACTGTAGAGCATTATGCTAAGTGACATAAGCCAGGCGGTGAGGGACAGGTACCATATTGATCTCACCTTTAATTGGAACCTAATCAACAAAGGAAAAAATCAAGCAAAATATAACCAGAGACATTCAAATTAAGAACAATCTGACAGCAACCAGAGGGGAGGTAATTGGGGGAAAGATTTTCAGGAACTATAAAGGACAAATGGACAAAACCAAGGGTGGGGTGGAAGCAAGGGAGGGAGGTGGGTTTGGCTGGGGTGGAGAGGGAGTGGTGGGGGAAATGCAGGCAATTGTAATTGAACAAAAAATAGAATAATTTTTAAAGTAGCAATATATAGACAGTAAATTTTTAAAAACCACAAACAAGGTCAAAGGAGAAAACAGCCCAGAGAAGCACTTGAAAGACCATAAGAGTTCACCTGTAAACACTGGAAGAGTTGCTTATTTTTTCAAATGATAAATTTTCAACATTATATCACAAGACATACAAAGAAAAAAGAAAACAGGGCCCATTCAAAAAAAAAAGGAAATTTCACAATCCATTCCTGATGATATATCACAATCCCATCAGACTTACAAGAGAAAAATTTTAAATAACTGTCTTAAATACACTAAAAGACCTAAAAAATTGGGCAAAAGTCATAGAAAATCGGAAAATTAGTTATGAACAAAATCAAAATATCAATAGATAGAAATTATTTTATTTTTTAATTGAAACAGTTTTAGGTTAATTTTATTTTATTTTATTTTTTATTGTTCTTCAAATACAGCTGTCTCCCTTTTACTTCTATTACTTTCCCTGTCCTGCCCAACCTACCTCTCCACATTCAATCCTCTCCTCTCCCTTGTCTTTGTCTATGGGTCCTTTATACATGTTCCTTGACTTAACCCTTCACCTTCTTTCCCCTATTATCTTTTTCCTCCTTCCTCTTTGTTTGCTGTCAGTTTGTTTTTTATTTCCATGTCTCTTGTTCTATTTTTCTCACTGGTTTTGTTTTTGCTGATTAGGTTCCATTTACATGTGAGATCATATGGTATTTCTCTTTCACCACCTGCCTTATTTCACTTAGCATAATGCTCTCCAGTTCCATCTATGCTGTCATGAAGGGAAGGAATTCCTTCTTTCTTTCTGCTCCATAGTATTCCATTGTGTAAATGTACCGCAGTTTTACTAATGGGCACTTAGGCTGTTTCCAGAACTTGAATATTATAAATTGTGCTACTATGAACATTTGGGTGCATAGGTTCTTTTGGATTGGTGTTTCAGGATTCTTGGGGTATAATCTCAGCAGTGGAATTGCCAGGTCAAAAGGAAGTTCCATTTTCAACTTTTTGAAGAAATTCCATACTGTTCTCCACAGTGAAGGCACCAGTTTGCATTCTCACCAACAGGGTAATACGGTTCCTTTTTCTCCACAACCTTACCAGCACTTTTTGTTTGTTGATTTGTTTCCGGTGTCCATTCTGACCTGTATGAGGTGGTATCTAACTGAGGTTTTAATTTGCATCTCTCTGGACTAGTGATGCTGAGCATCCTTTCATATGTCAGCAATTTTGGGAAAGAACAAAGAAGGAGGGATCACAATACCTGATATCAAACTATATACAAGGTCTCAGTACTCAAAACAGTCTGGTAGTGGCATAAGAAAAGACACATAGGATCCTTTTGTAGTTCATAAGTGTGATGATTGGGTGTTCATGTTCTTGTGTGATATTTGCCTCCCACAAACTTTGTTACAATATCGGCACATTACCCATCTGACATAAAAAAAAAAAGAAAAGACACATAGATCAGTGGAACAGAATAGAGATCAGGGAAATAAACCCATCCCTAAGGTCAATTAATATTTATCTATTTTTAGAGAAAGGGGAAGGGAAAGAGAAAGAGAGGGAGAGAAACATTAGTGTGTGGTTGCCTCTCACGTGCCCCCTACTGAGGACCTGGCCTGCAATCCAGGCATGTACCCTAACTGGGAATCAAACCAGCAAACCTCTGGTTCGCAGGCCAGTGCTCAGTTTACTATGCCACACCATCCAGGGGATCCTTTGCCTTTTTTTTACTTGATTGTTTGTCTTCCTGGTATGGATTCATGTGAGTTCTTTATTTTAGAGATCAAACTCTTGTACAATATATCAGCTGTAAATATGTTTTTTCTCATACAGTTGGTTCCCTTTTCATTTTGCTGATGTTTTCTTTAGCCATGCAGAAGCTTTTTTAATTTGATGTACTTTCATTTTTTAAAGATTTTATTTATTTATTTTTAGACAGAATGGGAGGGAGAAAGAGTGGGACAGAAACATCGTTGTGTGGTTGCTACTCACAAGTACCTCACTGGGTACCTGGCCTGCAACACAGGCATGTGCCCTAGACTGGAATCAAACTGGCAACCCTTTGGTTCACAGGCTGGCACTCAATTGACTGAGCTACACCAGCCAGGGCATTCCATTTGTTTATTCTTTCCTTTTTATTCCTTGGCATATGGGGACATATCAGTGAAAGTATTGCTGCATGGAACATCTGACATTTCTCTAGGACTTTTTTGGTGTCATGACATACTTAAGTCTCTTATCCATCTTGAGTTTATTTTTTTATATGGTGTAAGTTGGTGGTCAAGTTCCATTTCTTTGCATGTAGCTGTCCAGATTCCCCAACACCATTTGTTGAAAAGGCTGTTTTTACTCCATTTTTTATTGTTGTTCAAATAGAACTCTCTGACTTTTCCTCCCACCCCTCTCCACCACCCCAGCCCTCCCCACCTCCTTTCCCTGTTTCCACCCTCACCTTGTTATTGCCCATGTGTCCTTTATAATTGTTCCTGTAAACCCTTCACCTTTTTTCCCCATTATCCCCTCCCCTCTCCTCTCTGGTCAATGTCAGTGTGTTCTCAATTTCATTGTCTTTGGTTATATTTTGCTTGCTTGTTCATTTTGTTGGTTGGGTTCTAGTTAAAGGGGAGATCATATGGTATTTGCCTTTAACCACCTTTTTATGCTTTTGCTCCCTTTGCAAATATTAAATTGACCATAGAGACATGGGTTTACTTCTGTTCTCTCTATTTTCTTCCATTGATCTATGTTTCTGTTCTTATGCCAGTACCAAACTGTTTTGATTACTGTGGCCTTATATATAGTTTGATATTAGGTATTGTGACCCCTCCTGCTTTGTTCTTATTTCTTAGAATTGCTGTAGCTATTTAGGGTCATTTATGGTTCCATATAAGTTTGAGAAATATTTGTTCTACATCTGTGAAATATGTCCTTGGTATTTCAGTAGGATTACATTGAATCTATAAACTGTTTTGGGTAGTATGGATATTTTGATGATGTTAATTCCTTCAACACATGAACACAGTATATGCTTCCATTTTTGTGTGTCTTGCTTAATTTCTTTCTGCAGTGTTGTGTAGTTTTTGAGTGCAGGTCTTTTACATCCTTGGTTAGATTTATTTAGGTACTTTCTTTTTCTTGTTCCTATAACAAATGGATTTTTTTCCTAATTTCTGTTTTGATATGTGGCTTTTGGTGTACAAAATGCCTTTCCTTTCTGAATATTGACTTTGTATCCTGCTGTTTTGCTAAAATCACTTATTGGGTCTAGTAGTTTTTTGGTGGAGTCTATAGGATATTCTATGTACACTATCATGTCATCCGCAAACAATGACAGTTTTACTTCTTCTTTTCTAATTTGGATACCCTTTATTTCTTTTTCTTGTCTGATGGCTTTGGCTAGAGCTTCTAATACTATATTGAATAGAAGTGGCAAAAGCCGACACCATTGTCTTGTTTCTGATCTTGATGTGAAAGCTTTTAGTTTTTGCCCATTTAGTAAGATGTTGCCTGCAGATTTTTCATATATGGCCTTAATTATGTTGTAGTATGCTCCCTCTATTCCCACTTTGCTGAGTGTTTTTATCATAATGGGTGCTATACTTTATTAAATGCTTTTTCAGTATCATTGATATGATCGTGTAATTTTTGTCTTTCCTTTTGTATATGTCATGTATTATGTTTATTGATTTGCAAATATTGTATCTTCCTTGCATCCCTGGGATAAATCCATCTTCATCATTGTGTATGATCTTTTTAATGCGCTGCTGGATATGGTTTGCCAATATTTTGTTGAGGAATTTAGCATCTATGTTCATCAGCAATAGTGGTGTGTAGTTTTCTTTCTTTATTGTTTCTTTATCTGGTTTCATAACATTGTTTCATAATGTTTCATAGGGAATTATGAAACATTATGAAGTGAACCTATGTACACATTATGGGAATCCCAGAAATAGAAGAGAAAGAGATTAGATGATGAACTCATGGTGAAAAATTTCATAGTTTGAGGAAATATGGATCTACAAATCCAAGAAGCCTGATGAACTGAATTTGAATAAACCCAAAGTTACCCACATTAAGAAATTACATTTAAATTGTTGAATGACAAAGACAAAGAGAGAATCTTGAAAGAAGCAAGAGAATAGCAAGTCATCACATACAAAGAATTCCTAATGAGATTTTCAAGATATTTCTCAGAGGAAATATTTCAGGCCAAAAGGCAATGGGATGATATATTTAAAGTGCTGAAAGAAGAGGAAAAACATCAATTGAGAATTCTATGGTAGAGAAAGTTGACAGAGGAATTAAGACATTCCCAGGTAAACAAAAGCTGTAGCAGTTCATTATCACTAGATCTGCCTCAACTGAAATGCTAAACAAATTCCTTCAAATTAAAATAAAAATCCATAACAGTAACTGGAAGCTATGCAAAAAAATAATAATAATTTCCCTTATATAGATAAGTTCATGGACAAATACAAATATCCATATTATTGTAACTTTGGTTTATGGTTTTAATTTTTCTATTTTTAACCTCTCTGAGGACATGCTTATTGATTTTTAGAGAGAAGGAAAGGAAGAGAGAGGGGAAAGGAGAGAAACACTCATGTGAGAGAGAAACATTAGTCAGTTGACCCTTGTACAAGCCCTGACTGAGGACTGAAACTACAATCTAGGCATGCACTTCGACCAGGAATCAAACATGTGACCTTTCGGTTTTCAGGAGGATGCTCCAACCAACTGAGCCACACAGGCCAGGGCTGTAGTTACACTTTTTATCCTTCCACAGGGTTTAGAAGGCAAAATCATAAAAGTATTTATAAATCTATGTCAATGAGTACAATATATGTAAGGATTTAATTCATGACATCAATAACAAAGTGATAGAGCTGTAAAGGAGCAGACTCTTTGCAAGCAATTCAACTTAAGTTAGTTTCAAATAGGCTGTTATAACATTAAGATGTTCTATAATCAGAATAGCAATCACAGAGAAAACATTTATAGTATACACACAAAAGACAATGGGAAGGAAATCAAAGTGTATCCTTACCCCCCAAAAAGCTATAAAACATACATAAATAAAAATAAATAAATAAAAAGTAGGAAAAGCTCTTTCCTACTAGTAAGTACTTTTAAATGGATTAAACTCTATGATCAAAGACACAGATTGGCATAATAGACAAAAATAATCAGTATCTAACTATATGCTGTCTACAAGAGATTCACTTTAAGGAAATGAATAGGTTAAGCTGAAAAAAAATGAGGGGGAAAAAGAGATTCTATATAAATACCAACCAAAAGAAAACACTATGTGTATACTAGTATAAGACCCAATACAATTTAAGTCTAAATATTACAAGAGAAAATGAATGATATTATATAATATTAAAAAGGCCTAATTCACCAAGAATATGTTATTAATATGCACCAAATTCCAAAGCTCCTAAATATATGAAGCAAACATTAACAGAATGGAAGGTAAAAAGAGACAGCTCTAAAATGACAGTAGGCTTTACCACTCCACTTTTAGTAATGGATAGAATGACCAGACAGATGATCAATAAGGAAATATAGGACTTGAATTATAAAATAGGTGATCCTAACAGACATACAAAACACTGTATCTAACAAAAGTTGAAAATACATTTTTTTCTCAAGTCCACATGGAACACTTTCCAGGATTGACCATATATTATACCACAAAAGGAATCTTAATAAGTTTTAAAAACATTGAAATCACATAAGGTGTCTTTTCCAATGGAATGAAACTAAAAATCAATAGCAGAAGAAAAACTTGAAAATTTGCCACATATGGAAATTATGTAACACATTCTTAAGCAACCAGTTTGATCAAATAACACTATTTTGATCGCAGTGTAAATTAGAAAATATCTTGAGAACAATGTAAATGAAAACACATTCTACCCAAATTTATGAGTTTCAGTGAAGGCAGTAGTAAGAGGGAAATTTATAGCTATAAACATATTTAATACAAAAAAGTCTCAAATTTTTTTCTTGAAAGATGGCAGCTTTGCTCCAGGGAGTGTGATTCTCTGCTTCTGTGCAGGGGAGGGAAACTCACAGATTGACAGAGGAACAGAGCAAGTGATCTAGGTTACTGAAACATTTTTGAAAACGGGACATCAAAAATTATAGCAGAAATTGAAAAACCAGATGGTAAGGAGACTGCTTCAGAACAACAGGGACGCAGGGATCAGCATGGGGACCAGGGGGGTTGCAGCCCCCAGGCCGGGTGCTCCCGGGTCTGCCTCAGGGCACCCGGGAGAGTGGAGTCGCTGCTCCCTCCCCAGACAACTGGGGTTGAGCAACACCAGGGGAGACCTTGTGGCTTGAAGGAACAGAGAGGGGAGTTGGACTGGGAGACAATCACACAGGGGCTGCGACCACCCACCCATAGCCCTGCGAGAAGTGAGTGCCTCCAGCCAGCATGACCAGGGGGGGCATGGAAGTGCACCTGCACCCCCAGTCCAGTGGGAGTGTGGATCAGTGGAAAACCCAGACCTCGCAGCCCTGAACAAGGAAAGGGTGCAGGTGTTCTCAGGTTTCTGGAGCCTGTGGTGGTGAACTGTGGAAGCTTAGCCCCCTCGGGAATCCTGACTCTCTCTCACTGTGAACCCATAATGGACAAGGGACAAGGGATGCAGCACTTAGAGCGTTCCTAAAGCCCGAAACTGAAAAATTTGGTGAATGGGTGCACCCCTTTATGATCCCCAGAGCTTTCATCCTGAAACCAGAAAAGACACAGGAGCCCTGCAGGGGGTGGGAGGAGGGGTGGGCTGAGCCCAGGAGACCCAGGCACCAGTGAGTTCCAGAGAGCATGTTCCGGAGGGCCAAGGGTCCTGAGGGGAAAGTCAGATTGGCTCTGAGGAGAGTGCCCTGCTGTCCCTGGGGACAGTACCCCAAGACTTACTGAGTTTTGACTGGGAAGAGTGATAAGCATTTCAAATGCCCCTCAGCCTGCTGAAGCAAGCAAGACCAGAAAAACTGGTATGGCCAGCTAGAATCCAACAAGAGGTTTTTTGTTGTTATTTGTTTTTTTATTTTTTGTTTTTTGTTTTGTTTTCTTTTGGTTTTTGTTTTTTAGGGGGTTTTTTGGCTGTTGGTTGATTGATTTTATCTTGTGTTCTAAGTGACTCCTTATTTTTTAATTCTTATTATTTTTATATCTCTCAATCCCTTATGTTTCTCTTCCATTCCTCCTAGTATTATCCCTTCCACTCCAAATTTATCTCTCCTGCACTGCATCTTCTGCTTTTTTCCTTTTTTTTTTTTTGAGCTTGCAAGTTATTGCAAATTTGTATTATCTTTTTCTCACTTTTCTGACATTTTTTATTTAATAGTATTTTGGTATTCTTTTTCTTTCTGTATAATCTTTGATTGGCTGGTTATACTGTCATTTTATAGGTTCCCCCTGCTATCTCAGTCCCAGTGTGTTGATAATTTACTATCCTTCATTTCTGTTCCATTAGTACACCTCTCATGGTTCTATACTCCTTATTCTTGTTATCTAGATCACATTGATTCTGCACATGATTGTCGCTTTAATATTACTGTAAATAAGACCTAGTTCATACAATTGTAAATACTACTCAGCACCCCTACCTGATCTCAGCCCACTTTGCAATTTCCTGAACTATATTATTGTGGGGGTTGTCTCTATAAGTTTATACACTACTCCGATTTACTAATCTTTATACCAACCCTACATCAGAATCTGACCTCCCACAGCCTCAGAGCTTTCTAGATCCAACTAACAATCTTTTCATCCCCAATAAGAGTCTTACCTTCTTTCCATCCTTTCTAAAACGTGGATAGTGGGGTGGAGGATCATGGTTAACACTATAAGTAGCCAAAAGATATCCCATCTCTTCTCTACTGGCTGCTGTTGTAAATATCATAGAATACTGTCTTATTCTCTTAAACCATTTTGCCTTACTCCTCCAACTGATCACAAAAAAAGAGTAGAGGGAAGTTGTGAACACAGGATACCCAAAGGAGGCTGCACCACTGAATCTCACAGGTATTCTACCACAGAAGTTCACACCATATTCACAGGGAACCAGGACAGATCAATTTAAGAAACAGAGGCTAACAAGAAGAATCTCACAAACAATAAGAAAACAAAGAAACAATCCCCAAATGAAGGGAAAGGAGGAAGCCTCAGAAAAAAAATGCTACATAAAATAATAGCAACTCAACTATCAGATATTGAGTTCAAAACAATGATTATCATGAAGCTCAATGAACTCGCAATGAGCTACCAGAAAGTACAGGGAAGCTACAATGATCTCACTGCAAACTATATCAACATGAAAAAGGAAATAGAAACTATCAACAAGGGCCAAGAGGAAATGAAGAATGCCATTTCTGAAGTGAAAAACACAGTAGAAGGAATGAAAAGCAGGATTGATGAAGCAGAAGATCAGATTAGTGAGTGAGAGGACAAAGCAGAAAAGAATACCCAGAAAGAGCAAGAGAAGAAAAAGAGGCCCAGAAAGAATGAAGAGGGATTAAGAGAAATGCAAGACAATATGAAATGTAATAATATCTGTATAATAGGGATACCAGAAGGAGAAGAAGAAGAGCAAGGGATAGAAAATCTGCTTGAAAAAGTAATGATGGAAAACTTCCCTAATTTGATGAGAGGAAAAGTCACACAAATCCAGGAAACACAGAGAGCCCCAATCAAGAGGAACCCCAGCAGACCCACCTCAAGACACATCATAAGTAAAATGGCAAAATTTCAACACAAAGAGAGAATATTAAAGGCAGCAAGGGAAAAAGGAAGTAACATACAAGGGAGCCCCAATTAGGCTAGCAGCTGACTTTTCAATGGAAATACTCCAAGACAGAAGAGAAGGGCAAGAAATATTCCAAGTGATGAGAACCAGAGGTCTGCAAGCAAGGCTGCTTTACCCAGCAAGGCTCTCAATCAAGATAGAAGGCAAAATAAGAAGCTTCCCAGACAAAAGAAGTCTAAAAGAATACACCTCCACAAAACCAGCTCTGCAAGCGATTCTAAAGGGACTGCTTTAAACAAAGGAAGGAAAAGAGAGAGAAAGAGAGGGACACACGTACATAAAAGACAATGAATAAGTATCTATCAATAATAACCTTAAACGTAAATGGATTAAATATTCCAATCAAAAGACATAGAATAGCTGAATGGATAAGAAAACATGACCCACACATATGCTGCCTACAAGAAACCCACCTCAGGATAAAACACCTGCACAGGCTGAAAGTGAAGGGCTGGAAATAAAGTTTCCAAGCAAATGGACAAAAAAAAAAAAAAAAAAGCCGGGGTAGCAATACGCATATCTGACAAAATAGACTTTCAAAAAAGGTCCATAAAGAGAGACCCACAAGGTCACTTCATAATACTCAAGGGAAGAATCCACCAAGAAGACATAAATATTGTACATACACATGCACCCAACATAGGAGCACTTAAATACGTAAAGAAAATCTTAGAGGACTTCAAGAAAGATATTGACAGCAACACAATTATAGTGGAGGATTTTAACACCCCACTATCAAAAATGGACAGATCTTCCAAACAAAGTATCAACAAAAATATTGTGGCATTGAACAATACCCTACATGAAATGGACTTTACTGATATATACTGAGCCCTCCATCCCAAAGAAGACAAATACACATTCTTTTCTTTCTTTTTTTTTCACATTCTTTTCAAATATACACAGAACATTTTCAAACATTGACCACATGATAGGACACAAAACAAGCCTCAACAATTTCAAGAAAATTGAAATCATACCAACCATTTTCTCAGACCACAAAGGACTGAAGCTAGAAACCAACCACGGGGGGGGGGGGGAACATTCAAAATCACGGAGATTAAATAGCATGCCATTAAACAATGAATGGGTCAAGAATGATATTAGGGAAGAAATCAAAAGGTTTCTGTAAACAAATGAAAATGAACTCACAACAACCCAAAACTTATGGGACACAGCCAAGGCAGTCCTGAGAGGGAAGTTCATAGCAATACAGGCTCACCTAAAAAAGTTAGAAACATTTCAAACAAACAACCTAACCCTATGTCTACAAGAACTTGAGTAACAACAACAAAGACAGCCCAGAGAGAGCAGAAGGAAGGAAATAACCAAGATCAGAGCAGAATTAAGTGACATACAGACTAAAAGCACAATTCTAAGGATCAATGAATCCAAGAACTAGTTCTTGGAAAAGATAAACAAAATCGACAAGCCTTTAAGCAGACTCGTCAAGAAAAAAAGAGAGAAGACCCAAATAAACACAATCAGAAATGAAAGAGGAGAGATTACAACAGATACCACAGAAATACAAAGGAATGTAAGAAATTACTTGAAAACCTGTATGCCAAGAAATTTGAAAAGCCGGGTGAAATGGACAAATTTCTATAAAAATATAATCTTCCAAAACTCAATGGAAAAGATGCAGAAAGCCTGAACAGATAACAGCAAAAGAAATTGAAGAAGCAATCAAAAATCTCCCAACATACAAAAGCCCTGGACCAGGTGGTTTCACAGAAGAATTCTACAAAGCATTTAAGGAAGAGCTAACCCCTATCCTTCACAGACTATTCCAAAAAATCCAAAAAGATGGGAGACTCCCAAACTCTTTTTATGGGGCCAACATCACCCTAATTTGAAAACCAAATAAAGACACAACAAAGAGAGAAAACTTCAGGTCAATATCGCCTATGAACATTGACGCTAAAATCCTCAACAAAATACTGGCAAACCGCATCCAACAATACATTAAAAAGATCATACACCATGACCAAGTGGGGTTCACTCCAGGGATGCAAGGATGGTACAAAGTCATAAATCATAAAAGTAATAAATCACATAAACAAAAGCAGACAAAAACCACATCATCATATTAATAGATGCAGAAAAAGCATGAGATAAGGTACAGCACTCATTTATGATAAAAACACTCAGCAAAGTGGGAACAGAGGGAGTATTCCTCAACATAATAAAGGCCATATATGAGACCTACAGCCAACATCATACTCAATGGGCAAAAATTAAAATCTTTTCCACTAAGAAGACAAGGAAGAAGACAAGGATGTCCACTTTCACCAATTCTATTCAATATAGTACTGGAAGTTTTAGCCACAGTGATCAGACAAGAAAAAGACATAAAAGGCATCCAAATCAGAAAGGAGGAAACAAAACTGTCACTGTTTGCAGATGACATGATCGTGTACATAGAAAATCATATAGATTCCACCAAAAAACTGCTTGACCTAATAAATGAATTTGGCAAAACAGCGGGCTACAAAGTCAATATTCAGAAATCAAAGGCATTTCTGTACACCAACAATGAAACAGCAGAAGCAGAAATCAAAAAAAAAAAAATCCCACATGAAATAGGAAAAAGAAAAATAAAATATTTAGGAATAACCCTAAGTAAAGAGGTAAAAGACCTGTATTTAGAAAACTACATAACACTCAGGAAAGAAATCAAGGAAGACACAAACAAATGGAAACATATACCGTGTTCATGGATTAGAATTAATATAATCAAAATGTCCATACTACCCAAAGCAATTTACACATTCAATGCAATTTCTTTTGCATTTCACAGACATAGAACAAACACTTCAAAAATTTATATGGAATTAAAAACAACCCCGAATAGCTCCTGCAATTTTGAGAAAGAAGAGCAAAGGAGGAGGGATCACAATACCTGACACTAACCTATACTACAGGGCCACTGTAATTAAAACAGCCTGGTACTGGTATAAAAACAGGCACACGGACCAATGGAACAGAACAGAGAGCCCAGGAATAAACCCAAGTCTCTATGGTCAATTAATATTTGACAAAGGAGACAGCAACATAAAATGGAGTAAAAACAGCCTCTTCAACAAATGGTGTTGGGGGAACTAGACAGCCACATGCAAAAAAATGGAACTCGAGCACCAACTTACACCTTCTACAAAAATAAATTCAAGGTGGATAAAAGACTTAAATATAAAACATGACACCATTAAAGTCCTAGAGGAGAATGTAGGTAGGAAAATCTCAGATATTTCAAGCAGAAACTTTTTAACTCTCATGTCCCCTAGAGCAAGGGACATAAAGGAAAGAATAAACAAATCAAGCCTCATCAAAATAAAAAGTTTCTGCACAGCTAAAGAAAACAGTATCAAAATAAAAAGAGAACTAACTGTATGGGAAAACATATTTGCCAATGATACCTCAGACAAGGGTTTAATCTCCAAAATATATAAAGAACTTACACAACTACACTCTAAGAAGACAAGGAACCCTATTTAAAAAATGGGCAAAGGACTTGAACAGACACTTCTCCAAGGAGGACATACAGAAAATCCAAAGACACATAGAATGATGTTCAATATTGCTAGCTATCAGAGAGATGCAAATTAAGACCACAATGAGATACCACTTCACACCAGTCAGAATGGCCATCATAAACAAAGCAACAAACAACAAGTGTTGGAGAGGTTGTGGAGAAAAGGGGACCCTAGTGCGCTGTTGGCGGGACTGCAGACTGGTACAACCACTATGGAAAGCAGTATGGAACTTTCTCAGAAAACTAAAAATGGATCTGCCTTTTGACCCAGCAATTCCACTGCTGGGACTGTATCCTAAGAACACTAAAACACCAATCCAAAAGAACCTATGCATCCCAATGTTCATAGCAGCACAATTTACAATAGCTAGGTGCTGGAAGCCACCTAGATGCTCATCAGTAAATGAATGGATCAAAAAACTATGGTACATTTACACAGTGGAATTCCATGCAGCAGAAAGAAAGAAGGAGCTCCTACCCTTTGCAACAGTGTGGATGGAGCTGAAAAGCATTATGCTAAGCAAAACAAGCCAGGCAGTGAACAATAAATACCATATGATCTCACCTTTAACAGGAACCTAAACAACAAAACAAAGAAACAAGGAAAATATAACCAAAGACACTGAAAAGAGGACAGGCTGACAGTGACCAGAGGGGAGAGAAGAGGGAATTTCAGGGGAGAATGGTAAGCGTTCACAGGAACAAATTTAAAGGACACATGGACAAAAACTAGGGGGAGGGTGGTAATGGGAGGGAAGTGGGGAGGGTTGGGTGGGTGGGCTGAACTGGGAGTAAAAGGGAGAAAACTGTACTTAAACAATGATTAAAATAAAAAAAAGAAAAAAGTCTCAAATCTTCAACCTAACTTTACACTTCAAAGAACTAGAAAAAAATGAACAAACTAAATTCAAAACTGTCATGGGGAAGGAAATAAGATTGGAACAGAGATAAATAAAATAGAAAAAGAGAGAAAATTAATAAAACCAAGAGATATTTCCTCTAAAAGATCAACAATATTGACAAATATTTAACTATTAAAAGAGAAAAGATTCAAATAATTAAAATCAAAAATAAAATAGGGGATATTATGATCTATCTTAAAAATAAGGATTATTTAGGAGAAATAAAAAGGATTATAAAGAAATAAAAAGAATCATGAACCACTGTACATCAATAAGTTGGATAATCTAGTTGAAATGTAAAACTTCCTAGAGACACACAACTTATCAAGAATAAGTCATGAAAAAATAGAAAATCTAAATAGACCTATACCTAGCAATGACATTGAATCAGTGAATGAACCCTCCCAGCAACAAAAATCCCCAAGGTCAGATAACTTCAGTGGTAAATTCTACCAACCATTTAAAGAATTAACTCCAATCCTTTTCAAAATATTTTTTAAAAAGGGGGGGATTGAACTCTTCCTAACACATTCCATGAGGTTTGCATATCTCTGATACTCAGCCAGACAAAGACACTACAAGAAAAGGAAATCACAGACCAATATCCCTTATGAATACTAATGCAAAAACTTTCAAAAAGTATTAACAAATTGAATTTGACAGCACATTAAAAGGATTATACGCCATGAACAAACATGATTTAGTTTTTGGAATACAAGAATGGTTCAACATGCAAAATCAGTGTTAGCAGAACAAAGGAAAAATTATATGCTCCTTTAAATTGATACAGGAAAAAATATTCAACACTCTTTCATGATAAAAATGCTCAAAAAATAAGAATAGAAGGAAATTACAACATAATAAGACCACATGTGAGAAACCCACAACTAACATCATACTCAATGGTGAAAGGCTGAAAGTTTTTCCTGTAGGGTGAGAAAATTACAAAAATGCCTGCTTTCTCTACTTTAATTCAACATAGTACTGAAATCTCAAGCAAAGAAATTAGGCAAAAAAGAATACAAGAAAGGGAAAGAAAGGAAGAAAGAGGGAGGAAGGGATTAAGGGAGGGAGGGAAGGAGGGAAGAGAAGGAAAATAAAATAAAAGTGGTTCATATAAAAAAGGGAAATCAAATTATCTTTCTTCACAGACAACAGCATCTTATTTGTAGGAAACCGCACAGATTGCTCACTCACACACACTTTGTCTGTTAAAACAAAAAAAATAAATGAATTCAGCAAAGTTGCAGAATACAAAATCAACACACAGAAATCAATTGCATTTCTGTACATTAACAATGAAAATTACAAAAAAGGAAATTAAAAAAATATGCTTTTTACAATACTATCAAAAAGAAAAACATTTAGGAATAAACTTAACCAAGAAGGTGAAAGACTTGTACACTGAAAACTATAAAATACTGCTGAAAGAAATTAAAAACATAAATAAATTGAATGGTGTTCCATGTTTATGGATTAGAAGACTTTATGGTTTTAAGATGTCAGTACTACCCAAAGTAATCTACAGATTCCACACACTCCTTATAAAAATATCAATGACATTTTTGGTAGAAATATAAGAATTCATACTAAAATGTATATGAATCTCAAGAAAACGCAAATAGTCAAAATGATCTTTAAAAGGAACAAATTTGGAGGTGTTACTTTAAAACTTACTATAAATTTACTTACTGGTCTCTGGATCCTCAGCTGTCTGCTTAGTTTCTGCAACCACCTGCTCCAGCTGGCCTCCCCACTTTTTGTAGCATGGCCTGGAAACCCTCCCAAGGCAGTGAACTGGGGCTATCATAGAGCTTGTCTCATTTGTTTCCTGTCTCTCAAGGATTACTGTCCTTCATTGTCTGTTGTTCACTGTCTTGAAAATTTTTACTTCATATATTTGATCTGTTTTTTTTTTCAGATAGGAATATATTGTAAATCCAGTCCCTTTTACTCTATCTTACCCAGAGACAGAATTCTACCCATGGGTTTTTACATTACAAATAAAAGCAGTCTTTCCTGGGAGAAAGAAAGTAATTTGTTGTAATTTGGAGCTTTCCATCCACTGGTGACAATTCAAAACAAATGAGTGACAAACTGTGTAACAGGATCTCCTTATGGAGGTACTTTGTCTCTGCTTAGTGCCCAAGGAGACTATTTGTGGCATGGAAAGCATTTTGTAAGTCAATGCTGTGGGAAGCACAATCTCCCCAAGAGTCAGTAGAAGGCAGACCCAAAGTTCAGAATAATGCCATATAAACCACCCACACCTGACCCTTTTAGTACCCATGGAAGAACACTGCAATGCCTGTTGGGAGAAGTCCAGGCCTTTGGCCATTGATTCTGTTAAGCAGCACTGCACCCCTGCCACTGAACCACAGATATCAGTTCATTATTGGAGACAAATGAATCCAAGTGCTTTCATTTACAGTAGAGAAAAAAAGCTGGATAAAAGAAAAGTGAAGGGATTAAGAAAAAAAAACATAGATACAGGGGAGGAAACAAAATTAGTCACAAAATGTTAGAATGAACAGAAACTTATGTCATGATGTCAAGTGTTGCCATGGAGCCCTGTGGGGGTGGAGGTGATGAAGCTATGTAGCCCTGCTGAGAGGATGGTACAGAAGATGAGGAGGTCAGAATAAGCAGACAGAGAAACATACAGGCTCATTCCTTCATTCATCAGTCCACCCACTTGTTTCACATATTGAGAAGATGGCATCTGAAAAATTACTGATTCAACTCAATTGTTTGGATTTTCAGATGAACATGCAAAGCCCCCAAAAGACTTGTCCAGGGTCAGACAGCAAGTTTAGCATCCAACCTGGGATCATAACCAGATCTCCTGTGTCTTACAACAGAGTCACATGTACCCTACAGAGGGATGCTGGTAAGCAGGATAGAAGCCTCGGGGGTAAACAGAAAATACGCGATTCCTAAGGCAAGAGTATACAGACATCATAGACCGATGGCAAAGAGCCAAGAGGCAAATTGAAGCAGAATGCTTTGTGAAGGATAAAATGTTACACAGACATGAAGAATTTATTATGACTGTTATTATTAATGTGATTACTCCTGCCCAACTGGGTTGACAATTTCAAGAAGGATGACTTTCAGTCTAAGGGATAGTACTCTGAAATCTCCATTGGAGGCATTTTTTTAACTTGGTATTGTTATCGGTTCTCTCTATAACAACTTGGCTTGGTGATAGCTGTGTCTACTGCATAACTTTGAAGAACTTGTAGATGATTTTCAAATTGAGCCAAGAGTGGCAAGGGACAGAGGAAAGAGAAGGGGGTAGGTACAGGAGTCTTCCTTGGGCAGGAAATCCTAGAGAGCATCTGAAGTTCCAAATGACAACTCTTGCAGCACCACAAACACCTCACTTCCTCAAAGCCATCAAGAATTTAAATGACTACATATGAGACCATAGAGCAAAGCTCAGCAGGTACTAAAGGGTAGGTTTCATATACTCTCTGATCACACTGCAATTCATTTAGAAATTAATAGAAGTTAATGTCTCTTGTAGTAAAGACACTGTGTGAGCACATCATGTTTGTAACTCAGGGCTCAGAGTGACTTTTGACTGACTGGTGATTGATTAACAAATAGCTTCATATTAGCTAGTTTGTGTTTGTTCACACAAAACCTTATTATAAATTCTACTCAAACAAAAAGGAGATTTAGAGATAATCTATTTTTTCTGATTCCTAATCTACACAAACTCTCTTTATTTTTTACTTTTATAGACTAAAATGCATATGGAAGTAAAATAAACCTTCATGTTAGACCCAGTTCAAAGCTATCAGACATTTAATTCAATTGATCTGATACATTCACTTATTCCCCGGACACATGTACATTGAGGATGTTGTATGGAACTGGTGCTGTGTAGCCCAAACCCAGAGAAAGCAGACCACTTGCTATACAAAAGGCTGAAATAAATGTGCACAGGGTAAGGGTTTGGGTGCCCACCCCATGGCACTGACCCATCAGAACTCTCTCTGCAGGGAGTCTGAAGAGCCTTGTATTTTTGCACACAAAGTGGGTCTGGGCAATAGGAAGTGTTTGTTGGGGGCTGTCCTTGTCAAGAATGGAGCATCTGGGCCAGCAAGCAAACCCAGGAATCACACCTCAGCTACTACCATCAGGCAAAGGGGGTCTCTGTTCACTGTAGCAATACTGGGATGGTCTGGCATGATGCCCATAGCCCCAGGGCATATGTATGAGTCTTATGGAAATCAACAGTGAGGTAATAAAATGAAAAAGATATTTTACTCTAAAATATTTGGATGAAATAAACACGAGTTTGAGGCCTTTTTTTCCCAGAGTGAAACAATAGGGGATGGGGCTAAAGGAGCTGCAAGCTCTCTCCCAGAGACCACAGTCCATTTGTAAGGATCAGTGCCTAGAAAGAGAAAACATGATACCTGATGGAGGTCCAGGACCCAAAAGCCAAGACCCACCCCAGAGATACCAACATGGGACCCCACAGGCCACAGCAGGTATGTCAGAGGAAACAGTGACAGCCCATCATATTTGACAAGTTCATAGGCAAATATGAGGCACCCTCTGACACCAACCAGAAACTCCAGAAGGACTTTAAACAAGCCAACATCCTACAAGAATAGGCCAAGTAAAAACCTGTGGAATTGGACATAGTCATAATGGCAGCTAATCCAGTAAATGGTATGGGATGAATGGACATGGCCTGTACCCCTCCCATAACTGACTGTTGGTCAGACAGCCACTGGCCAGAAGGAATGTGTACTGTTTTGGGAATAGATTGTAACTCCCTCCTTATCTTCTTTTGGGAGTGGCTTCCTGTCTTGTAACTGCTTTTTGACCTTTCACACACTCAGGTAATGTAGTTTAGAGTCATGTGTTAAGACATGTGCCTCCTTTGTTTGGAATGCCTTATAATGAGCCTCAGACTGGAGAAGTTGTGGCCTCTCACACAGTGATTCACTGCCATTAGTGAACTCCCCTGCAATGTGAGTAATAAACAGCATGCCCACATTTGCTAGTCCACCAGGTGGTTTTTTCAGAATATCACAAACACTTAAGCAGCTCCCCAGTTTGAGTTTGGAGCTCCTGTGCTACAGGTGGGCAGATTGTTGGAAATGTAACAGCATTAATATATTTTAACTATCATGGTCTTTGTCAGACACATCTTTTGATCTTGTCTGTAAGCTGTGTTGCCTCTATGTTTAAGTTTTTAACCTTAAACCCTAGGTTCTCCATCTGTTGAGTGTCATTAGGTTGACTATCCCATGGGGAAGTAGAGTTCTGAGAAATACAGGGAGGAAACAAATGTTAAGGGCATAGTACAGCACACAGCAGGTGCTTAATAAGTGGTATCTGGAGTTTTTGCCATCATTTGCAGTAGAATTATTATCAGAGTAGTATTAATAGACAAAGATACAGAACAAAGGGGTGGCACAAAAGAGAGCATTAGTCCCTCAAATGAGGTCAAAAGCGCCATTCACATCTGGGTTTTGAAGACTGAACAAGAGGTTCTTCCAAAGCAGATGAGGAGGGAAAGATTATTCCAAATGGAAGAGGCTTTAAGGTCAAGTGACAGGAAACAGTGTGGAATGCAGAGTACTCCCAGTTGTCCATTAAAGGTGATGGAGGGTTGAGGAGAGGTGGGGCTCCTAAATAATGATATGATATGACCAAGTCAGGACTAAGCACTTCAGACACAAATGAAGAAAGGCACAGTGCAATGGTGGGTGTGGAGAGGAAACAGGCTGCAGGATGCCCAAGATCATCTCAGGTCAGGCTCCAAGTCCCATGAGCTCCCCAAGATTTCTGCCCATCTCAGAGATCCACATGGCCACTCCCAGCTCTAAGTTCCTACTCCATAGAACTAAGCTTGCTCATTTCTTCCTTTTACTTAGTATTTGACAAATAATCAAGGAGATTCTACTGTGTATCAGTGCCAACACCAATAATAAAACAATAAACAATGTCTGCCCTTATGGAGCTTACATTCCAGTTGGGGCAGAGAGGGTGAAGAGAAACAGATAAATAAGTAAAATGTATTGAATGTTGGATAGTGATAAGTGCCATGAAGAAAAATAGTGATGTGGATGAATAAGCAAGAGATAACCCTCAAAACCACTCTCTTCCTGTACTCGACCCCTCCTTACTTGACTATCACTTCTATAATGCAAAGCTCATGTTATTTCTTTATCTTCCACTGGTGATAATATCTTCATGTACATCTCTCCATACCTGGTAGAACTGAGCTCGGCTATTCAGGGAAGCATCATTGTCTCCAGACAATTAAAAAAAAACCCCTCTGTAAATAACATGGAAAATTAAATTGTTTAGAAAACCTAAGGATTTTCCAAGAACAAACATCATATTGTTCCTACTTGTAGGGTAAATGGAGGCAGTACTTAAGCAGATAGCAGTTTCTCATTAGAGAAACACAGTTTGCAGCATGGATGAATCGCCCACCCTTGAATAAAGGCATGCCAGACATCCCAACAGCTCTGTTACTATTCTTCTGTCTACCTGAATAATGTGAACCTGTCAGGCCTTGAATGATTGCAACACAATTGACTAAGCATCAGGATTCACTGGCTAGCATCCCTAGAGTGGGACCTGGATGGGGGGCAGGGCTCCTGGGGGCTTGGCCTTCCTGCCTCAGGCCTGGCCGGATGTTAGTGGTATACCCCATACAGCAGAGAAAATCCTGGATAGTTGAGGAGACCCTGGAGTGGCCCAGTCCCCGTGCTGCTTGGGGACCATGGGCTGAGTGTTTCTTTCAGTTTTACAAGCTGAGATGAAGGCTGCACTTCCTGATGAGCAAAGTTCTGAGAGCCCCGAGGAGCGACAGCCCTGAAGCTGAAGAAGAGAAAATTGCATTTCCCAACACAGCAAAATTTCGTGAACACCAAGGCAGAAAAAAAGCCTTACAGGCTTAAATCTGCACGTTGGTGAAAAGTCTCCAAGCCATGGAGCTTCAGCAATCCTCCTCCCCATTCGCAGTGAGTGATTTAGGGGAAAAAGTGGGGGATAAGGGAACTGAGTTCCCTGAGGGCAGCAGCCTATGGCACCTGGAGAAAGTTTAAATTCAGGCAGCCTGGGATTTCCTTCTGTCCCTAGCCCCACACAGACATGGATCACAGTTGCCGAGAGTGACCGGGCTGGAGGATGGTGGACTAGGCAAGGTGCTCTGGCTGTTGAGGTGCCAGCACCCAGAAAGCTCTGCTCAGAGTGCCCTGATCAGAAGAGGTGGTGACCCCTGAGGGTGAGTAGCATGCTCTGCTGTGCCTGTGGGCCAAAGCTGTGCTTGAGGAGCCTAGTTTTGAGGTGGCCTTGCAGATGGTGGGGACACCCTAGTAGCTGTTAGAGCTGGCAACAGGACCTGAGAGGCTGCAAGGAAGCAGGCTGAAGCTAGCACAAGAGGAGTAAGCAGGCTCTGGCATCCAGAAAGTGTGCTGAAATGGAGTGGGGTTGAAGAACTGCAGCAGTGGCTGTGGAGGTGGGCTCTCTACAGTGCAGTTGAACATGGTGCCCATCAGCATGGACTCAGATGAAGAAGGTAATGGCAAAGCAGGCTGCAGCATCCAGATCTGTAAGAGTCAGCTTCAGCACTGGCAGACACTGCTGCCTGGGCCTGAATGCACTGGCAGAAGAGGCAGTGCAGCCACAGAAGGAGCCAGAGCCTGTGGCAAGCACCGACTGCTAGGCACTAGAAGTGTGAGCTCCTGGTGCCTACACACTGGCATCTGGTGCAGGCCTAAATTATCTGTCCAAAACCTAGAGGCATAACCTGAGAGTCCAATCTTTTGTGTCTAGAGGACCATATGGCTGTGCCAACCTCCCAAGAAGAGGGAGGAAATATCCTTTAGACCTCTGAATAAAGATAGGGCCAGAGAAACCTGTCTACAGGGGACAGGTGGGGACCAGAAGGGTGACTGTTCCCTATCAGTTTACTGTTTAGGTGTTCCCCATTCCTGAAGTGTATCCTAGGTCATATATGGGGGCTTATTAAGGCTCTTTGCAGGGATATACTGAGCACCACCCCCCCCCCCGCAGCTGCCATCCCCACACAGGTAATGGCAATGAAGCTATACAAGTTGCCCAGACGACATGTGAGTTGGAGAAGGTGGGAATAATTAGGGCTGCCCACGGTCCTTTTAACTGTCCTGTGTGGCCAGTAAAAAAGCCAGATAGTACATGGAGAGTGACAGTTGATTACCAGGAATTCAATAAGGTCATTCCTCCAATATATGTAGCAGACCCTTCTGTGGTAGATTTAATGGACCAATTAACTAATGAGCTGGGAAATTACCACTTTGTAGCTGATCTAGCAACTGCCTTTTTTCCCATTGACCTTGCTCCGGAGAGTCAAGATCAGTTTGCCTTCACATGGGAAGGCCAATAGTGGACCTTTACAGTACTTCTTCAAGGGTATTTGCACAGCCTAATTATCTGTCACAGGCTTGTGGCAGAGGACCTGGCTAAGTGGCCACAGCCTCCAGAAGTATGCATGTTCCATTACATTAGTGACATTTTGCTAACCAGTAATTCTCTTGCAGAGTTAGAGAAGGCAGTGACTCCAGTGCTGTCCCATTTGAAGTTATGTCACTGGAGAGTCAATGAAACCAAGCTGCAAGGGCCTGGATTGTCTATCAAATTCTTGGGAGTTCTCTGGTCAGGTAACACAAAAATCATCCCTGCTGTGGTGATAGATAAAATTCAGGCATAAAATTCAGCTCCCTACCACTATGAAACACCTCCAGACATTTTGGGGCATGTTGGGGTACTAGAGAGCATTTGTGCCCCATCTAGCCCAGGTCGTTCATCCTTTGTATTCTTTGGTGAAAAGGGCAGTAAACTGGGAGTGGACCCTGATCTTGGGGCAAGCATTCCAAGGAATGAAGCACATTATTAAGCTTTCCCAGGCTTTGCATGCTCTGGATCTTGCTAGACCCTGTGAGCTACATGTGCATGTGACACAGGAAGGCTTTGGATGGGATTTGTGGCAGTGATCTGAATGGCTATGTCAACCCTTGGGTTTATGGTCCCAACTATGGAAAGGAGCAGAGGTATAATACTCCTTGATTGAAAAGCAATTGGCTGCAGTATATGTTTCCCTGTTGGCCACAGAGACTATAACAGGAAATGCCCCCATGACAGTTAAGACCACATATCCCTTTGTAGAGCAGGTCTGGGACTGGATGGCCAGGCCTCATGGTGGGATGGCTCAGACGCACATGTTAGCTAAGTGGGGGGCTTATCTGCAACAAAGGAGTAGTCTGTCCTCTAGCCGCTTATGGGCTGAGCTACAGGAAGTACTAGGTCTTGTTATTTATGTAGGTGAGAAATCTACTGCTTCTGTCCCTGTAGAAGAAATGGTAGTTAGTTCCTTCCATGAAGGGCAGGCACCTATTCCCTCAGACATACGCAACGCTGATGGGCCCAGTAGGGGCCAGCCTGCTATGTGTACTGTGGTGGCAATCCAACCAGACACAGATACAATCTGATTTGACGCTGGCATAGAACAGAGTAGCCAGTGGGCAGAACTCTGAGCTGTGTGTCTCATGGCTGCCAACAAAGCACCACCCATGACTGTTTGCACAGAGTTGGGCTGTATACAGGGGCTAACATTATGGATTTCTACATGGCATACAATTAAATGGATGGTTACTCATACACCATTGCTGGGGTAGGCCTTGTGGCAAGATCTCTGGGAGTTAGGCCACCAGAAACAAATTACTGTATATCGTGTTATTGGTAGGTAGGTCAGGGACAGGTACCTCTGATCCAGTGGCAGGTGAATGTAATTGGGCCCCTACCTAGTTCAGAAGGATATAAGTATGCTATGACAGGTGTAGACATGGCCATGGGTCTTTTAGCTGCTTATCTTGCATGGCACCTAGATGAGAAAGCAGTAATTGCTGTGCTGGAGCAGTTATGTGCTGCTTATGGGTGACCCTTAATCATTGAAAGTGATCAGGGGAAGCATTTTACTGGTGGTTTAGGACAACAATGGGCTCGAGACTTCCAGATTTACTGGAATGTCATGTGTTCTATCATCCCCAAGCTGCTGGAATGATTGAATGGTCCAATGGTCTCTTAAAGCAGGGCTTGTGAGCTACAGATGCCTTCCCTACACTTAGGGGTTAGATGAAACACTTATGGACGGTCCTTCAGACTCTAAATGTGAGGATTTGGAGGGGGGCCCAGCTCCAGTGGAAGCACTGCTCCACTGGATTGCAGTTCCAGTTCAGCTGCAGGTACAGACTAAGGGTGCTTTACTAAAACCAGGCATGGGAAAACAGGGAAATATTCTCTTGCCCACTCCAGAGAACCTGGAGTGAGGGCAAACAGTCAGTTGCACATGGCCTTGGGAAATAAAAGCTCCTCACATGTGCTGGGTGGCTCTTTTTACCCCGTGAAATCAAGGGGTATAAAGAAACTTAAAAATAATGTCATGGGTAATTGGGACATGGCCCCCAGTCTTAAAGGTGACATATCCAGGGCCAGCAGACCACAGAATGCTTCTTCATGGCACCTTTGTGATTTCCCTATGTCCTATTATAAGTTCTCCCCTGTTGTTGCAAGTAAATGCTAAGCCCCCAGTTGAGGTATGAAAGGTGTGGTATTCATGGCCAGGAAGACCCCCTCTGCCAGCCACTACCTTATCGGCTGACTAGAAGCTTGCTTGTATATTGCCTGAGGGTTGTGACTTGCCTTTACTCTTGCCTATAACTGTTCTACCTTTCCCTGCTAGTGTGCAAAGTAACACTTTAGTCCACTGGGTTCATACCTATGCCTTAGTGACTAATCAGCATACTGGGTCTGTACTGAAATCCCCCTGAGCACATCTGCTGGCCTCTCATAGTTCATCTGACCAGCTTCTGTCTAAAATTGGACTTGGTTACAGAACCTGTGGAACAGTAAACATTCCTTGTTGAACACCACCTGGACTGGTACCTGCACTGGAGTGAAGCAGTGGCACAACTGGTTCTGGCTGTTGGTCGGCTGCTCCATGAGGGGAAGCTCAGGATTGGCTCACATCTGAGACTGTAGGATTGGCTGGGCCAGCCCCACTTCTGTATTAAAAGCCTTGAGAACAAGCCCAGGTGGGCTGGACTCCAACAGGTCTGTGTCAGAACCATACTTCGGACACTGCTGGGAGGCATGGAATACTCTGTGGGCTGCTGTTCCTACTGGGGCCCTCTGGGTGTGTGGCTCACATAAATTGCCTTACTTGCATGGGAATTCAAATGGCCACTGTATATAGGAATGGCCTTATTGTCTGTGTTGTTGCAACTTGCTGCTGCTGCTGCTGTAGCACTGTGTTTTGCTTGCTTGTTGCTGTAGTCTATACTGCTAATGTGGTTTATAGGTGCAGAGCTCTGCCCTGCTCACCAAGGGACTTTTACAGAATATATCCTCATGTAGATTGTATAATAAGGAACTCAGAAGGGGTGCATTGTAGGGTAAATGAAGGCAGCCTGGCTTCCTCACCAAGGTGTCTGGGTAATCAAGGGAAGCAGTTTTCCCATAACCTTAAATGGGCCTGATAAGTAGTATTCTCATAGCCTTGAGACTGGGTCCAATAAATGGTTCTCATAATGTGAAGTGGGCATGCATGCACAAAATCATGCCATGTTATGTAATTTTTTGGCTTGTTGCTGGCTTTGTTTGTCTCTAGTACTTAAGCAGGTAGCAGCTTCTCACTAGGAAGACATACAGCTTGAGTGTGCATGGGTCACCCACCCTTGAATAAAAGCATGTCAGATACTACAACAGCTCTGTAAATATTTTTCCATCTGCCAGAATACCATGAACCTGTCAGGCCTTGAATGGTTGTCACACACTACTTTAACTGGAAAGATTACAAACAATTCCTGTTTTTCAATCTGATTGTTAAAATGTGTTAAGTTTGGATGAAATAGGGGCCAAGTACTAAGACTGACAAGCTCAGGGGAGGCATGCATAGCCGGTTTACAAAACTCAGAGACTTAAAGTAACCATATAAGGATGGTCTGAAACTAAAATTTCTAACTATAAGTGGTCAAGATTCAAGGAGGGGATTCATGTCCTAGGGTGGTATTTTTCCCTAACAAAGTTTCAATCTTTACTTTAACTGAGCCTCTCTATTGTCTTTCTTTTTGCAATTAATATAATGTGACTTTGGGATGTCTAAATAATCTTTTTTTCTGGAGCTGTTAGGGCATAATTCCTCACCAGAACACAAGCCCACAGAGCTCATCCTTGTTGCCTTGTACCATCTCTATTGGTATAAATGTTAATTGTTAGCTATCCTACACTTACTAGTGTAAAAGAAGTATTTGTCTCATTATATTCTATCCATTCCAAAGATTTTCCCCCACTTTGCTTTCTCCCACTTCCCTAATCTTTCACCAATGAATTTCATGTAACCCTTCTTATGCCTCCTTTCATTCTGATATATAAAAGAAGTGGTAAAATTGTCATTTTCCAGAGCACTTTTTCAATCGTTGAGTTTTTGCTTCCCAGCAAATATTCAAATCTTACAGGTTTGAATATTTCTAACACTGACATAAATCACCTTATTTTTGTTAACAAAATATCTGGATTTCTCCTGATACATAATATTCAACAGAGATTATGAAACCAGAAAAGCTGGTGTTTGTGCTGCCTGTCACCTACCAGTCCCAATAAGCAGAGACAGGGATTGGTTCTTTATGGGTGCTTTATTCAGATGGTCAGTGATCTGTGAAGATTATGGATTGGTACCCTAAGAGATAATATTAAATTTCATTTTAAACTGACCCTTTTTATAAGGAGGAGAAAAGTGTAGGTAAGGAGATTGAAATTCAGAGGAAAAGTTAATCGGATAAAAAGCTGCAGCATTCTTTCATCTGTGTCCTGGGCAGTGGTCTTTATCCGTGCCCTAGGCAGTGGGAATCTTACCCTGGAGTACAATGGCTCAGATGCCATCTTGATTGCTTGCAGTCCTCTTGAGGCATAAAAGTGGAACTGCTTATGGTCTCATGGAGTCAAGGTGGGTCATACCTTCAGTTCCTGAAACAATAGGTTTTTTTTACATACATTGATTGCTAAGCATATTAGCTATTACCTGGAACTAAAAATTTTCAAACATTTGAGTCCATCAATTGGAGGCAAAAACTGGAGGCCAAGAGAAACTGGGATCACAACAATTTTCTATTAGCAGACTAATTAAAGTGGGGGTTGGTGGTTTTAACAAATGTGGGCTCACCTGGGTGTACAAACAAGGGCTTCTGGCTACAGGAGAACTAATAATAGTTCCATTAGGCAGCACTTCTCATCAGAGCCTCAACACATTAGATTTCTGATACCTGGTATTATTCAGCCCTCAGGAAAATATTTTTTTGAAGCTTACTAAACTGTTTTGGCTATGTAAAGTAATGTTTAATAGAAACAGATTCTTCCCCCCACCCCACTTAATAGTTTAGTTTCCCAACATGTCCCTTGTGGAAAATTCAGTGGCACCAAACAAAAAAATAATATGATCACCATTCTGCTACCACTGGGTATAAACCAACAGGGCCTGTTCTCATTAATTGCAATACTTATCTGAAAAAAAGATTATAGTGTGGTTATTCTTTAAATAGGTCAGCTTATAAGCAGGCCCTCTATAAATTCTTAGACATATTAAGAAAGTATTTAAAATACAGGAAGAAGTAAAAAAAAATGAGTGGTACAATCTTTACCATACTAGAATGATGTTTAACAAAACCAACCAAGGATTCTTTAATTACCTAGGTGAGTGAACCTGTGCTTGACCCATAATTTACTATTATTTGAGGTTAGACACTGTGAATTATAAGACAAATTAGAAATCAAATCTAGTACAGATGCATATGATTTCTTTCCTGTAGAAAATAATCCCAAATATTATAATTTTAGTGCCCTATACGGTATTAGTCAACCAGTGGTGGCCCTAAGTCACTGGCCCTATGTCAGCAAATTTAATTCAGGATACTTTCTCTGGTTGTCTGGAACCTGGTTCTCTATTTCTTTTTGAGTCAGCCCCATCATCTTACTAATTCTTTTACTAATACACTAAATACAATATTGTGCTTGTGTTCATTTTATATTTGTGTGAGTCTCATTTTTAACTATTTAACAACTACATTGACAAGAAGGACACATTAATTATAAAGAGTGTCCATAGGCACTAACAATACTAAGCTTTACCTAAGCCCAGGGCTTCACCATTAAAAAATTCCCCACCCAGTATTCCAGGAAATGTTCATTGCACAGAACCAGCCTGCCCACATGTCTTAGATAAGATGCAGGGTTGTTATCCTTGTTTACCTATGACAAGGCCACACATAGAACTTCCAAATTCCCATTATTTGCCTCATAAGTGCTTGGTTGAATTGTTTGTCATCACTGACCAATCTAGATAAAATATATGCTAACTTGCATTACCAATGCTTTAGTTAAGCTCCTCCCATTCCTGCAGCCAGGCCCCTGAACTTGGGCCTACCTCAGCTTGTTCCCAGGTCAGAATTTGACAGCATCCTCCCAGTATCCCTCCTCAGGCCCCTCCCATGAATTGGCTGAAAGACATTTCCTGTTTCACTGTCCTCTCCCACCACCTGCTCATCCCACTCACTCTCTCATATACCTTCTTCTAGCCTTGTATATGCCTCCCTTTCAAAACAAATTCCTCTTCCTGCCCTTTGAGACTCATGCAGACCTCATGGTCTAACTAGCTCCCTATTGTAATTAAACAAAAATGGAGATTTGGCTGCCTGTCACCACAAAAGCCAAACTCATGAGGCAGATGCTGGTGCAAAAGAAAAGAGGTTTTCTTTTCAGGTGCTATAAAACCTGAGAGAATGGCAGACTCCCATCTCAAAGGCCATATCATCTTTCTCTCATGAAAAAATTCTAACTATGCCATCAGCAAGGCCAAGAAAAATGGCAGTTCCTGTTCCATTTTCATGTACAGTTGTTTGAATACCACAGGCAGCTGCCCAGCAGTCTTAGTCCCCATCGGGTAGCTTAGCTTGTTCCAGGATACTATTTGTTTTAAGGCTCCCTCCCAAAGCCTGTGTGTGGAGCCCATGACCATGCAGCTGTAGGGACACGTGGTCCCATGCTCCCAGGCAAGAGAACATGTGAAAACACAGGCAAGTGCATCACCAGGTGGGTGAGAGAGCTTCCTTGTTACCCTGGGATTATATTAGCTTGGGTTTTGTATAAGCCAGGTACTTTCTGATCTATCCCAAAACCAATCAACTCCTCAAACTTTTACAGACTTTAGGTGGTTCCACCTCCTGACAAATCCCTACCTTCTGCAGGCTAGACTGACAGGCCTCTTTGGTCCAGCACCCCACCACATGCTATTTTGACTTCTATGGCACATGTGCCTACTTTCCCCTGGTTCTACTCCCAAACTGCTACAGTGAAGAAGAGCTTTCCCTATCCAATTATCTTGCTAGCTTTTTGCACACTTGGGTCCTATCCATTGATATTTATAGCTTTCTGCATATTCAGTGTTAGAACCTCCTCCTGCCACCATCTTGGCCAACAGGGGAGTCTCTCTGGCACTCCAACTGACTATTTTATGGTAACACTATTGCAACAGGCCCTCCTTTATTGCAGTAGGCTTTTTTAATAACATCTTTCCTCATCTAAATTGAGATTTGTATTTATTTGACCCCATCTGACATTGCAAAGGAAGGAGCTAGCTTAAACTCCCTCTGCAGCCTATTCTTCCTGTCTTCCTACCTCTCCTAGTGATCCAGATCCAGGCCCACTTGATGTTCACACAACTAGTCATGTGTTTCATCCTTCAGGAGATGACAGATTTCTTATATATTTAGGGTATTCTCTAGAAATTTATTACCCAAAATGTACATGAACCAAAACATTGAGGACATCCATCACCTTGTCAGAAATCCAGAATCCTATGCCCCAGCTCAGATTTCATGAATGAGAATCTGCACTATCATAAGACTGCCAAGCTATTAGTGTATATGTCCCAAATTGAGAGGCCCTGCCACACAGTACAGGGGTCTTGCCCAGGCCTGCTTCCAGGCCATCTCTAAGTCCTCGTTCTCAGAGCTCTGTACCCTAGGATAGTACATCCCAAATGGAAGGTCTTTTAGAGACAATTGGAACCTCAGCTGCTACTGACTGGAAAACCCTCTTCTTGAGGAGAAACTTTGACTTTAGAAGTGCATCTTCAAGCCTGAAGTTTCTTGGCCTAAAGGAGGAGAGAGCTGCTGGTGATTAGGGTTACAGAGAACTCTGAGAGGCTGTGGATGGTTTCTCATCTCCCTGGGGCTTCTATCCTGAGCCATCAGACATGGGCTAGAGATTTTTACAACTCAGAAAATTTGTTCACCAGTTTTCTGTTACTTTAAAAATTTTTTTTCTTTTATTGATTCTAGAGACAAGGAAAGGGAGGGAGACAGGGAGGGAAATAAACACTGATGTGAGAGAGAAACATCAATTTGTTGTCTCTTGCTTACACCTCAACCAAGACTAAACCTGTAACCCAGACATATCCCCTGACCCTGAATCAAACCTGCAACAGTTTTGTTTTCAGAATAGAACCCAACCAACTGAGCCACAGGGCCAGGGTAATTTTCTGTGATTTTCAGAAACAAAAAGATCCCACTCATGACTAAGAGTTTAGGTGAGTGGTTTCCAGTGTCCAGCCCATACACTAGATACAACATTTGGCCATGTATAGGATGCACGCATGTTTGTATTATACCCATGCTATATAATCATTATACCCATGGATAATGTGCATCCTTTTTTCCCCCTCAAAAATTTGGGCCAAAAAGTGTGCACTATACATGGAAAAATATGATGTATAGTTTGTAACATTCCCAGGGAGGAGGTCCAGGATGAGGTTAAGGTGGGCACAGGGTGGCCTGTGGCTTGCCAGCAGACCCAGTTTAAAATCCTCACTGTGTGACCTTGGCAGTAAATGTGGACTTTAAGACCTTGTGTCCCAGTCCACCTTCCCCAATATCATGGAGACAGATATCCTGCCATGCTATTTAATATCATGAACCAGCCATGAGCTAATGCTGGTTACATGGTAGGTACTTGATTCATTAAAAAAATAAATGGATGGTTTGAGGCAATAATAATATACATCTCACAGGGTATCTCAAAGGACAACATAAGAAAAAGCATGAAAAATGCTTGGCATGCTGCCTGTAAAACATTCAATGTTAATTAATGTTGGCTATTATTATAAGTCTATGTTTTCATGTACATGATTTTCTCAATGTGAAGCTCACTAATACTGAGAAAGTCAGTTATAAACCAACCTATGTCTCACTGATTTACATTGGAAAATCTTACCTTTAAAAATGTATCCAGGTTTATGCTTTCCTAAAATGTATCAAGAAAAAGCTGTCAGCTGGGCATTGATGAGATGAAGGAGTCCAAGGGAATGGACGCCTTGACCACTGGTGTCTCTGATGAAGTAAGCAGTGACTGTGACCCCCTAGTCTATCTCTCATGTCCACTGCTCTGTACTACACACACTGTGGGGAAGGCCTGGTGTCAAGGACCCATCAACAGATGGAAACAGTTCCCCTGGGTTTACTAGCCTCCATTCAGGGTATGAAGTTTCCAAGGGGTTCTGGCCAGTGGGATTTCCATTAAGAATGTATTTTCAACCTGACATAGAGTCATAGGAAGCTGCCAATGTGCCATGAGTTCACCTGCTCATTCTCAATTCTCATGCGGTTGATGAATGCATCTCTAAGGTGGCTCATCCCCATTCTCAGTGCATGATGCTGGGTTCTCATGGTTCCATCAAACTTGGTGATTGTCTCTCTTGGGAGGGTCTACCCTCCAGGAACAAATGTGAAGGGAAGTTGACCAAAGCAGAGCCCTGACAGAATGGGGGCCTCCCAGGGCCTTGCACCTAGAGCTTAGAGCCTTGTTGGTGTCCACTCATATGTTTAACAAGCAACAAAGTCAGAACAAATGATTTTCCAATTTTACACTAGTTGTTTGTAGCCTAAATACATGCCAAGGTAGAGTTGGAATGAGGCATGAGATGGGGGGAAATTTTTGTCCCAGTCTCATTCAAAAGCCACATCCCTCACATACTCTCTCACTATTCTCAAACCAATTCGTAGGAAGAAGATGAATATTTGGAAACAGACCTATTTGCATTCCATTGTCACCTCCGCTGTGTACTAGCTATGTGACTTTGGACAAGCTAATGAGCTACCTGAGCCATGGTCTTTCACTGAGAGGACACAGTGTTCATTATTTATCAGATCTTAGTGGGTATGGATGACATGTGAATGTAAAATCTACAGTGTTTGATTAATGGAAATTATAATGAGAACTGATGAAGTGTGAGCCACTTTTCAAGAGGTGAAACTGGGAGAGTTATACAGATCCTGGCCTTAGAACTTGAAGGAGCAGGGTTCTTGGTGTCAGAGACAATGCAAAGCCATACAGGGTGGCAGAACTGATTCAGTATAGTGGAACCCCAACCCACTGCCTGCAGAAATGGCTTTGGTCTTCTATGTGTTCCCAGTGCTATTCCAGTCACCTCCAGTTGTTTCTTTTCTGCTTCCCTTCTTATAGTCTCCTTCTCCTGTCTTCAATACTTTATGAACATACATTAGATCATACCACTCTTCCCCTGAAAACTCCCCAATACATCCATCCTATTGGATTTATGATAAAACCCAGACTTCCTTAGTGGCCTCTGTTGACCCCAAGAAGGATTTCTTGTGGTTAATTCATAACCAGAGTCTGGCAGCCATTGTTTACAGAGATCCCTCATGTAGGTTGCATTTCAGGTAAAGTTGCAAACTAGATTGCCAAGCAAGCTTCTGGCACTGTGCTCCTGCTGTCTGAGTTGAACTTTATAAATGAGCTCCTAGGATCATATTTCAACCAATAGGACAGAGACTTTTTCCATTCAATTGGACCTATGCAGCTATATCCTTATTAGTGTCTTCACCTACCATTCAGAGTAGCTCCATTCTAACTAATCAATACAATGTTTTTTGGACCAATCAAACTGTGACAATTTAGTCCTCATTTGCATAGCAATGGACCAAACAGGGACTGGGGGCAGGCACTCTTCTCCATATAAACCAGTTTCACTTCTGTCTCTTTTGAGTATATTTTCAGTTTTCATCTACCTTTCCTGGCTGTAGCTGCAACATCAAGGCAAAGCTGTCTGACCAGAGCTGTAACACAGGGACTGCCTTCCCCAGACTGCCTCACAGCCATGCTCTATCATAATTAATTTATGACACTCTTGAGTTGTTTCTTAGCCAAGGTGTTCCACAGCCCACTAAATTTGTCTAGGCTTTGCACAGACTACAGGTAGGTGCCACTTTATATTTTCACATGGCATACTCCTCTCCTTTTCTCTTTGGAAGGCCTTCCAGATCACACCACCCAAGTTCCTTCACTCACTGACCTTTTTTCTTCTCTTTCCTCCACATCATCTTCCTCTGTGCCTACATGCATCGAGACTTGGCCTCATTGAAGGCTGAGGCAAAAGAGGCAGAACAGGAGGTGGCCAACAGTTTGGGATAGATGCAGGTAGTCAGTCATGGTGCTCCCATTACACTCTCATGCCAGGCCTCAGGGCTGACAGCCACTGCAGACTCCCTGACCCTGACACCCATCTGAAACACCCAGGCCATCCTGGGACCCATACCTATGCTCAAAATTTTAAACTGATTCAAGCTCAGGTGTCACTGGGGGATCACAGTAGTTGTGTTTTTCCTCCCAGACAACATTTGAATTCTCCAGGGGTCCCAGGGATTTTAGTTGAAAAGCATTTTTGCAGTGGATGTTTCAGGCACTTTCACATTCTCCTCTGCAGAGAGTTCTGGACATAAGGCTTTTAGTCTTTGACATAGTACTGATACTGATGAGGTACCCAGAGGGAGGGAGGGGCCACAGGAAATGCCCAAATCAGTGGGACAGCATGGCATTGCCCCAGTAACAAAGCTGGTCACAGCCTTAACAAGAGATGCAGCTTTCTGTATCTCTTCCTGGCCCCTGGGCAGAGGTGCAGAAGGAAGAAGTTATTGTGCAGAGTTTGTGTGAGGCTGGAGGCTGGCAAGGGTGGTTGATGGAGGGAAAAAGCCTTCCTACCCCCTTCTATTTCCTGATTGAAAGGGAAATCACAGGACACAGAGGCATGTGCACCTAAAGGTTAATATGTCAGCAGGGGGAGGTACAGATCTGCCAGTCTAGCCTGGGAAAAGGATAGGATTGGCTGGGGAGCTGAACCCCTCTGGAGCACAGAGGCCTGCACTGTGAGATTTAAATGGAGGGAGGGAAGCATTTCTCTTCCTCTGGGATCCATAAATGGACATGTAGGCCAGAGTGCTCATGGGATCCAGTGGGCCCTGGAAACTGCATAGTCGGATGATGGACACCAGGCCCTGTGGATGGGGCCCATGCATGACTGGCCATAGCAGTTGGTGGAGGCCCCAGACCACTTATGCAAGAAGCTGCAGCACAGTGATGGTGGTACACACCAAGTGCACAGAGTCCAGGAAGCTTGTAGCTGGAGAGTGGTCTACCTAGCAGCCTTGGGCTCCATAAGGACAGATAAGAATGGAATAGAATTTCTGGGTTTTGTTTTGAGTTTCAGTCTTTTGGGGAACAAATGGTTTTTTTCTGTGATTTGTGGAAGAGAGGAGCTTGGAACTGGGGAGTCTCCTGTTTCCCCAAATTGTGCAATATTTTAATAAAAACTGCTTTTCTTTCCCACTAACCTTTGTCTTATGCCTGTATTCAATGGTGGGCAGCCAACTCTACTTTTGTTTGATAACAGTTCCACGAAAGATACCCACTTTGTGGTGGTCGGAGGACAACTTGCTAAACTGACCAGTGACACCTGTGGCTGAGGCCCAACCTTGAGCTTATATCCAGATTCTGGCTCTTTTTGCCTCAACAGTTATTTAAGGACTCTTGGCTTCCATAATGAGAGCCAGCCTACTGATTCCTGGAGCTTAGAATTCTAGAGAGAAGAGATAATAAATTTTGCTATAAAGAGGGTTAACCTCATAGGACATTATCACCATTGACATCCCACAAAAAGTGCAAGGACATCAAAGTCATGCTCCATGTGACTCCCAAGCTGAGAATATGATGAAGGCCATCAGCAAGTGGACTGTAAGACCTTAGGAACCTGACAAGCTCCTCAGTCAAGAAATGACCAAATAGAAAACAATTCTAGATGCGAGGCCAGACTGTAAACAACCACAGAGAAATAGCTAACATTTTGATATTTCTCACAGCTTGCCTGAGCTCGGCACCCCTTCCCACCACTGCTATATGCCCTGTTTGCTTTGTTTTCTATACTCTACGTAACCTTGTGCTGGGAAAGCCTGTAATGGAGAAAACTTCACCAGCCAGCTGCCACCAGTGTGTATGTAAGTCCTAACCCATGTCTTTCATAGCCAGTGTCCCAGATTATTTCTTTGGAATTGGTCAGCAATACACTGAAATTTTTTCAAAACTCAGCTCTTTGCATCACATGCCCACTCTAAGAACCAGACTCTCATTTTATCTTTCCTTGTCATCCATTTATTTATTTATTGGCCTAGGACAGTCCATGAAGGCTGGAATGACAACATTTGCACTAAAAGGATGTTATCAGTATGGAACTTGTGCTGTCAGGATAAATAGAAAACCATTTATTTTATTATCTAGCAAGAAATTAGTAGCTGTCCATAAAATGTCTAATAAAGTAATCTGTTCATTACAATAGCTACAACAACAATCTGTTGCTTGTTTTCTCCAACCCTCTGTTTGTTCTTCAAGATGTGAGATAACAATTAATTCAACAGTCATATAGTTGCTTGCCATGTGTTGCATACTTCTGCTTCCTGACAGCCCCACAGAACCACAGCAGTTACCACAGCACAGGAAACAAATGTCTCAGGGAAAGCTGAATTGTTTGTTCTGCATTGAATTGATTTCTCTTGTTTTCCTTCTATCTAGTAACCTGCCCCTCCTTCAAAGTCAGCTTTGAAAGCCAAGAATAGGACCCATGGTACAGGCTTTCTGTGAGAATTGAGACAGTGTCATGTTGTTCCTAAGAACTGTGATCAGACTCAAAGAGAAAGCACAGGTGTAACATGAACCAGTTCAAGCAGGAAGCAGGTGAGGGCCCTCAAAGCTTCAAGCAGACTCTGGCATCTTCTGGGGTGTCTAGTCAAAGACCTTCAACTGTATCTATAATAGAATTTCCCCTCTGGGTTCTATTACTCTGGGTTTCTTTTGCCTGCCCTGATAAGAACTGTGGCTCTCAATGCCAGAGTTTGGAAAAAAAGGAAAGGAACTATTTATTCAAAACCTATACATGTTCAGAATAATGGTGGAATGTCACTACTAAATCCCAAAGTCCCATTAAAACACCCACAAACACACACACACAGTCCTGTCCCCCTGCCAAGCCAGGCCAGTCAGAGGAACCCTCTCTCGAAAAGAGAAATAGAAGTCTGTAGCTTATTGGGCAGGTTCCTGTCTGTATTCCAACTTCTTCCAGTTGTCTGCTTAGCCAGGCTCATGCTTTTAATCCCAGACTGCATCCACATGTTAGGCTGGGGAATCCTTCTGCATCCTTTTAAACTGCAGCCAAGACCCCGCACTGCTGCTACACAGTCAAGAGGCTTCTCCTTCCCCAGCTGCATGGTCAAGAGCGAGAGCGAGAGCGAGAACCTCTCATGGCTCTCCTGCTCTCCTTCTCACATGGTCCAGAGCTCTAGCATGGTTAAGAGAGAGTGTGCCTAAGAGGGGGAGGGAGAGCTCCCTCTCCAGTCCCAAACCACATGGTTAAGCCCCCACAAGGCTGCCACACCTGGGTTTAAATCCCAGCATGGATCTTCCTTTCTAACCTGATTTCCAGACTCCTCCTACACTGGGTTACCCCTTCCAGTACTCTGGTTTCTTCTGCCTTCTTGGCTGCCATTGTTAGTCCAGGCAAACGTGGCCCCATGATGCAGAAGCCACCTCCAAGGCACTCTCATAGATGCAAGAAGCCCCTCCAGCTACATCGCATCATGGATTAGAGTCAAGCCCATCTCCTTGGCTCTGAGCTGGTACAGCTTTTAACATTACTAAAACACTGGACAAGTTCTTCAGATATGCAAAGTAGCTCTCAATGGCCTTGCTTGCTCCTCTCATCCCCCAAGCAATAGCTGTGGGGGGCTTTGGGATTTTGGGGGATCCCTAGGTCAGGTTACATATCCACTGCATATCTTTATTTCTTCCCATCTCCATTCCTTTCTTGGCTCCAGTAAAGTTCTTTTTAAATGCCTAACACAAGTTGATTTCAGGTGATTATACATATGTTTTCACCCAATATAATTAAAATATTATCATTTCAATGTTTAGTCCATTATGAATTTTTTAGCTATTTTATATTCTTATGTTTTCATTGTCTTCGAAAGCCAGTGTGTATAGCACACATACAACCCATCTCAGGACTTAATTGCCACATGTGGCTAGTGAGTACTATACTGCCTGGCACAGATCTAGTCAACAGAAAAAAAGGGAGCATTTGCAAAACATCCTCTGACCAAGCACTTGTATGGAGAGAGGCAAAAAAAAAAAAAAATCCCAAGAAAAATATTGGCAAACTGAGTTTACTCAAAAGACATAGAAATATGAAAGATCATGCCAAAAATATATTCTAAGAATTTAAGGCTGGTTTAGCATTATAAGTTTATACAAGTGATTTTTACTTTATTTTTTATATTGCTTTCACTTTTAACATATTAGAAAGCAACAAAACTATTTTCATACAGAAAAGTAAAAGAAGGAAAAAACAAAATTAAAACTGAAAATGTAGAACTAAGAATAGAAACAAGAAAAAATAATTTGAGAGAATATTTAATGTTATGTAAATAAAATAGAATTAATCTTACTCAAGAAATACCTACAGTACCTGTACTTTTTTTATTTAGAAAAAAAGTACTTCTGATCTCAAAAAAAATAAATATCTAAACAGATAGGTTGCCATGGAAAAATTGAGAATGTTACTAAAGGTCTGAACCCTTCCCCCAAGTTCCATATAATTTCTATGAAATGTGATGAAAGCTTCAAATTCAAGTAACAGAATCCAATGTTATTTTAAATGGTCTGGAGCAATAAAAAGAAAAAACCTCCTATTTATTTTTATTCAATACATAGGACACCAAATTCTGAGAAAACACAAAAAGAAAACAATATACTAATTTTCTTATGATCACTGATGGAATATCATAAGTGAAATACTATCACATGCAACACAAAAACATATTAAAGAAAAAATAAACTCACACCAAGTAGGGTTTCTCCTCCAAATGGCAAGCCTGGTCCAAGTTAGGAAATCTGTGACCATCCCTACCACTTTATAAGCTTGACTTTAGCTGGTGTCCTGAAGGCAGAGCCTGAGATGGGGATTCTCACCAGGTGCTTTATCATGGGAAAAGCTTTCAGGAGAAAGCTGAAGGAGGCAGGAGCAGGTGGGAAATGTGGGTGAATAGGAGATTCCTTTGGAGTTCAGTTTTGCCTGATCCACAGCTGAAGCTGTGTGGAGCAGAAATTCCATCTGGCTGTCTGCTCTACCTGGCAGAGGCCAGGGAACTAGCTTTTTTTGTCACTGTTAGTCCAGCAGGGGTATGGGCTGGCTCCACCTCCAAGAAATCTCTGGGGAAAGGGTTATGTGGGATTGGGGTCATTCTGGGGAAGAGGGAAGCTATAAGATGTTAGCAGCTCATACTTCCAGACACTGGTAATTGGGTGCGCCCTCCCTGAACAGGGTTCCAGAGTAGCAGGCTTTTGAGTAGGGGCTTCACTAATATGTCTGATGAAGTCAAAAGAAAGGATGACTAACCATATTTCAAAGTAATACACAATTTATTAAAGATGTAAAATTTTAAAAATTCATTTCAATTTTTAAAAATTTTCACTTACAAATTATCATTCTATTGTATTTCTTGTAAATTTTAAATACATACAAGTAGACTCTTATTTCCTCTTTGATTAGTGTTTGGACAGTTTCAGATTAACTGGTTAAGTTTTCTTCAACAAGCAATCCCTTTTATAGTTTAGTTGTTTGGATTACCTGTTTCTGTGAAAAAAAAAAATACCCCACAACTCAGTGACCAGTTATTATTTCTCACAATTCTGCTGGTTAGCAATATGGGAAGTTCTGCTTCTTGTCTTCCCTAGGCTTATACACAGGGCTGCCTCACTGATGGCTTCAGCGGGTCCTGGCTATCCATGATGGCCCCATTCATATGGCTGGGAGCTCAGTCCTTCTCCATGTGGAGCTCCAGTAAGCTACACCCAGGTTTCTTCACAACATGGAGGTCTCAGTCTCTAGCCACCTTCCATTAGTGAAAGTGGTCAGGAGCCTGCCCCAAATTCAATGACATGGAGAAATCATCTTCTCTTGACAGAAGGAGCATCAATGTCACATTGCAAGGGGCCTTGAACAAGAGAGTCGTAATTTAATTGGCAGTGGGGGCACATTATTATTAAACTACCATATTAATTATATTACTTTAATGTTTTTAACCTGTATTTTTTAAAGATTTTATTTATTTATTCTTAAAGAGAGGTGAAGAGAGGGAGAAAGAGAGGAAGACAAACATCTATGTGTGGTTGCCTCTCATGCGTCCCCTAGCGGGGACCTGGCTCACAACCCAGGCATGTTACCTGACTGGAAATCCAATCAATGACCCTTTGGTTTGCAGGCCGGCTCTCAATCCACAGAGCCACACCAGCCAAAGCATTAACCTGCATTTTTAAACTGAATACAATCCCCATTACTGTCCAGGCAGCATTACAAATTACCCAGGCATATTTTCTAAGCACCTGTGGTAGGCAAAATATTGCCCCCACCAAAGATGTCCACATCTTCATCCCCAGAACCTGTGAGTATGTTAGGTTAAATCAAAAAGGGGAATGGAGATGGCAGATGGAGCTAAGTTTGCTAAACAGCTGGCCACAAAACAGGGCGAGTGCCCTGGTATCCAGGTGGACCCAATATAATCAAGGGTCCTTAGAAGTAGAAGATGGACCCAGAGGAGTCAGAGATGGATGATGGATGATGGAAGTAGGCTCAAAGAAATGTCATATCGCTGGCTTTAAGATGGTAAAATAGGGCCACCAAACAAAGAATGAGGGTGCTTCTAGAAGCTGGAGAAGATGAGGAAACAAAATTTCTTCCAGAGCCTTCAGCAAGGAACTCATCTCTGCTGACACCTTTGGTTTTAGCCCAGTGAGACTGTTACCAAACAAAAGGGTGGGCCTGGGATGATATACTATTATATCATCCCAGGTTTGTTATGTCCACCACCTTATAGGAAAGACATCTCTCAATGCCAGAGATTCATGAAAAGGAAATGTTTATTTAATGCTATACAAACTTAAAGTAATGACCTAATGTCTTCATCAAAATCCCAAAGTCTCTTAAAACACCCACAAGCACACACAGTCCATCATTCCCCCCTTTTCCCTGTCTGGAGTACCATATGTCAGGAAAAGAAACAGAAGTCCGCAGCTCAGGCAGCCCTCAGTTCTTCCCAGTAATCCATCTTGGCTGGTAAGCCTCCCTTGGTTCCCGGCACCATTATCTATGTCGCTGGGATCTCTGCTAAAGACAGGTGGTGGTTCCCCCTTCTAAAGCTGCGGGGGGCCCCACTCTGGCAATGCTGCATGGTTCTCTCTCCAATGGCTGCAGAGAGGAGGGGTCATCACTCTACCAAAGCCAAGAGGCAATTCTCTGCTAAAGCCACATGGTGATTCTCTCTCACAGGGCTTCAGAAGTCCCCACTCTGGCAAAGCCGCATGGTCCTCTCCAATGGCTGCTGCATTTGGGTTTAAATCCCCACACCAATCTTCTCTGCAGCCCCATTTATGACTCATCCCACAATTGGCTACACTTGCCAGCACTCTCATATCCTTCCAGCTTTACTGCGCTGCCATCGTGAGTCTGGGCAGGCATGACCCCATGTCATGAAGCCAATCTTCTTCAAGCGCCCATGCAGGTGCTGTAACTCGGGGGACCTGCCCCCCCAGTTATGTCTTGGTGGGGAAGTTACTTCCATTCCCCTGGCTCAGAGCATGGTCACAGCTATTTAACATATCTATGTAACCAGCTAAAGGTTATAGATATGTTAAATGACCATACCAGAGGTTTGCTGCAAGGCTGTTGCTATGCAAAACAGCTTTCAATGGCCCTGCTCCATGTGTCCCTTCCCCCAACCCACACCTGTGGGGTGGGGGGTGAGGACATCCTAATATTTCCTGGACACCTTGAGTTCTGGACCCCATTCCAAATCCCTATTTGGGTCCCCATCTTGGTTGCATCCTGTATCAAAACCAATGCCAGTCTTCTGAGTTACAAAATTGAAGATAACACATTTCTGTTGTTTTAAGCCACTAAGTTTGTGGTAATTTGTTATAGCAGTGATAGAAAACTAACATACCACCTAGCCCTTTTTAAATCTATTTCAAACTTAGAACTGTAGAAAATCAATGTTCTCTTAAACACTTAAGTTCTGATTTACAAACTTCATCATATTCCCACATATTTACCAATTAAACTTGTGAGTCTAAGCCAATTTCACATTTCAAAATTAAGCCACATTCTTACATGTCAGATATGCCTTATATCCTTTTAAATTTTCCACACCATTTAAAAACAAAATATGGATTGTCCTAATGGCTGTGACATATTTTCTTAAATTCAGTGCAAATGTGCCCACTGTGGGTTAGATTCCCCTGCAGATCCTGACCTGGTTGCCTGGAGAGAACTGCTTTGTGTTAACAATCCTCTGATGTTCACCACCCACATTACCCACTTTCCACTCACTCACACCTGTATTCTGTATTCCCATATACTCTGCGAGCTCCTAGATATCAGGGATCTTGATTCTTGCCTCCCCTTTCTACCCACATTCTCCATGAAAGTAATTCAGATTTGATGGTGTTTGCAAGTTGATCAGTCATTTGTGGAATGAGCAATCATTTCAACATTTTTTAATTGCTGGTATAGTTATTTTACAAAAGAAAACATCCCAGGTACTAAAGTTGACATGGATGCTCACACACAGCAGGATTCCACTTCCCTTCCTCCTGATGGAACCCAATGTGTTTAGGGCTTTACCACACACTCTGACAGGTTTGCTTCTTATCAGTAAAATAGAGCCCACCTTCTCTTGCCACTGATTAACTCATAAATCTGAGCTTTGACCCAATCAATGCACAGCACACCCTCCCAGAGGAGGTTGTTATTGGTCTTGGCAGGCCATGATTTATCTTGGCCCAATCAAACTGGAAGGAAAGCTTGTTATTCCATGATTGGGAGAGTGATCCTCTCCCCATAGGCCATAGAAAGTAACATTGCGTCCTGATTGTAGCTTGTGGCCATCTTTGTCTGGAAGGAGAGCTAGCCAAAGGCAAAGTCAACAAAGGAGGAAGAGATTGCTAGGATTAACAGAGGTATGAGGGCAAACCCTGACCACATGGCACCCTAACCCTCCCCCACACCAACATAGACACAAAGACACACAGACTCTTCTAGTATTTGATAATATATGCTCATTCCTTTTTTTATTTTCTCTTTTTTACTATATTTTATTGATTATGCAATTACAGTTGTCCCATTTCCCCCCTTCACTCCCCTCCACCCTATACACCCTCTCCCACCCATATCCCCCACTTTAGTCATGTCCATGTGTCATACTTATAAGTTCTTTAGCTTCTACATTTCTCATACTATCCTTACCCTCCCCCTATCTATTTTCAACCTACAATCTATGCTACTTATTCTCTTTACCTTTTCCCCCTCTCTCCTCCTACCACTCCCCTGTTGCTAACCCTCTATGTGATCTCCATTTCTGTGTTTCTGTTCCTGTTTTAGTTGTTTGCTTAGTTTCTTTTGGTTTTGCTTAAGGTGTGGTTGTTAATAATTGTGAGTTTGCTGTCCTTTTACTATACATGTTTTTTCTTTATCTTCTTTTCTTAGATAAGTCCCTTTAACATTTCATAAAATAAGGGCTTGCTGATGATGAACTCCTTTAACTTGACCTTATCTGAGAAGCACTTTATCTGCCCTTCCATTCTAAATGAGAGCTTTGCTGGATAGAGCAATCTGGGATGTAGGTCCTTGCCTTTCATGACTTGGAATATTTCTTTCCAGCCCCTTCTTGCCTATGAGGTCTCTTTTGAGAAATCAGCTGACAGTCTGATGAGAACTCCTTTGTAGGTTACTGTCCCCTTATCTCTTGCTGCTTCTAGGATTCTCTCCTTCATTTTCACCTTGGCTAATGTAATTATGATGTGCCTTGGTGTGTTTCTTCTTGGGTCCAACTTCTTTGGGAGTGTCTGAGCTTCCTGGATTTCCTGGAAGTCTATTTCCTTTGCCAGAATGGGGAAGTTCTCCTGTATTATTTGTTCAAATAAGTTTTCAATCTGTTGCTTTTCCTCTTTCCCTTCTGGGACCCCTATAATTCGGATGTTGGATCCTTTAAAGATGTCCTGGAGGTTCCTAAGCTTCTCCTCATTTTTTTGAATTCTTATTTCTTCATTCTTTCCTGTTTGGTTGTTTTTTTCTTCCTTCTGGTCCACTCTATTGTTTTGAGTCCCAGTTTCCTTCCCATCACTATTAGTTCCCCGTGCATCTTCCTTCATCTCTTTTATGGTAACCTGCATTTTTTCATCTAATTTGCACCCAAAATCAACCAATTCTGTGAGCTTCCTGATCACCAGTGTTTTGAACTGTGCATCTGATCAATCGGCTATCTCTTGGTCGCTCAAAAGGATGAGTCCTGGGGCATTGATCTGTTCTTCTGTTTGAGACAAGTCTCTCTCTCTCTCTCTCTCTCTCTCTCTCTCTCTCTCTCTCTCTTTCTCTCTTGTTTTTTTTTTTTGTTTGTTTTTTTTTTTGTCTGGTAACTCCTGTTACAATGAGGGGTGGAGCCTTAGGTGTTCACCAGGGCTGGGCACCCCAGTCTCTAAATTGTGATTTTGTATGTGGGGGTGGGGGCGGGGGCAGGAGGGAACAATGGCGGTAGCTCCATTCTCCTGGGACCTCAGTCCCTTCTCTGGGATCCTGGGTTGTGCGCTCTGCCCTGGTCCACAATCGCCGCCTCACTGGGTCTGCCAGCTGCCGCTTGAGTACTCAGGGTCCACCTGCTGCGATCCTGTGCACCCCAGATGCCTTATGAGTTCCCAGTTGCCTTATGCGCCCAGTTCTCCCTGTTCTCCACATACCGCCACCCGCGCCTGGCTGCTCCTCTCTGCCCCTCCTACCGGTCTGGATGAATGGGTCTACTTCAACTTTTTGGCTGTCCTACTTCCATTCAGATAAATTCTCTGTCAGTTCTGGGTGTTATTCTACCTCTAAATTGTTGTTGTTCTAATCTTGGTTGTGCGTGGAAGTACGATGCATCCACCTATGCCTCCATCTTGCCAGAAGTCCCGTACTCATTCTTTAAAACAGTGCTTCTCAGGCTACAGTGTACACATCAGAATCCCCTGCAGAGCTGGTTAGAACCCAAATCTAGGCCCCAATATGCCCCAAAATCAGAGCTGATGACTCAGCAGGTTGGAGATGAAGCCTGATAATTTTTATTTATAACAAGTTTTGGGGGATGTGATGCTTCTAGGTCAGGACATGCTCTGAGAGCTCCTGATTTAAATATCTCTGCTTATGGTGCACCAACAAAATATTTTGTATCCTTCCCATGAAACTAATAATTGGATAGAATTGAGAACCTAAAAAAGTGAATTATAATATTTAGGTAATTATTTCTATTCATTTGAACACTTCAGAATTTCTACAGTAAATTATCTTACATGCCTACTGTAATTTCTACTAGTTGCAATTCCATTGACCTCTGCTTAGATGCCAAGGTAGCATTCACTTTCCCATGAAAACTGAGTCAGTTAGGAAAATTCAAATTTAAAAACAAAAACAAAGAAACAAAACTCAGTTGGTGCTCTCAGGCTGGGTAAGTTTGGGGATAATAATTAACAGTTTTTCCTTTTTACAAAGCCCTAGTACATTTCATCGCTCACTAGTGCACTCCTTTTTTTTTTTTTAAGATTTTATGTATTTACTTTTAGAGAGAGGGGAAGGCAGGGAGAAAGAAAGGGAGGGAAACATCAACTAGCTGCTTGTTTCATGCCCCCAACCAGGGATGTGGGCCACAGACCAGGCATGTGCCCTGACCGAGAATTGAACTGGCAGCCGTTCAGTTTGCAGGCTAATACTCACCACTAAGCCACACCAGCCAGGGCTTACTAGTGCACTCTTAATTTTGACAACTGCCTGTAAGGAAGAGGTATTCAAGGTTGTTATTTTTCTTTTTTACAGGTGAGAAAACAGGTTTAAAAACCACATTTGACTACATGAAGACTCCCTCCAAAGGACCAATAGAAACAGGGGCCAAAATCTAGCACTCATGTCTTCAGAACCTAATCTCCTGTGCATCCTCTCCAACAAATTCCATGAAACTTTGGTTTTAGATGAATACTGCTATACTTTAACTTGTGTCACCCAAATAAGCAGCAGGATGAAAGGATGTATGAGAGTGACCATATCCATTTATAAGAAAAAAATTCAAATATTTATAAAAGTGTAGGAGTAGACATCACCCTTAGGAACATCAAAGATGCTACACATTTGAGAAATTCAAAGAAAATAAGCTGGCCTGCTGTACTTGTAGTTTGAAGAAAATGGATACCTTTGTTTAAACTTTAAAACCTATTTTGAAGAACTCTTTCATCTCAAAACTGGCACCTCAGTTGGACAAAAGAAGGAAGATAAAGCCTGACTCACAATTTTGGGCTCAGAGTAAGGACTTTGCTAAGAAACCTGGTGAACACTCTGATCTTCTCCATAAGATCAATGTTTGTGTCAGAGGAAGCCCCCAAAACATGGGTGAGCCCTGACATCTCACGGTTCATAGGTGTAAGGGCTCCCTTTGTTCTGAAATCTGGCCGGTGCCAGGCCTGCATGTGCCTGGGAGTAGCATCTGACCAACAGGATTCAGAAGGTAGCAGCCAGTGGACACACAGAGCTCAACCTGAGGACAGGCCAGAAAGCCAAATACACCCTCTAGGTGCCCTCACATTCCTAGAGAAAAGTGAAAGGAGGAACTGAGAGGGACCTTGTAGGGGACCGATTTGTTTTAGTCTGGCAAATGTGACTCATATCTGTATGGAAAACCTACAGAAATGAAGTGGTGGGCAGGAACCAGACCTTCAAACCAAGTTTTCCCATGGGAATCAGGCCTAGAAAATGCATACAGACTGTTATGGCTTGCTCTTGCTAAAACTCCATCATCCTGGTCTAAAACAACAAATGTGTATTGTCTATCTTCAAGGTAATTTCCAAAGCCTGTGTGAATTTTCCCAAGGATATAGCTAATCAGCTCGCCACCATTCCCCTCTGCATGATATTTTCATTTTCTTGATTGTACCTAAAATGTAGACAATAATATTCTTTGTAATATATAATAAATCTTTCTTTGATGTAAGACCCAAGAAAACAATAAAAGCCTGTCTAGGCAAGGATCAAGTCACTCTTCTCTTGAGGGAGTGGCCGAGGCATTCACAGGCACTCCCCCCTTGAGAGAGTGGTTGTGCCATCCCCTTTTTCTCCACAGGATTGCTGTCTTCTGTGCATTTATTCTCATGTTCAGTCAAAACAGGCAGACTCTGCTGGCCAGAGTCTGCCACAGGACCTCTTAAAGTGAAGGCTGACCATCTGAAAGCAGCCTATGTCAGTCTACAGAGATAGGAGCAGTATTGTCAGGAAGGGGATTCCAGGGCTGGGTAACAGCATGCACTTGCCCCACTGTTCTTCAAAGTGAGGCTGGAGCCCTTATTCACAGAATAAAGTATGTGTCTGTGTAAACCCAGGGACCTTGCACCCAAAGAATATATTTTATAGACTCAAGACATCTACCTCAGAATTCTTCATTGAACAAAGAAAGACAAGGTAGAAAGAAAGGCCATGGAAGGTGAAAGGAAGGGAACAGTGAGGAAGGAGAGAGGAAAGAGGTCAGCTAGGTTACCTCCTTTGTTCCTTTCTATTCTACTGCTGCCTGCCCAGCCACAGATGTGGTCAAATCCATTTTGAATTGAAACAAGGAATATTATGGAAGAATGTAGGTATTAGGGTTGCCCTTATATGTCCCCTCTCCCCTCAGAACAAACCTCTAGTACATTCTGAGTCCCAAAGGGACACAGGAATTCATTCTGCTTCATAACAAATATTCAGTGCCCCATGCCTTGTGCCCTCCTGCTAGACACTGTGTGTTCTCTTCCCTGGTATCAGCAAGATGGTAAAATGTGCCTCTTGCTCTTCATGTCTTATGGACTAATAGATCAATGGGGTGACCGTGAGACTGATATATGGGTTGCACAGCTTCTGCATAAGCAGGTCTCCAGCCCCAGGCACTGAACTTCCCCTGACAAGGCAAAGACCAGGCCCCAGCACATGGGAAATTACATTGCAGGCACTGTGTGAGCTTGCCCAAAAAACCAAGGGTGACTGAGGGCTTGCTGGGAAGGACCATCCATCCTGATTGTGTGGTTGCCTGGCAAACAATGGTGGTTTTGTTCTGAACCAGCTCAGTGCCGGCCAAATCCTGTTTTCTCCCCTCTGGGTCAGGCACTGCCCCTGAGCAACCCTCTCTTCATCTTGAAAATCAGGAAATAGCTATTTCCCTCCCGCCAATTCTAACAGGTGTGGATTCCAGGACCAATGCCAAGTTTTGCCAGCAGCAAACATAAACCCTGCAGGGGAATGAGGACAGGGGCAGAGACTGGTTTTTCAATGTGGACCTCCCATGTATGCCAGCCTCAGAAGTTGAGGTTAGATGCTGTAATTAACCACTGAAAAAAAATGAAAATCAGGTCCAGTAATTTTTCCATTCAGCAAAAGTCCAGGGTGTGTTTTTTCTTTTTTTTTTTAAAGATTTTATTTATTTATTTTTTAGAGAGGGAAGGGGGGAGAGAGAGAGAGAGAGAGAGAGAGACATCAATGTGTGGTTGCTGGGGGTTATGGCCTGCAACCCAGGAATGTACCCTGGCTGGGAATCGAACCTGGGACACTTTGGTTCCCAGCCCGCATTCAATCCACTGAGCTACGCCAGCCAGGGCTCAGGGTGTGTTTTTTCTAAGCCCCTCTCCTCTGAAATGTATTTTGAAAGAAGTGCAGCCCATGTGTTGCTTACTCATGCTTCACACAAAATGCAATTAGGGAACATTTACTAATGTTTGGATGTCCAAAACAACTTCTACTTGTTTATGTTTTTATAGAAACTTCCTTAGCTTAAAAACAGAAAGTTTTCTTGGGGTGGTTTGAGAATTCAGCCTCCATGATGAGATCAGAGGGCTTTCCAAACTACAGGAGGTATGGTGACTACCTCAGGCCTGGTTGACAAGCTCTAATTTGAGTCAACAGAGACCAGCTCCATGAAAGTAGATGCTTGTGTTTGCCTATGATGGTTACCTGGAAGAAGGTGAAGAAGGGCCAAGGCTCTATAAAGATAAAACACGTGTGACTTGTAGCCCTGACAAAGTTTGGCCCATAGGCCTGAAAAAGCCTTTGTCCCTGCCTTCTACCCTGGCCTTGAATGGTGAGGGACAGGATTATTTGGAGCTTGCTCTGGCAAGCCTAGGGCAATGCTTCATTGTGGGAAAGAGCAAGAAAATTCTACCTTGGCAGGATGTCCCCTACCACTGCCAAACTGATGTGGAGCCAGGCAGAGGAGAGGTGCTAAATGACAGCATGGGACTGATGTGGACCCCAGGTTGTGGGGTCCAAGACATTGTGGAGGTGACACAAGACACTCACACGGCCTACCGAG